>NC_080799.1:7690828-8004528 GCF_028018385.1 Neofelis nebulosa
TCAAACCTCGCTGAGCGCAAGTTACTCAGCAGAAAGCAAACTCCACACCCCAGCTTCCCCTACTGCCATCCCACAAACCCCACCGGGCAGACCCAACACAGCCTACTCCTCACCTCCCTTCCCTGGCACCATTCATTCATGCATTCTTCATTCATTCATTCATCCATTCATTCAACAAGTACCTACTGAGCGCCTATGATGTGCCAGGTGCTGTTCCAGGCCCTTGAGATACATCAGCTTACAAAACAGACTAGGAGTGGCAGGGGGTGAGAGGAAGATGGTTCCTAAAACAAGAAATAAATTATATAGTTATAGCAGGACTATTGAAAAATGAAAGTCAAACAAAATGAGGGGATTGGGAGTGCAGGAGTTAAGGCGGTGGGGGGGGGGTGTGAGTTTTAAACAAGGTGTCAGGGTAGGTCTCATTCAGGTCATATTTGAGCATAAACTTGAAGCAAGTGAAGGAGTGACGGAGTGAACATATAGAGGGGAAGAACATTCTAAGCAGAGGGGCCAGCCATGCAAAGGTCCTGAGGTAGCAGTGAGCTAGGAGGTAGGGGAGGTGCTGAGATACAAGAGGCCACCTAGCAAGGATAGAGAAGAGGAGCTTAGAGCAGTCCTAGGCAGGGCTGATGACTTGGAGCCTTGAAGGCCATGGTCGGGACTGTGGCTTTGATTCTATGTGGATGTGGATGGGGAGCCTTTGCAGGATTTGGAACAGAGGAGTGACTAAATCTGCCTTACGTTTAAAAGGATCACCTGGGGTTTTTTGTTTTTGTTTTTGCATTGAGAATACGCTAAAGGGAACGGCCAAAGGCAGATGCAGAGAGGCCATTTAGAAAGCTTTTGCAATATGGCAACTGGGTGGCTCAGTCGGTTAAATGTCCGACTTTGGCTCAGGTTGTGATCTCATGGTTCGTGAGTTCGAGCCCTATGTCGGGCTCTGTGCTGACAGCTCTGAGCCTGGAGTCTGCTTTGGATTCTCTGCCTCCCTCTCTCTCTGCCCCTCCCCCACTCACACACGTGTGCGTGCTCTCTCTCTAAAATAAACATATACATATGTATATAGTTACAAGGCTTTTGTAATAAGCCAGGCAATATGTTTCCTCTTCCATTGCATCCATGTCTGTCCGTAGCTTCTTTCCCACCATCTCTCTCTGTGCTCTAGGCTGGGCTTTTCTTTTCACGGATGACCCCTCCCTCCCTTCCTTCCCCCTTTCTACTTTCTCCCCCACCCCCCTCCCTCCCTTCCTCCCTTCCTTCCTTCCTTCCTTCCCTGTGCCTCTCTGCTCCTTTTCTCTCGCCCACAGCAGCTACCTCTCTTCCTGTCTTCTCCACACAACGTGCCTCTCCAGTCCTCACAGAGCACATGCCACGCACGCCAAGCTGTGCAGGTCAAACATGAGAACCCCGCTCCCTGATTTCTTTTCTAAATTCTCTTCTTTGTTCTCTGGCCCCTTGCATTTCTCCATTCTCAATCCTCTCCCTTCATTTTTCTGTCCTTTTCCTCTCCGTCTGCCCCCAGCGCCCAGAAGCCCTTTCTGCTCACTCCAAATGCAAGATCTCCTTCCTCTGAGCTTTCTTGCTGTTCCTGCTGCCTCCGAGGTCCGCCTTCTAGAAAGACCCTGAGAACCTCCTCTCCCCTTCCCTTCCGAAGCCCTGGAGATCAGGGCAGGGCCAGCCCATCTCCGCATCACCCCCGCCTCCCAGTATTAGCACCCCCAAGCCGAGCCTCAGTAGTTTCAGTAAATGTTGGTTGTTGTTTCCATCTTCTCTCTCCTCCTTTTTCCAGCTTGCTTCCTTCTATTTTTCCGTCTTTTCTTTTACTCCCACTTCTCCTTTCCACCAACCAGCTATCCCATTAGCGCCCTCCTGGCGTTTTCTTTCACCATTTACCACTTCCCTCCTTCCCCTTACCTCCTCCTTCCCTGATGTTTCCTCTCTTTTCTCTTCCCTCCCCTTCTGCCCTCTTTTCGGTCTCCCCGAGGCCGCCTTTCCAGGCCTGGTGCGTGCGCGCTCACCAGGCAAGACCGCTCGGGAGTCAAGACGCAGCGCGCCTGCGCAGCCTAACTTTTTCCCCCGGCTACCAGTTGCGTCACGGAGCGAGGTCCAGGTTGATTGGCTGCTTGAACTGCCGGAGGGGGTGGGGTGGGAAGATGCCGGCTTCTAGGCGTCAGACCAGTCCTCTCTCACCAGTTTGTGTGAATCAGCTTTGTGCCGTGGGTCCAGAAAAGGAAGAGGATATGACCCTGGGGGACCTAAAGCGTCACAACCCAAAGGACAAGGTTCTGGCTGCTGCTTCTGAGAGGATGCTGCGTTTCATATGGTGGTGCCTGCGCCCTTACCCAGTCTTGCCAAGCATTTCTGGAAAGTTCGAAGGCCTCGGACAGATGGAGGCCCACCTCATCGCTGGCCGATCCTAGGCAGCTGTTGGGGCTTCCCAGGCCCGGGACCCCTGCGGTCACAGGGTCCTATCCCCCAATTTCAGCCACTCCACCTAACTGGCCTTTTACTTTATAGGTGGCTTCTACATGCTCCTGGACCCCAAGAATGCAAAACCGCGGCAGAAATCTGTCCTCCTGAGTCCCCTGAGCCAGTCCTCTGGCTGTTTGAGCCTGTCCTTCCACTACATCCTCTATGTCCAGTCACCTGGTGCAGCCCTCGCCATCTATGCTTCTGTCTTGGGTGAGACTGGCATTTGCAGGATTTATGCTTATCTCGTCTCCCAGGGTTGAGTTGACAGGAAAATATGGGGCATCCCATATTTCTAGGGAAATCTAGGATATATGCAAGATTATTGTGTGGCGTAGAATTGGGGAGCTGGGAGAGTGCTGGCTTCTAGAAAAACAGATAAAAGTACCAGGAGAGTGAGAGAGAAGGAAGTGCTTGCTTTTGGGAGAGGGGGATACACTCCCAGTATTCCCTTAGCTACTCCTCTTTCTGAGTATGGGATTTTTTTTCCTAATTTAAAAATTGTTTATTTTTTTTTTTTTTAATTTTTTTTTTTCAACGTTTATTTATTTTTGGGACAGAGAGAGACAGAGCATGAACGGGGGAAGGGGCAGAGAGAGAGGGAGACACAGAATCGGAAACAGGCTCCAGGCTCTGAGCCGCCAGCCCAGAGCCTGACGCGGGGCTCGAACTCACGGACCGCGAGATCGTGACCTGGTTGAAGTCGGACGCTTAACCGACTGCGCCACCCAGGCGCCCCAAAAATTGTTTATTTTTGAGAGACAGAGAGAGAGACAGAGCGTGAGCAAGGGAGGGACAGAGAAAGAGGGAGACACAGAATGTGAAGCAGGCTCCGGGCTCTGAGCTGTCAGCACAGAGCCCGACGTGAGGCTCGAGCTCACAGACTGTGAGATCATGACCTGAGCCAAAGTCAGACGCTTAACCCACGGAGCTACCCAGGCGCCCCCTGAGTACAGGTTTGAGGTCATTTTCAGTCCCCTTAATAAGTCAATTCTCTCTCTGATTCCTTTCATTTGCAGGCAGCATCAGGAAACACACTCTCTTCTCAGGACAACCTGGACCTAATTGGCAGCCTGTTACTGTCAATTACACAGCCCAGGGACAAATTCAGGTACAGAGGAGCAAAGGTCAGGACCCCTTGCACAGGGTAGGCACTTCTGATATTGAAGTGGAGTGAGGGTCTGGGCGCTGGGGGTAGGGTGTCTGGGTTCCTGAATAGAGTAAAATTAGATGGTGGGGGGGTGGTTTGGGCATTTGGGCTCTTTTTTCACTCCCAGTCCCCTTTCTCTCTCTCTCTCTCTTCAGTTCACTGTGGTGGGTGTGTTTGGAGAGACCCCAGAGCCAGCTGTGGCAGTGGATGCTATCAGCATTGCTCCCTGTGGGGGTGAGAGCAAGGCCCTGGGAGGAGCAGGGCCTCCACCAGATCATCAAAACGGGCGGTGGGGGTGGGGGGGGTGGGAGGGTAAGATTGGGGAGAAATAGAGGGCATGGCCCAAATTTCTCACATCTCCCATTTTGATCCCCTAGAGAGCTTTCCTCAGTGTGACTTTGACGATGATGCCCATCCCTTCTGTGACTGGGCCCAGGCATCAGGGGATGGTGGACGCTGGACCCGGGGAAGTAAAAATATGCACATCCAGGGTACAGGTGCTTTTGGAGGTTCCCTTAATGGAGGTGAGGAGATTGAGGATCTCCCAAGCCAACGAATTACTGGGGAGTTGGCTGGTATGATTCCTGGGAGAAGATATTATAGGTGGCGACGGTCAGCCGGCAGGTGTTTATTGGGAAGCCACCATGGGTCCGAGCTGGGGAGATGACAGAAATCGAACGGGTTGAAGATTCTCCTGCCTGTGGGGTCACTGAAACCGCCAGAAAATCCAGGCAACTCACTTCACTGAGCCCGAGCCTTCAAAATCCACAATCTCATTTTCAGTTAAGACATTTACTGGTGCAGCCAGCAAAGGAATCTGGGTTGCTCGTTTGGTTTTCCCTTTCTTTCTGATCCTACCTTCTTCAGTTAGAAGTCCAAAACAAGTAGGAAAAAAAAAACCCGCTTACAGCGTGGGGAGTTTGGGTGTTCGCGTCAAACCCTCGTTTGCAAGGTGTTGCTAGGGAAAACAACACGAGAGTGTCCTCAGGGTGGGGGTGGGGGTGTCATCTTGCCTTTCTTTTGATTCCCTTCTTTTGCCCAGAAGGTCGCTATATCTATTTCGAGGCTGACAAGTTCTCTGAGGCAGGCCAGTCTTGCAGACTGGTGAGCCGGCCCTTCTGTGCCCTGAGTGCGATCTGTGTGGAGTTTGCTTACCACATGTATGGCCTAGGAGAGGGCGCTAAACTCAGTCTCCTGCTGGAGAGTCCCGCAGGCAGTTTCCCGACTTCTCTCTGGCACCGCGTTGGGTCTCAGAGCCCCGACTGGCTGAACACCTCCGTCACTATCCCTTCGGGGCATCAACAGCCCATGCAGGTGAGAGACAGAGTGGGCCCTGTGTGGGGCCCGGTGAGGGGGACATAGTACCCGGGGACAATCAGGGCTGAGGAGATGGGACGCTGGAAAGGGGGCAGAGCAGAGGTGAACTCAGTGTCCCTGAGAGGGATATCTGCATCCTGAAAAGGAGTGAGGGCAGAATTGGACTGTTGAGCCTAGAACAAGGTGACCTTTTGGCAGAGGACAGGCTGTCTGGGAGAATCCTTGAGGTGCCATGGATTCAGTTGGACTTCTCTCTTCTCTGTCCTTCATTCCCTTCAGCTGATATTGGAGGCCATCAGAGGGACCAACACTGCCTTTGTTGTCGCTGTGGGTTTTATCTTGATCAATCACGGGACTTGTAGAGGTAAAACAAAACTCAAGGCCCCGGAAAGGGGGCGGTGCTCTGGGATGACCATCTGTCAGATGGCTGAAAATCAAGTTCTCTCCTGTGCTTGTATTTTCACACTGCTTTGTGTTCTACATTCTGCCTTCTCGGTGGCATCAGGATGCTTGCGTGTGCGCATGTGACTTTGATGCAGTGAATTTCTGTGGCTAGATCCAGAATTCCTTACCCAGTAGATGGCGATCCTGAAGGGAGGACCCACATCCTATTCATGTTGTGTCGTTTGTATCTGGCATGACGTCTGATATTTATTAGGAGCAGTGCTTGTTGAGAGTTCGTTGAGTGAAGGTTGGGGTTGGGAGTAGAAGGAGAGGTGTGAATAAATTACCCTTTGAGGCCACCCACTCCAATTGGAAGTGAGTGAAGAGGGTGGTGGTCTGGTTTCGACTAAACTCCAGGGTTTGTTTGTTTGTTTGTTTGTTTTTTCTTTGCAGGAACTATGCCAACAGTGCTTCCTTCCAAATCTCCAGTTCCCCCCACTGGGCCTTCTGAAACCCTTGTCTCCACAGAAAAACCTAGGACTCCCACAGAAAAACCTACAGTCCCCAAAGAAAAACCTATGGCCACCACAGAAAAACCCACTGTCCCCAGTGAAATATCCACTGTCCTCACAGAAAAACCCATGGCCCTCACAGGAAAACCCATGACCCCCACAGAAAAACCTATGACACCCCAAATAAAACCTATGGCCCTCACAGAAAAACCCACTGTCACCACAGTAAAGCCCATAGTCCCAACAGAAAAGCCCACTATTCCCACTAAAAAACCCACTGTCCCCTCTGAAGAGACCATTGTGCCCTCTGAAGAGACCACTGTCCTTCCCAAAGAGCCCACCATCTCCACTGGAAAACCTACCATCCCCACTGGAAAGCCTACCATCCCCACTAAAAAGTCCACTATACCCCCTGAAAAGCCCAGTATCTCCACAGAAAAGCCCATTGTCCACACAGAAAGACCTACTGTCCACACTGAAAGGACCACCATCCACACTGAAAGGTCCACTGTCCCCATAGAAAAACCCACTATGCCCACTGAAAGGCCCACCATCCCCACAGAAAAATCTACCCTTCCCACAGAAAACCCACCATCCATACAGAAAAACCTACCCTTCCCACAGAAAAACCCACCGTCCCCACTGAAAGGCCCACCATCCCCACAGAAAAACCTACCCTTCCCACAGAGAAACCCACCACCCCTACTGAAAAGACCACCATCCCCACAGAAAAATCTACCCTTCCTAAAGAAAAACCCACCGTCCCCACTGAAAGGCCCACAGTGCCCACAGAAAAACCCACTGTCCCCACTGAAAGTTCCACCATCCCCACAGAAAAACCTACCCTTCCCACAGAAAAACCCACCGTCCTTACTGAAAGGCCTACCATCCCCACAGAAAAACCCACCACCCCTACTGAAAAGACCACCATCCCCACAGAAAAACCTACCCTTCCTAAAGAAAAACCCACCGTCCCCACTGCAAGTTCCACCATCCCCACAGAAAAATCTACCCTTCCCACAGAAAGACCCACCATCCACACAGAAAAGCCTACACTTCCCACGGAAAAGCCCACCGTCCTTACTGAAAGGCCTACCATCCCCACAGAAAAAAACACCATCCCTACTGAAAAGACCACCATCCCCACAGAAAAACCTACCCTTCCCACAGAGAAACCCACCATCCCCACAGAAAAATCTACCCTTCCCACAGAGAAACCCACCACCCCTACTGAAAAGACCACCATCCCCACAGAAAAACCTACCCTTCCTAAAGAAAAACCCACCATCCCCACTGAAAGGCCCACAGTTCCTACAGAAAAGCCCACTGTCTCCATTGAAAGGCCCACCATCCCCACAGAAAAACCTACCCTTCCCACAGAAAAACCTACCCTTCCCACAGAAAAACCCACCGTCCTTACTGAAAGGCCTACCATCCCCACAGAAAAACCCACCACCCCTACTGAAAAGACCACCATCCCCACAGAAAAACCTACCCTTCCTAAAGAAAAACCCACCATCCCCACTGAAAGGCCCACAGTTCCTACAGAAAAACCCACTGTCTCCATTGAAAGGCCCACCATCCCCACAGAAAAACCTACCCTTCCCACAGAAAAACCTACCCTTCCCACAGAAAAACCCACCGTCCTTACTGAAAGGCCTACCATCCCCACAGAAAAACCCACCACCCCTACTGAAAAGACCACCATCCCCACAGAAAAACCTACCCTTCCCACAGAGAAACCCACCATCCCCACTGAAAGGTCTACAGTTCCCACAGAAAAACCCACTGTCCCCACTGAAAAGACCACTGTCTCCACTGAAAACCCCCCTGTCCCCACTGAAAGGCCTACCACCCCTACTGAAAAGACCACCATCCCCACAGAAAAATCCACTGTCCTCACTGAAAAGACCACCGTCCCTACTGGAAGGCCTACCATCCCCACAGAAAAAACCACCATCCCTACTGAAAAACCCACTGTCCCTACAAAAAACCCCACCATCCCCACAAAAATATCTACTTTTGCCACTGAATGGCACACAGTTCCTACAATACCCCAGCCCAGCCCAACACTTGTACCCATTGGGCCAACAGTCTTGGTGATGCCTTCTACTGCTCCAAGTACCTCCACGACCGCTACAACCCCTGGACGCACTCCAGGTATGTGACACAGCATCGAACCGACAGCAGAAAGTAAGAGATCATGAGTAGGAGAGAGAATTAGGTAAATGGATGCTTCTAATAGAAAACTGCAGTCTTAGAAGAGAGATGAATGCGACATGTTAACTTTTGAAAAAATGAGGACCACCCTGACCAAGAGGGAAGCAGAGCATGGGTGGGGTGGAGGTTGTTGGGAGTCAAGTCCCGAACTTACAGCATCTTTTTTTTTTTTTTTTTAAGATTCTATTTTTAAGTAATCTCTACACCCAACGTGGGGCTCTAACTCACAACCCTGAGATCAAGAGTTGCATGCTCCACTGGGCCAGTCGCATGCCACACGCCTTCCTCTTTATAGAGATATAATTCATATAGTATAAGATGCGTCCTTTTAAAGTTTGCAATTCAGTGGTTTTCGTATATTTACAACGTTGTGCAAACATCAGTTTCTAATTCTGGAACATTTTTATCACCCCAAAAAGAAACCCGTTAGCAGTCACTCCACATTCTCCCCAAACCCCCACCATGCCCCAAGCCCTGGCAACCACTAATCAACTTCCTGTCTCTGTGGATTTACCTCTTTTAGACATTGCACACATGGAGCATGATGTACTGTGTGGTCTTTTGGACTGGCTTCTTTCCCTCCACATCATGCTTTCAAGGTTCTTCCGTGTTGTAGAAATTCAAGTCCATCCATATGAGGGATCTTCACTCCTCTTTATGGCTAAATTATGGACTTACTTTGTAGAGAACTTGAGTGTGGGGGTATAGGAGACCAGGCAGTCTCCCTGAAAAAAGCAGTAGAGTGAAGGCTTGATGCAGGCTGTTTTCCTCTCAGCGAGGTGTCCCCCAAATGCCCACTATGAGCGCTGCACCTGCCCAGCATCCTGTGAGAGACCCAAGCCCAACCGTGGGCCCCCCTGCAAACCTGGCTGTGGCTGCAATTCTGGCTTCTTGTTTCGGGGATCCCTCTGCATCAATGCCTCGTCCTGCAATTGCTTCTACAACAACAATTACTATAAGGTAAGGCCGCTGGGGTGCCCAGAGCCCCTGAGGGAGATTGTGAGTGGAACACCTGGGTTCTGGCTTCATCTGCTCCCAAGACGAGATGACTGTCCCCATGGGATAGTCCCAAGGGGCCAGCTCACAAGCAGAGGTTATGCAACACTGGAGTCATTCACTCCAAATATGGCTTTTGATGGTCATCTCTGTTTCTACAATAAATATGTGCTGAGCACTCACTTTGGCTCAGCTAGGCTAGACTGTGCAGAACATTCCATAATCCTGTGGCCCCACGCATGAGATGCTGGGCCAACCTGGTGGTCCAAGGCCCTCATCTCCATCCTGAGGAAAGCCGGGGGGGGGGGGGGTCCCTGCATGTACAGGGAGCCCAGATGCTGAGTAGAACTTCAGGAGTGTTCAAGGCAGAACACAGCATTCCAGAATCTTCTTCCAAAGGAACTTGCATATCCTGTCAAAACAGAGGAGTTACTGTTCTTGTCTCCCCTAATTGGTGGCCCCCCTGGGTGTTCCACGTGAGCACAGGCCCTGAGCCAGCGCTGTCCAGAAGAAAATAGCACACAAGCCTCATGCTTTATTTCACATTTCCTAATAGCCACATTTTTAAAAAGTAAAAAGAAACAGGTTAAATTAATTCCAGTAATGTACTCAATCTCAAATATTCTCATTTCAACAGGTAACTAATAATTATTAATGAGATCATTTATATTCCTTCCCCCCTCCATACTAATTCTTCAAAATCCAGTGTGTATGTTATACTTACGGCATATCTCAATTTGAGCCAGCCACGTTTCAAGAGCTCGATGGCCACATGTGGCTGGTAGCCACTGTATTGGACAGAGCCTTTAAATCTGGGCTCCAGCAGGGGCACCTGCATGGCTCAGTCAGTTAAGCGTCTGACTTTGGTTCAGGTCATGATCTCACGGTTCTTGGGCTTGAGCCCTGCGTCTGGCTCTGTGCTGACAGCTCAGAGCCTGGAGCCTGCCTTGAATTCTCTGTCTCCTTCTCTCTCCACCCCTCCCCTGCTTGCATTCTGTCTCTGTCTCTCTCAAAAGTACATAAACATTTAAGAAAAAAGATTTTTTTTTTTTTTTAAATCTGGGCTCCAGCATTCACTTGCTGGGTGACCTTGGGCAAGTGTCTTTATCTCTTCAGATCTGTGTCTGTGTCTACGAAATGTGTACACAATAATTTCTACCTACCTCATAAGGCTGTTGTGAAGCTGAAATTAGGTCTGAACACAGGCCAAGTACTTAATAAATGTTACTATTATTAGCTAATTATGGTAAATATCATACACAACCTATTATGAGTGCATTAAGCTAGGGGCATCTGGCTGGCCCAGCTGGTAGAGTGTGTGACTCTTGATCCCAGGGTTGTGAGTTCAAGCCCACGTTGGGCGTGGACCCTACTTAAAAAAAAAAAAAAAAAAGTGCATTAAGCTCTTCACTAGTGTCCAGTGGCTTGTCTCAGCTTCAGGTGTTCTTCCCCATGGATCATCTGAGTTCCTATCTGCCTCTTTGAGGACCACTTTCTCCCCTTCCTCCCTTTAACTAGTCTCCTGGGTGTCCCTGTGTCAGTGTTAGGATTAGTTTCAGCCTCAGAAAGATCTATCACAACCATTAGCATTAAGCATTTCTTGCCTGCCCCTGGAGTCATGTATGCATTTCTTATACATTCATTTATGCATTCAAGGAACGTTTCTTGAGTCCTTTCCACCCTCCTGGAATTGGGGCCATCCCAAACAGGGCATGGTCCTTGCTCTCCTAATGCTCTTAGATTCCACGGGATACATTGGATCTTGGTTCACTATGACACAGCATAGGTTTCTTTTTCTTTATTGTTTATTTATTGTGTGTGTGTGGGGGGGGGCAGGGGCAGAGAGAGAAGGAGAGAGAATCTCAAGCAGGCTCCCCACTGTCAGCAAAGAGACCAATATGGGGCTTGAACTCACAAACCATAAGGTCATGACCTGAGCCGAAACTAGGAGTCGGAAGCTTAACTGACTGAGTCATCCAGGCGCCCCAACAGCAAAGGTTTCTTGGATGAGAGCTCCTGCCAAGCACTGTGCGATGTGTTGCGGCTCTGATAGTGAGTAAAGAGCCATGGTCCCTCACAGAGTGCTTGCAATCAAACAATCACAGGAATTAATACGAAAGTACAGTTGTAGTAAGTCCTGGGAAGGAAGGGTACCCAAAGCTGTGAGAG
The DNA here is from genome assembly GCF_028018385.1 of Neofelis nebulosa. Classification (NCBI taxonomy): domain Eukaryota; kingdom Metazoa; phylum Chordata; class Mammalia; order Carnivora; family Felidae; genus Neofelis; species Neofelis nebulosa. The sequence goes on from NC_080799.1 coordinate 7,702,049, forward strand.
TGACCTCGTCAGGGAGTCTGAGAAGTCTTCCTGAGAAAGTAGTGACCCTTGAGCTGGTTACATAAAAATGATTTAGAAAGGAGGGGGAAGAGCATTCCAGGACAAGAGGGAAGCACGTGCAAATGTCCTGTGGTGAGCAGGGCTATCTGGCAGGGCCGTGGGAAGAGGAAGAGTATGCGCCAAGTGAGGTCTGCAGGTGTGGTGGTGAAGGGGGAAGGGTCCCAAGAGCTATAGTGTCTAACTCCAGACCCCCTGCTCCCAGCCTGGGGCAGAGTGGTTCAGCTCCAACTTCACAGAACGTTGCCGCTGCAGGCCTGGCAGTCGGATGGAGTGCCAGATCTCTCAGTGTGGGACTCACACAGTGTGCCAGCTGAAGAACGGCCACTACGGATGCCAACCCTATGGTGAGCCCCTCCCTGCACGCTACCCCGCCAGCCAGCTGGTCAGAGTGGGTATGACACCAGGGTCCCTTGACCAGAGGAGCTGGGGCACGCCACCGGGTGGGTGAGGTGCTGCTTGGAGCAGTGGCAGCAGCCTGCTGCCTGTGCCCCCCACCCTCCTCCTCCCCAGCAGGCACCGCCACCTGCACCGTCTACGGAGACCCGCACTATCTCACCTTTGATGGAAGACACTTCAACTTCATGGGCAAATGCACCTACGTCTTGGCCCAACCTTGTGGCAACTCGACAGGTATGGCCCTGGAGATGCCTGGGCCAGGGGTCCAAGTTCAGAACAGCTGGGAACAGCGGGCGGCAGGAAAGGGCTGGGGAGCCGATGGGAGGAGCAAGATGGGAACAATGTCTTGGGTGACGTAAGAGTGGACACGTCCACCCCAGAAGCAGGACTTACTCAGGATGCCCTTTAAGAGAATGCCTCTTTAGGAGTTGTCTCCCTGGCCAGCTTTTACTGAAGGCCTACCTGGAATAATGGCAATGAAGGGACGAGAGAGCTATTACGAATGCCCTGCCCCAGAGGGTGCCCTGGCCCACTGAGGGGGCACAGAGTCTCAGCACAGTACAGGCTATTCTGGAAGAAGGCAGACAGTCACGCCCCACTCTTTGTGGTCCTTTAGCCCCGCAGTGCCAGGTGTGGGCGCCACCCTCAGTGGACGCTCAGACATGCTTGATGAATGGGCCCCTGGGTGCTCTTCACCCCTCTCCCCACCCAGAGCCATTCTTCAGAGTGGCGGCAAAGAATGAAGATCGAGGACAGGAAGGCATGTCCTGCCTGAGCAAAGTCTACGTGACCCTGCATGAGATCACCATCACCCTGCTCAGGGACAGGCGCACGCTGGTGAGTCTGGTTTTCTGTTCAGTCCTGCCAATGCTTCCAGACCTTGGCTGTAGCCTGTCCCGTGGGCCGCGGTGTTCCAGCCAGCTCCTGCGACCTCCAGACCTCTCAGGGACGGGTTCCAGAGCATTCTGTGTGCTACTGAGGATTGCCGTGGATGCTGCCGTGCCTTCCAGCGTGGATGTGGGAATCTGTGGGGCGGCGGGGGGTGGTTCTCCTTGACTTTCCATCTGTCTCTGGGTGGGGCGTTCTCCTTGACTTTCTGTCTGTCTCTCCGGGTGGGGGTGGGGGTGGGGGTGGGGGTGGAGCTTCTCCTTGACTTTCCCTCTGTCTCCTGGTCTCCTCCCTTGCCCTGCCTTCCAGGTTGGGGGGAAGCAAGTCTCTCTCCCAGCGGTACCTTCTAAAGGAATCTTCCTGGCTTCAAGTGGGCAGTTTGTGGAGCTGCAGACAGCGTTTGGTTTGCGGGTGAGATGGGATGGCAACCAGCAGCTGTATATAAGTGTGCCCAGGTGAGGGGTGCCCTTCGGTGCCGCTGCCACTCCCCAGACCTGCTCTGTCCCCTCCCCCTTCCAGGACCTTGCCCTCCTCCTCCCCCTCCCATCCAGGCACTAATTTTCAATCTTTGGGTGGGAAGCATCTAGTTCCCGCCTCCCTTTGGATGAGGAGACAGGAGAAATTGGTTTCTGGGCAGAATGATAATAGCAGGATATACACATGATGCTTTGGGAATGTCCTAGACCGAGTGGCTAATGGGTCTTGGGAGCTTCCTGAAGAGTGGTCACTTGACTCCAGTCTCAAGAAAGGGTGGTTCCCAGGATGGACAAACAAGGGAAAGAATGTCTTTGCAGATAGCAAACGGCAAATGCATGGAAAACCGGGAATGTGGAAATATTGTAGTGGTGTGGTTTGAAATGCTGGGGTTTGGAGTCGACAATGAAAAATAATTTTTTAAAAACATTTTTTAAATGTTTACTTATTTTTGAGAGAGAGAGAGAGAGAGCACGAGCAGGGAGGGGCAGAGACAGAGAAGGAGACACAGAATGTGAAGCAGTCTCCAGGCTCTGAGCTGTCAGTCCAGAGCCCGATGCGGGGCTTGAACTCATGAACCGAGAGATCATGACCTGAGCAAAGTCAGACACTTAACCGGCTGAGCCACCCAGGCAACCCAAAAAGTGGTTTTATTAAAGCACAGGGATAGGACCCATGGGCAGAGAGAGCTGCACTGGGATTGAGGGGTGCCTGATTATAGACTTGGGAATTGGGGAAGTAAAGATAAGCAGAAGCTTCCAAAGGAGACTCACAGGATCCCAGAGGTCTAGCTGTTGCCAAGCTACGGTTGTCCTTCCCTCTAACAGAATATTAATATTAAGACAGATGGAGTTCCTGGAGGAACATCTTACTCTGCCTGTCTCAAGTATTTGTTGGGGCACCTGGGTGGCTCAGTCGGTTAAGTGTCCAACTTCAGCTCCGGTCATGATCTCACGGTTCATGGGTTTGAGCCCCACGTTGGACTCTCTGCTATCAGCACAGAGCCTGCTTCAGATCCTCTGTCCCCCTCTCTCTGCCTCTCCCCCCGCTTGCTTGCGTGCACTCCTGCTTTCTCTCTCTCTCTCTCAAAAATAAATAAACATAAAAAAAAGAATTTGTCAAAGGGCTGTAGGTTGTAAGGAAATGTAATTTTATCTACATTTCTTTTTGCCTTTGGTTCCCACATTTGTAGGGCCAGCAAGAAGATGGGGCATGAGTGGAGTAGTGAGGATGGCTGGGGGGAAGGTCTGTGAGGTCCTTGTGCGCAGGGTGCCTGGCACAGGCTCTTGTTTGCAACGTGCGTCTGTTAGTCCTCCGATGTGTCCTGCCCGAGGCCCACAGCTCTGCCCTTCCCTCTGCGTGGTACCTCCAGGGACTGGAGCCCCTTCTCTCCATTAACGCCTCCTCCTCTCCTCCCATCCCCAGCACCTACTCTAGCAAACTCTGTGGCTTCTGTGGCAACTATGACGGGGACGGTAGCAATGACAACCAGAAGCCCGACGGTAGCCCAGCGCTGGACGATGAGGAGCTGGGCAACAGCTGGCAGACGGCAGAGGACGAGGACAAGGAGTGAGGACGTGGCCACCCCTGCCTCTGCCCTTCTGAGAACCGTGCACCCTGACCGACATCACCCCTTTTCTTCCTTCTCCTCTCCCGCCTGCAACCCCCCCACCCCCGCAACTTCTGTCATTCTTCTCCCTGCTCCCGATCCGGCCAAGTTCATGAACACCTCACCACCACGCTTGCCCCCACGCTGTCAGTCGTCCTCAGGGGATGCCAAGCAGCCTCTGTTCCGGTTTGCTCGGTTCCAGGTTTTCCCACCTCCTCCCGGGCTTGGGGTTCAGCAGCTGTCCACTAGGGGCCGCCGAGAGCCGCGAGACTGCTGGGGTAGGGGCGGGGTGGAGACGAGCCTTCAGGGCCTGTTGGGGGGGGGGGGTGTCTCTTCCAGGTGCCAGAAGAACCCGACAGTTCCTCCCTCGTGCAAGTCAGGCTTGCAGAACAGTCTGTCGGGACTACAGTTCTGTGGACGGCTCTTGGACACCCGCGGAGCCTTTGAGTATGAAGGGAGCCGGTTAGGGCCACGGGAGGCAGGGTGGTCACTGAGCACCTGGCTCATTCCTCTGACCCAGCCTCTCTCCTTAGGGCATGTCTGCCTCACCTCAAGGCCTCCTCGTTCTTCAAGAGCTGCACGTTTGACATGTGTAAATTCCAGGGGCTGCAGCCAGTGCTGTGTGCCCATATGGCAGCCTTGACTGAGATCTGCCAGGATGCTGGCTATGCCGTGAAGCCTTGGAGGGGACCCCAATTCTGCCGTGAGTTGTGCCCCGCAGCAGGGCCCCTTCCTTCACCCACGGATGCGAGCAGAGGGTGGGCATCTGAGTGTTGGCACAGGCGTGGGGGACCCCTGGCTGAACTGCTCTGATTCCACACGTGCACAGGGAAATCTGTAGGCAGAAATAGCCATGGAGAAAAATCACAGTCCCTTGCAGACTCAGAAAGCGCCCCCGGCCGCCTGAGGCTATGCGGGGCAATGCTTGCAGGTGTATCTGCACGGCCTCAGTGTCCTCACGGCCTCTGGGGAGCCTGCTTAGGCGGCGGTGCCCTTGATCGAGCCCTCATGGGCTTTTTCTTCTGCCCTGTAGACAAGTGCATGTCTACACAGCAGCAGTGCTGAGACGTTTGGATCTGTCTGCTCCCCCAGATCTTTCTGCTCGCCCAGACCTGCCTCTTAGTAGCTCCCAGCAGGCCACTTTCTGGGCCCAGAGTGGAAGCCGAGCTCCTTGGTCACCCTTCTCCGGGTCACCCTCTGCTTCTCAGGATTGGGCAGAAGCCTCTAGCTGTGGGCCCTCTGAACGCTGGGCTTTGAACCCATCTTCGTTCCCTTTTCCCTGCCCTGCCCTGTGCCCTTCTCACCTCTGCCTCTCCCTCCTCCAGCAATGACCTGCCCGCCCAACAGCACGTACACGCTGTGTGCCAGGGTGTGCCCCGCCACCTGCCATTCTGGGTTCTCTGGCATGGCCTACCAGAACCGGTGTGTGGAGGGCTGTGAGTGCAACCCGGGCTTCGTCCTCAGCGGTCTCCAGTGTGTCCCCCACTCCCAGTGTGGGTGCCTCGAGCCCACACTGGGCTACTTCAAGGTGAGCCTCTGGGCCCCCCACCCCCATGTGCACATTTGAAGCCAGACCCTCATCTCTGGTGTTTCTCTCTTCCTCCTTTGCCTGTTCCTTGCCCTGTCCCTGAGAACGACACTGGCGTCCATCACAGCCCTCTGCCCAGCTCTGGGTCGGCCTACTGAATACCCTGTCTGTGCCTTGCTCTCCCCTCAATTTTACTTTCTCTGTAGTCCCTCTATCTCTGCTCTGCCCGCCCCCCACCACCTGTGTCTGTTGGAATCCTTCACCTCCTCTGAGGCTCTGTTCAAATGCTGCCTCCTTGAAGCCTTCCTGATAAGCAAAGTCAGAAGACATTCCTCTAAACTTCCTGAGCCCGTGCTTATTGTCCGTGTTGATGGCAGGAAACTCTCATTGGGCCCCCTGATTGTCTTCTTTAGGTGCATATCCTGCTGGAACAGTTGATCCATTAGTTTACTTGTTTACTGCCCCCCCTCCCTACCCCCCCATCGTGAGCTGTTAGGGCAGGAACATCGTCCACCCAGTTCATTCCTGAATCCCTAACACCTAGCACAAACAGATATCTGTTGAAAAAGTGAAGGAACAAAGAAGTGAATGGCTGAGTAAGTGAGCCAATGCCAGGCTTGCAGCGAAGCCTGGAGCTTCGGGATGACAGGAATGGTCCCAGGGAGCAACCCACTGATCCGAGTAACAGACCTGGGAATGACCTCTTTCCTTTCTTCTTTCCATCCCCCAGGTAGGGGAGCGGTGGTTCAAGCCAGGCTGCAGACAGCTCTGTACCTGCGAGAGCAACAATAAAATTCGCTGCACGCAGTGGAGGTGTCAGGCCCAGGAGGTCTGTCGTCAGCAGGATGGCATCTATGGCTGCCATGCCCTAGGTGAGCAGACCGGTGGAAGGTGAGTGGGGGGGGGGGGGAGCTGCCTGCGTGACCTTGGGCGAGGGCATGGCTCTGCCCTAAAACAGTCACCCCAGAGAGCCGGAGTCTAACGGGGGACTGGAAGGCAGTTGGCCCGAGCCTGAGCAGCCTCTGCGTGGACCCGGTGAGGTTGGGGCAGTCCCTATGCTTGACCTCTCTAGGCCGAGCCAACCACACGGATGAGCCAAGGATGAGTCAAGGGTCCCATTCCAATGTGGACTCGCCCAGAGAGCGGCTCAGGGTCAGGGCACCTCTGAATTCCATCTCCTTCACCCCAGGGGCCGCCACCTGCACCGTCTCAGGGGACCCCCACTACCTGACGTTCGACGGAGCCTTGCACCACGTCGTGGGCACCTGCAGCTACATCCTGACCAGGCCTTGCCAGTCTAGGTCTCTAGAGAGCTACTTCATCGTGAGCGCCACCAATGAGTTTCGCAGTGGGAACTTGGAGGCCTCTTATGTCAGATCCGTTCACCTGCACATCTTCAACCTGAGAATCTCGCTCATCAAAGGCCACAAGGTCATGGTGCGTGCCTCCGCCCGCCTCCCCTGGCCCCTGCACCACCAGCGTCTCTTCTCTGCACCCTCCTTGCCCACAGGCCCACCTGTCTGGCTTCTAGAGCCCCTGGGGGAAGCCCACAGCAGATCCAGCCCCCAATTCCGCAGACACATCGCCATCGCTGTCTGCTGCCTCGTCCTGGGCCCGTTGTCCTTGTCCCAAGGGCTTCTCCCTACTGCGTCCTCCCTGCCTCTGTAGCTGAATGGTCGCCGAGTGGCCCTGCGTGTGTGGCCTGCGCAAGGCCGGGTGAGCATAAGGCCTAGCGGTTCCTTTATCCTCCTCTACACGGACTTTGGGCTTCAAATTCCCTACGATGGGAAGCATCTGGCCGAAGTGACAGTGCCCTCCTCCTATGCTGGCCGGCTCTGCGGGCTGTGTGGTGAGTTCCCTGGGCATCTGCGGGCAAAGTAGGGACAATGGGCCAGAGTTTGTCCCAGACCGGCTCATCCACAGATTTCAGTAGGTGTCCTGAGGGCCTGTCTGCTTGTGCGTGCGGGTAGGTGTTAAAAGGCCAAAGGGAAAGAGAAAGAAAGATGAACCGTGGTCTGTTGAGTGAAGAGCGAGCTGTCTCTTCTAAGAGGAAGGTGGTGGTCCTGGGAGAGGGTCTATGGCTCTAACTGGACCCTCCTCCAGGCAACTACAACAACAATAGCCTGGATGACAATCTGCTCCTGGACAAAAGGCCTGTGGCCAGCTCGGATGGCCTGGGCGTCGCCTGGAAGTTCCCTGATTACTCTGAAACAGGGTGAGCTGGGAATGCGGAGAGCCAGAGCTGGGGAACAGCCTCAGCGGGCAGCCTGGGGGGTCCTCTGTGCGTCCCTGATCTCTCCGGAGACGAACTGACCCAAGGTTGTTGTCCCCCGCCGCCCCGCTTGCCTTCTGCACTTACTCATCCATCTCTTTGGAGAGCCCCCTTGGGAATCCCATCCTGAGTGCCAAACGCTTTCCTTCCTGTTGTATCTTCTGACCTTGTTGTTTGAGGGACCACTTTGTTCTCTTCTTATTCCCCTCCCATTTTCCCTCTCCACTGTCGCTTCAGTTTTGGGGAAGCTTCCTCCAATCCTAAATTCCTGTCCCTTCCCCTCTCCTTGTTCAGCTGCTTTGCTAAGAGTCCGAAGCCCTCCAGATGCCAGGAGAACAGAGGGGCAAACAGCTGGGAAAAGAACTGTGATGTCTTAATGGACCCTCAGGGTAAGCCACATCCCTTGGTGGCCGCAGCGCTCTCCTCCCCTGGCCAGAGACAGAGGAGGGGGACTGGTCAGGCAGAGAGGAAGGATGAGACAGGAAATAGAAAGTCGGAGGGAAGGCAAGCGGAAGGTAAGGCAGAGGCAGTGTTCACCTCGGGAGCTCTGATGGACCTTTTTTCTTTGCATCTCAGACAGTACTTTCTCAATAATGACGGGTTTTGATTGAAATGGATGTTGAATGCACTCCAGGGCAGCCGCGTGGTTCTTTCCCCTTCCAAGCTGACTCTCTGCCCTCACACCTACATCGTTTCATCTTCCAGGACCCTTCTCTCAGTGCCACGGGGTGGTGCCTCCCCAGTCCAGCTTCGCCAGCTGTGTGTATGGCCAGTGTGGGACCAAGGGGGACACCCTGACCCTGTGCCGCTCCCTGCAGGCCTATGCATCCCTGTGCGCGCATGCTGGCCAGGCCCCTTCCTGGCGGAATGGCACCTTCTGCCGTGAGTGACCCGACCACCTGCTCCCGAAGCCCGGAGGAGGCTGCCAGAACCCCTGTCTCTCTTCCTGTCCTTAAAGTCTGCTCCTCTGCTCTTCTGTCACAGCCCACCCCTCAGCCCCATGTGGAACCCCCATCCTGTCCCAGCCTTCCAGTCTCTCCGAACCCAACCCCCACCCTCAACTTGTCTCCCCACTCTGGGAGCCTCCTCCATCTGACTCTCTTCACCAAGACGGTTTACCCTCATTTGGTTACTGCCTCCTTCCCCTCTGACCTGGGCCAGCTCTGTTCCCTTCCTTCCTTCCTCTCTTTTCAGGGAACTCTTTTTTTTTTTTTTTTTTTTTTTTAATTGTGGTAAAATATACATAACATAAAATTTCCCATCTTAATGACTTAAAACTTTTTTTAATGTTTATTCATTTTTTAATTAAATTTTAAAAAAAATTATTTTTGAGAGAAAGACAGAACGTGAGAAGAGGGGCAGAGAGAGAGGGAGACACAGAATCCGAAGCAGGCTCCAGGCTCCGAGCTGTCAGCACAGAGCCCGACACGGGGCTCAAACTCACGAACCGTGAGATCATGACCCAATCCGAAGTCAGCCTGTTAACCGACTGAGCTACCCAGGTGCCCCCAGAATGTCTTTTTAAAGACTGAATAAGGGGCGCCTGGGTGGCTCAGTCGATTAAGCGTCCGACTTCAGCTCAGGTCACGATCTCACGGTCCGTGAGTTCGAGCCCCGCGTCAGGCTCTGGGCTGATGGCTCAGAGCCTGGAGCCTGCTTCCAATTCTGTATCTCCCTCTCTCTCTGCCCCTCCCCTGTTCATGCTCTGTCTCTCTCTGTCTCAAAAATAAATAAACGTTACAAAAAAATTAAAAAAAAAAAGACTGAATAATAATCCACTGTATGGATAGATCTCATTGTGTTCATCCATTCATCTGATGAACATTCTCTGGGAGCTCTCGATGCCCCGAGCTCAGGGTGCTGGAAATCACTGCCTTTCCTGACACTGGTTTCTTCTTAGCTCTGAAGTGCCCGTCCAGCAGCAGCTACAGCCCCTGTGCCAACCCCTGCCCAGCCACCTGCCTCAGCCTGACGGCCCCCAGAGACTGCCCAGCAGCACTGCCCTGTACGGAGGGCTGTGAGTGCCAGAAAGGTCACATCCTGAGTGGAACCTCCTGTGTGCCCCTCAGCCAGTGCGGCTGCATCGACCAGGAGGGCTACTACCACCCGGTGAGAAGCCGGACCACAGCGCCACATGTTTGGGGAGCAGGAGGCCTCAGAGCCTGTGAAGGGATAAGGCGGCAGGGCCAGTGCTAGGGGCTGAGCAGCAAGCCCAGAAGCCCGAAGGCTGAGAAAGTCTGGGGATGGAGGCAAGCAGCCAAGGGGAGCGAGCCTGAGGGGGGCACCCGGGGTAGAGGGTTCGGTCCAACTCTGGCTTCCAAACCTCCATGGGCTCTGCTGACGCCCACATCCCACAGGTCGGGGAGAGATGGTACGCGGACCACACCTGTTCCAGGCTCTGCACCTGCTCCACTCGCAACGCCATCTCCTGCCAGCAGGCCGCCTGCAAGCCTGGCCAGATGTGCTGGCCCCTGGATGGGCTGCTACACTGCCGGGCTTCAGGTAGAAGGCCCTTGAGCACACAGGAGGACCCTGGTGTCACTGAGACTGCTGTCCCCAACTCCTCCTCACCCTCTCCCATCATCTGTAGCTCTTGGGCTCCTATGTCCGGGGTCCCAAAGAACTTCTGACTGGGAATGATGACCCCTGTGCCGTTGGAAAGGGTTCCTCGTGTTCACTCATGGCTGTCCCGGCCGTGAACTTAGAAGGGACATTGTGAGTCCCATTATGATGCCACATTCTCTGGCAGAATAGCGCCCCTTCCACCCCCAAGCCTCATCCTAGCCTGGCCACTGAGCCTTTATTTCTCTTCTCCCCTCCCTGTGGGGCCTCCTTCACCTTCAGCTCTCCTCACAGATGGGGAGAGCACTTGTTCTTGGAGAGGCTGGACCACTCCTCAGCAACCCGTCTCTCTCTGCCAGGTATGGGAGTGTGCCGTATCTCAAACCACTCTCAGTACCTGAGCTTCGATGGCACTTACCACACCATCAGGGACACCTGCACTGGTATCCTGGTGAAAGTGTGCCACCCCACCATGGACCTGCCTTTCTTCAAGATCAGCATCAAGTATGGGAAGAAGAGAGGCCAATCCGCTGTTTCCTACCTCCACCAGGTCAACGTTGACTTCTTTAATACCCTCATTACCTTGATAAAGGACCACCGTGTGCTGGTGAGCTGGGTGGTGTGGGGGGGAAGGGAGGAGGCCAACTCTGGGGAGGGGGCTCAGGTCCCTCTTCTCACTCACCTGCCCTGCCCTCCTCTGTAGATCAACGGCACACAGGTCACCTTTCCCTTCGCCACCGAGATCCGAGGGCTCAGAATCAGTATTGTTGGCAACAACACCGTACTCTATTTTAACACCGGGGTCCAGGTCAAGTTTGACGGCAAAGATTTCTTTGAGGTCCAGCTCCCTGCAGCCTATTACCAAAAGGTGGGGGAATCCCCTGGCTCTTCTCTAGGGGAGTCTGTCTCAAGAGGGCAGAGCCCTCTCCAGACCTAACTGGTCACTCCCCAGAATGGAGGAGGGCTGGGAGTGCGCCTGTTTCTTAGGAGTGGAAATGCGGGCCCATGCCATATGAAAAAGTCTCCTTTTTCTCTTTCTTTCTTTCTTTCTTTCTTTCTTTCTTTCTTTCTTTCTTTCTTTCTTTCCTTTTTTTCCTTCTTTCCTTCTTTCTGAGAAAGAAGGAAAGAAAGCAAGTGAGAGCGGGAGGGGGGTGGGGGCAGAGAGAGAGGCAGACAGAGGATCTGAAGCGGGCTCTGCCCTGGAAGCAGTGAGCCCAATGCGGGGCTCGAACCCACAAACCATGAGATCATGACCTGAGCCAAAGTTGGACGCTTAACTGAGCCATCCAGGCACCCCAAAAAAGCCTCTTTTGCTTCCCTGGTGCCCAGAACCCTTTTGCCCACCCAGGTCTGTGGCTTGTGCGGAAACTTCAATGGTGAGGAAGAGGATGAGCTCATGATGCCCAATGACGAATTAGCCCAGAATGACGCTGAATTTGTGGAGAGTTGGCAAGATAAGGAGTCTCACCCAAAGTAATTGTCCCCAAAGCCTCTAACCTTTCATAGGAACAGGAGTTGGGATCCCGGACTGTGTAGCGTGCCAGGGATAGGAAGACTGGAGTGTTCCTGTATGTGTGCAACTTGACGGGGGATGGCTTCTGGGTCCCCAGAACCTATCTGGGGACACATGAGCCTTCCTTTCTTCGCTTCAGAGTGTGGGCAAGGACTGAGGCTTCCGGAAGGTAGCCAGAGCTTGGACCAGCTTCCTGGTGAAGACAAGACAAGGGGGTCTTCTGAGTCACTTGGGAGGGCCAAGTCATTTTCATAGGTGGGACAGTGGCTGTCCCTGTGATGATCCTTTTCTCCTCTGCAGTTGCCAAAAAGAGAGCCAGGAGACCCAAGCAATACCTAGTGAGAGCCCAGGAACAATGCCAGGCAGCCTTTCAGACTCCGGCCTGGACTGAGTGTGCCACCTACGTGTTCCTCAAGCCCTTCCTGCTCAAGTGTATCCACAACCTCTGTCAGTTTGGAGGCCTACGCCATGCCCTCTGTGGATCTCTGGAAAACTTCGCAGCCGCCTGCCGGGCCCGGGGGCTCCAGCCCCCAATCTGGAGAAACAGCAGTTTCTGCCGTGAGTGTCCCCTACGGTCACCCCGGAGCACTCCCACACCTCCTTTCCATCTGCGTGTCCCTTAAAGCTCCCTGTCTTCCTTTTGGGCCATGCCCCACCTGCATCTGACCTCGTTGTTCAGCTGTGGCTCCTTTGCAACAAGGCCTTAGCCAATGCCCCTATGACGGGGACAGCACACACAGACCTTGCTTTTCCACACCCCTCCTTTCCTTTATCCACACCGCTCCCTGAACCTGGAAAGTTCCAGGTTTTAACACCGGGGTCCAGGTCAAATTTGACGGCAAAGATTCTTCTCGCCTCCTGGCAGACTCCTAGGCATCCTTCTGTAGTTCCTAACATTATTTTCTTCAAATTAGAATTCACATACCATAATAGTCACCACTTTAAAAATACAATTCATTGTTTTCTAGGATATTTACAAGCTCTGCAACCATCATCACTATATAATTCCAGAACCTTTTAAACTTTAAGACAGTGGTTAGTGTGTTTTTAGGTTGTGACGCATTCACATGGTTCAGGAACTTTTAATGCATTAAAAGATTGCCTGGGGCGTCTGGGTAGCTCAGCCAGAAGTGCCTGCGGCTCTTGATGTCAGGTCATGAGTTCAAGCCCCATGTTCGGGGTGTGGAAATTACTAAAAGAATAAGAAAAAAAAAAGATTACCAGTGAAGAGTCTCCCTCCCCCCTGACCCCGGGTCACAGCCTGACCTTATCAGCATCCGAGTATTTTTCCAAAGATCTTTTACTTATGCCCATAGAAACAAACGCAAATTAATTTTCCTTATTTTTTTTTTTTAATTTTTTTTTTTCAACGTTTTTTATTTATTTTTGGGACAGAGAGAGACAGAGCATGAACGGGGGAGGGGCAGAGAGAGAGGGAGACACAGAATCGGAAACAGGCTCCAGGCTCCGAGCCATCAGCCCAGAGCCTGACGCGGGGCTCGAACTCACGGACCGCGAGATCGTGACCTGGCTGAAGTCGGACGCTTAACCGACTGCGCCACCCAGGCGCCCCAATTTTCCTTATTTTTTAAATTTTTATTTGTTTTAAAAATAGCATACAAGGGGCACCTGGGTGGCGCAGTCGGTTAAGCGTCCGACTTCAGCCAGGTCACGATCTCGCGGTCCGTGAGTTCGAGCCCCGCGTCAGGCTCTGGGCTGATGGCTCGGAGCCTGGAGCCTGTTTCCGATTCTGTGTCTCCCTCTCTCTCTGCCCCTCCCCCGTTCATGCTCTGTCTCTCTCTGTCCCAAAAATAAATAAAAAACGTTGAAAAAAAAAAATTAAAAAAAAAAATAGCATACAAGATCCAGTAGATTGCATTTTATTTTTTTTAACTTTATTTTTTATTTTTTAAAATTTACATCCAAGTTAGGTAGCATATAGTGAAGCAATGATTTCAGGAGTAGATTCCTTAGTGCCCCTTCCCCATTTAGCCCCTCCCCCTCCCCCCACTCCCTCCAGCAACCTCAGTTTGTTCTCCATTTTTATGAGTCTCTTCTGTTTTGTCCCCCTCCCTGTTTTTATATTATTTTTATTTCCCTTCCCTTATGTTCATCTGTTTTGTCTCTTAAAGTCCTCATATGAGTGAAGTTATACGATTTTTGTCTTTCTCTGACTGACTGATTTCACTTAGCATGATATCCTCCAGTTCCATCCGCGTAGTTGCAAATGGCAAGATTTCATTCTTTTTGATTGCCGAGTAATACTCCATTGTATATATAGACCACATTTGTCTTTTTTTTTTTTTTAATGTTTATTCATTTTTGAGACAGAGAGAGACAACATGAACGGGGGAGGGGCAGAGAGAGAGGGAGACACAGAATCGGAAGCAGGCTCCAGACTCTGAGCCATCAGCCTAGAGCCCGACGCGGGGCTCGAACTCACAGACTGCGAGATCGTGATCTGAGCTGAAGTCGGTCGCCCAACCTACTGAGCCACCCAGGAGCCCCTAGACCACATTTTCTTTATGCATTCATCCATTGATGGACATTTGGGCTCTTTCCATATTTTGGCTATTGTTGATAGTGCTGCTATAAACATGGGGGTGCATGTGTCCCTTCGAAACAGCCGGTAGATTGCATTTTATCTTTCTTGCTTGATAATCTAGCTTGGAGATCCTTTCACATCAGATCAGCTAAGGAGTGCCCTCATTCTCTTTTGCAGCTCTGTGATATCCCATTATTACATCATAATTCATTTGTCATAATTTTTATTTGTTTATTTGTTCAGAGAGCATTGTGCAAGTTGGGGAGAGGGGCAGAGGGAGAGAGAGAATCTTTTTATTTATTTATTAAAAAATGTTTTTAATGTTTTTATTTATTTTTGAGACAGAGAGAGACAGAGCATGAGCAGGGGAGGGGCAGAGAGAGAGGGAGACACAGAATCGGAAGCAGGCTCCAGGCTCTGAGCTGTCAGCACTGAGCCCAACGTGGGGCTCAAACTCACAGACTGTAAGATCATGACTTGAAGTCGGACACTTAACTGATTGAGCCACCCAGGCGCCCCAGGAGAGAGAGAATCTTAAGTAGACTCCCCACTGCTCAATCCCACGACCCTGGGATCATGACCTGAGCCGAAATCAAGAGTTAGACTCTCAAATGACTGAGCCAGCCAGGAGCCTCTGTCATAATTTTTTTAAATGTTTATTTATTTTTGAAAGAGAGAGAGAGAGAGAGAGGAAGAGAGAGAACATGAGTGGGGGAAGGACAGAGAGAGAGGGAGGGAGAGAATCCCAAGTAGGCTCCACACCGTCAGTGCAGAGCCCGCCACGGGGCTCAAACCCACGAACTGTGAGATCATGACCCGAGCTGAAGTCAAGAGCCAGACGCCTAACCGACTGAGCACCGTCCCCCCCCGCCCAGGCGCCCTGTGTCATATATTTTTTTTAAGATTTTATTTTCAAGTCATCTCTACACCCAATGTGGGGCTCGAACTCAAAACCCTGAGATCAAGGGTTGCCTGCTCCACAGACAGAGCCCGCCAGGCGCCTCTTGTTTGTCCTACTTTACTTAACTAGTCTCCTGTTGGCAGACTTTCTCGTTGTCTCCAATTGTTACTGCAGACAGCGCTGCAGTTATGATTTTGTATGTACGCGTCTGTCCATAGGATAAACTGCTGGGGGTGGAATGCTGGATGAAGGACTGTGTGCATTCGTTCTTCTGAGGAATGCTGCCAGTTGGCTTTCCACAGCGGGTGAGGAGTTTACGTTCCTACCAGCAACACGGGAGAGTGCCCGATTCCCCACAGCCTCGCCAACACAGAGCATTGTCACACTTTCGGACCTTTGCCAATCTGATACGTGAAAAATACAAAGAGTCTTAATTTGCATTTTTCCTATGAGTGAGGTTATGCATTCTTCCACGTGTTTGGGAGTTGTTTGAATTTCCTTTGCTGAGAACTTTGTCTTCATATCCCTTCACCATTTTTTTTTCCACTGGCTCGTTGGCTTTTGTCAAACTATCTTAGGGAGGTCCTTTATCTATCACAGAGAGTAAGTAGCCCTGTATTAGTGCTATGAGTTACAAACATTTTTCCAGTTCTTTTTTTTTTCTTTGACTTTTTTTGTCAGGCAAATAAAAGAGATACATGTATGTGGGGTAGCATATGGTAGTCTTTGTTCTGTGGCTTCTGCATTTGGAGCCATAGTTACAAATGCCTTACAGCTCCAGAGTTAAAAAAGAATTTGCTCATGGGCGCCTGGGTGGCTCAGTCAGTTAAGCGACTGACTTTGGCTCAGGTCATGATCCCAAAGTTTTTGTGGGTTCGAGCCTCCCATCGGGCTCTGTGCTGATCATGGGAGCTTGATAGGGATTCTCCCTCTCTGTCCCTCTTCCCCTCCCCTGCTTATGCTCTCCTTCTCTCTCTCAAAACAAATAAACAAACTTAAAAAAATTCATTAAAAAAATTTGCTCATGTTTTGCTTCAGCATTTAAAGTTTATTTATTTTGAGAGAGAGAGGGAAAGTGCAAGCAGGGAAGGAACAGAGAGAGGGAGAGACAGAATCGCAATCAGGCTCCACACTGTCGGTCAGAGCCCGACCCGGGGCTCGAACCCACGAACCATGAGATCATGACCTGAGTCAGGAGTGGGACGTTCAACTGACTGAACCACCCGGGTGCCCCTGCTTCAGCATTTTTATGATTTCTTTCTATTTTTTTAAGTAAGCTCTACACCCAATGTAGGGCTACCGACCAAGCCAGCCCAATGGTTTCTTTTTTTATATTACATGTTTGATCCACAGGAATTTTTATTCTGGTACACAGTATGAGATGTGAATCACATTTGTTTTTATTTTTTCCCCTAGCATCTTAAATGACCTGTCTCTTTTTCCCACTACCTGAGATGCCATGATTTATTCTATACTAAATTCCTATATGTATCTGGTCCCTATGGGGTCTTCTTTGTCCTTTCACTGCTGTGTCTTCACTTACTAGTAACCCAGTGTTGTGATCATTGAGAGTTTAAATTGTGTTTTAATTTCTGGTAGGGACATTCACTACTCACTGCTCTTTCTTTTCTTTCATTTTTTTAAGTTTTCTTGGCTTTTCTGGTTTGTTCATATCTTCCTCTCCACTTTAATACCTTCTTGCCCTATTAAAAAAAAACAAAACAAGGGTACCTGGGTGGCTCAGTTGGTTAAGCGTCTGACTTGGTTTCAGCTCATGTCACGATCTCAGTTTCCTGCGTTCCCTGTGTGGGGCTCTGTGCTGACAGCACGGAACCTGCTTGGGATTCTCTCTCTCTCCCTTTCTCTCTCTGCCCCTCCCTCATCCAGGCTGTCTCTGTCTCTCTCAGAATAAATAAATGGACTCGGGGCGCCTGGGTGGCGCAGTCGGTTAAGCGTCCGACTTCAGCCAGGTCACGATCTCGCGGTCCGTGAGTTCGAGCCCCGCGTCAGGCTCTGGGCTGATGGCTCGGAGCCTGGAGCCTGTTTCCGATTCTGTGTCTCCCTCTCTCACTGCCCCTCCCCCGTTCATGCTCTGTCTCTCTCTGTCCCAAAAATAAAAAATAAAAAATGTTGAAAAAAAAAATTAAAAAAAAAAAAATAAATGGACTCAAGACAACAACAACAATGCAAAATCACGCTGGCGTGTTCTATTGGGGTCATGTGAAATGTATAAATTAACTTAGGGACAACTGACTCCTTTATGTTGTAGATTCTTGCTATCCGTGAACATTTCCATTTGATCACAGGTACTTTGCTTAAAGGGCTCTATTTCTCTCCTGCAGCAGAGCGAACACCTCCCTGCTCCTGTTGCACACGCACACTTGTCGCACACTTACTGACCACACACATCAAAGTCGCTGGGCTGCTGGCTGACCTCTGTCTCCCACACTGAATTGGTGGAAGGGCCGTTTTTACTCCTTTCTTTCCTTGGGGCCTGGCACAGAGCCCACGCTCAATAAATGTTTACCCCCCTCCCCCTCTCCCAGCCCTGGAATGCCCCATACACACCCAGTATTCGTCCTGCGTTCCCTCCTGCTTACCTTCCTGCGTGGACCCATCAGGCCAGTGCAGTGACACCCAAGTCCCCACCATCTGCAAGGAGGGCTGCATTTGTCAGTCTGGCTTCGTGCTCAGTGGGAAAGAGTGTGTACCCAGGAGTCAGTGTGGCGGCTGCACAGACGACTATGGCAGCTCCTTCCCTGTGAGTGGGGACAGGAAGTAGCGGTGGGGACAACACCTGGAAGCTGGCATTTTCTCCTTTCCTGGGTCTCTTTGAGCCTGGGGACAGAACACGGTGGTGTCCAGCCAGGGCTGGGCTGGGGGGGGGGGGCGGCGGTGGGCATGGTTTGGGTTTTGGATCTGAGGAATCCAAACAGCCGGGATGGGGCGTGGCCTTGGTTTGAATCCTATGGGTACCACTCATGAGTCAGAGGACCTCCGTGACTCAGTGTCCTCATCTGGAAGATGGGTCCAGTAGTACTTCCTGAACAACGTATGTAAGACACCAAGCACGATGCCTCTAGGAGGTGGTACCATAACTGCCTCTGGCCTGGGCCAAGTAAGCCATTCAGACTGTGGGCCTAGGCTGGCCCTTCCCTCCTCACGCCCTGGTTCTTCCCGTGGCTTCTCTAGGAGGGTAAGACCTGGATCACCATTCGCTGCACCAGAAGGTGTGCCTGCACTTTGGGAACCGTTCACTGCCAGCAGTTCAGCTGCCCCTCTGGCTCCCATTGTGAGCCCCAATCTGACAGCACGGGCACCTGTGACGTTAACAGTAAGAGGGGCAACTGGGGAGGTGGAGCAAGAGGTGGGGCCAGAAGGGGCTCAGGCTGGGAAAGTCTGGAGAGGGAAGGGGGCCCAGCACGGGCAGGGGGTGGGCCTGCGGCCTCATTTGGGCTCTCACCTGCTCCGTGGCCTAGCCGTGGCCGCCCCTGGGATTTGCTCTATTAAGTGCAAACAGAGGGGACGGGACCGAGAGATCTCTCAGGTTTTGTAATGGGGGCTGGGAAAGGAAGAAGGTTGAAGGTCAAGTATCTAGGGAGCTGGGGGCTCGGAGGGAGGGTGACGAGAGACATCAGGGCCTTAGAAGGATTCTGAGCGTTCTATCCGGGAAGGGTCCCTTCTGAGTGTCTGTCCTTCTTGGCAGCATCAGAACAATGCTCAGTTTACGGGGACCCCCATTACCGCACATTTGATGGCCTCAGCTACCTATTCCGGGGCCGCATGACTTACACTCTGATAAAGACGGTGGACGCGCTCCCCACTGGGGCGGCGCCTCTGATCGTCGAGGGGCGCAACAAAGTGTATTTGCCCTGGAGCCCCGTCTACCTGCACGAAATCATCGTGGTGATCTATGGCTACACAGTCCAGCTCCGGGCTCATCTGGAGCTCGTGGTAAGAGCCAGGCCGGGCCCGGTGGGTGTCGGGAGGCGGCCTGGGCCTTGGGAGGCCACCGAAAACAGGCGAAGCCAGGGCTCCGTGTTCTCTGGGAAGTTCCTGGCCTGGGCTGGGCTGCCTGGTTATGGAAGTCGGAATCAGTGCCACACTCCCCTCATGGGATGAGGCAGAGGAGGGCAGCGGGACTGAGCCAGAGGTTGGAGACAGATAGGGAGAAAGGGAAGGAGAGAACATGCGGCGTGAAGGTGGAGCCAGGCTGAAGTAGGACCGGGGGCGTCTGCTCTGCCAAGGAAGAGAGACGCGGGGGAGCAAACCCTACCGGGGTGTCTCCTTCCATGGAATGACGGCACGGAGATGCCGAGCAGTGCAGAGAGGCAGAGGAGAGGCAGCGGAGGGTCGGGTTGACTCCGGACCACGTGGCTCCCATCTGTCTTCTCCAGGTCAACAACCAGAAGGTGGGCATCCCCTACCAGCCCGATGACCGTCTGCGGGTTAACCTGCGAGGCCACCGCCTGTTTCTGATCACTGACTTCGAGATGCTTGTCCGCTTTGACGGAGGCAAAAATGCAGGTACCTGAGAGCGGGGATGGGAGAGCAGGATGGACGTTTCCGGGAGGGGGCCAGGAAAACCATGTGGTCCCCAGGCCGTGGTGAGGAGGCCCCTGCCCTGGGAGTGGGCCCTGAGCGCCTGGGGAGGAGCCTGGAGGGGCAGAGAGGAGGTGGGGAGCCCTGCTTTCGAACACCCCTTCCTCCTGCAGTGATCACGCTGCCCAACAAGTACAAGGGGCTCGTGCGTGGCCTGTGCGGTAACTTTGACGGGAACAAGAGGAATGACTTCGTGCTGCCCAACGGCACCATCACCCAAGACCTCATCGGCTTTGGCAACAGTTGGGAGGTACACGGGATCAGTGGCGGCCTCGCCCGCTTCGCAAGGTGAGAGGGCTGGGCTTCTGAGTGGCCGCAAGGTGACCGGCCCTGGGGGGTGAGCATCAGCCCGGTATCTGTCCACACCCCACTCACCCCGTATCCTCAGCAGAGGAGGACGCCCGAGGCCGAGAGCCCAGACACACTTGCCTGATCTCGTTCTGTCCCTGCCTCTCAGACCGACTGTGGGCACACCGGCCCTACAGATCCCAGGCTGTGCCCATGCCTCCCCACACTTCCTCCCCAGTTCCAGAGTTCACCGTCCTCATGGGCCTCACCTGGCGCTCCCTGGGTCTCTGCCCCAGGGCCATACCGGAGGAGGAAGAGGAGGAAGGGGAGGAGTCAGGCTCCGACACTTCGGAATGCACCCCGGAGCGGCTGGCGCTCATCAACAGCACCCAGGCGTGTAGGGTGCTGGTGGACCCCCAGGGCCCCTTTGCTGCCTGTCACCAGACTGTGGCCCCCGAGCCCTTCCAGGAGTGAGTCGAGGGCCCAGACCACATGGGAGTGGCCTTTGTCCGGGTCCTGCTGCCGGTTCTGTGATCCGAGCTCTGTTTGGCTCTTCTTTCTCTCTGTGGCTTCAGTTCCTTGTGATACACACCCCCACACACACACACACACACACACACTCACACTCATACACACGCTCACACACACACACACACACACACACACACACTGCCTAATATCTTTCTGCTGGGGCTTCCGGGTCCTCCTCTGCAGGGCTGGGTCTCTGCCTCCCCGTCTCTGACAGCCCCCAACTGTCCTGCTACCCCCAGGCACTGTGTGTTTGATCTGTGTACCGCCCAGACCCCCAAAGAGCAGGAGGAACTTCGCTGCCAGGTCCTCAGCGGCTACGCCATCATCTGCCAGGAGGCGGGAGCCACCCCGGCCGGCTGGCGGGACCTCACCGGCTGTGGTGAGGCTCTGACCTTCCCCAGCAGCTGGTCCCCCGACCTTCTTGGCCACTTCTGCCCCCTGCTCGGCTCTGAGCCCCCACTCTTGCTCCTCTTGGGTTGCCCGCCCCGCTTCCCCTATCCCTCCCTGGACTCACCACATCCGAGTCCTCCCGACCCAGCCTCCCTCTCGGCCCCACCCAGGAGGCTGCACCCCACCCACCCGTGTCAGCCCATCCCGCTCCTTCTCGCTCCTTCTCGCTCCTTCTCGCCTCCGCCCAGCTTTGCTCCTCCACTTCCTTAGCACACTTTAATGTCACAGGCAGAAGGACACGCAGAGCCGGCCCCCTCTTCTGGCTTCCCGGCCTTTACCAAGCTCTGGGTTCTGTTGGATGACCTTGTTCCCCCCTCCAGCTTCCGGCCCCACGTTCCCCGTATCTGTGGGGTCAGCCCAGCCTGGCCACCACCTCACTATGACTTTCCCGTCAGCCTTGGCGTGTCCGGCCAACACCGTCTATCAGAGCTGTATGACACCCTGCCCAGCCTTCTGTGCCAACTTGGCAGCCCCTAGGGACTGCAAGGGACCCTGTGTGGAAGGCTGTGCCAGCCTCCCAGGCTACATCTACAGTGGTGCCCGGAGCCTCCCCGTGGCCCACTGTGGCTGCACCAGCAACGGCATCTACTACCAGGTCCGGGCTGGGAGTGGAGGGCCCTGTGGGGGCAGGAGAGCCCGACGAGGGGGGAAAACCAGACCTTCTCCTCCCGGCCCTTCTCCCCTCTGCAGCGGGGTGACAGCTTTGTGACCGAGGATTGCTCTCAGCGCTGCACCTGCGCCAGCTCGGGGGTGCTGCTGTGTGAGCCCCTCCGCTGTCGTGCCGGGGAGATCTGCACCCTGGGGAACCTCACTCGTGGCTGCTTCCGAGGTGAGCCTAGACCTCCCCTTGGCTTCAAGCTGCCCCCTTGTGGGGGGGCGGGGAAGAGCGGGACGGAGGATCGTCCCTCTCAGTCTTCGATGTCAGGTCAGGAAGCTGGCCGTCATCCCACTCTCTCCTTTTTTGGGAGGGGCAGAGAGAAAGAATCTGCGTGCAGTGAGTGCCTGCCATCTGCCAGGCACTGTGCTGGGGCCTTGTCCCGGCATTAGCGTTCCGTGATCTTCAGTCCTTACCCCACATCCCCACTATAGGTAAAGAAAGTGGAGTTCAGAGAGGGTGAGCACTTTCTCCAGAGCCCAGGGCTAGTGAGTGTAGAGCCCAGTTTGAAAGGCAGGCTGGTGTATATGTTAACTAACTTGGATTTAAATAAAAATAATCAAAAAAGTGTTAAAACTCAGGGGAAAAAAAAAAAAAAAAGCAAGCAAGCAACAAGCCAGGCTGGCGGACCCCTGCCCAGCTTCTTCCAGCCTCTGTTTCCCTCTCTGGGGTCCCAGCCCCAGGCCCCTCTCCCTGGCTGTGGGTGTTCTCTTAGAACCACCCGCCCATCACCCCGCTTGTCCTCACAGAAAGCCCATGTCTACGGAACCCCTGTCAAAATGATGGACGGTGCCAGGAGCAGGGAACCCACTTCACCTGTGAGTGTGAACTCGGTTACGGGGGGCACCTCTGCACAGAGCCCCAGGATGCGCCACCCCCTGGAAAACCAGGTGAGAACTTCATCCCAGACCTTGTATCCTCACAGCCCCTTCCCCACCACCAATTGCTACAGCATTATTCCATGTACATAATGTGAACATATAATGCATACCTATTACAGAGCTATGACGGGTAATAGATTCTTAATATAACACACATTATAGAAAACATAATAATATGCTCCCTAGAGATGAGCAGAGCAAGGAGTTTCAAAGAATCCGAGTCCCTGTGCCCATCCCCTACCGACATACAGTAGCCCCCCACTAATCTGTGGGGTGTACTTTCCAAGACCCCCATCCAAACCCAGGTGGATGCCCAAAACCACAGACAGCCCCGGATCCCATCTGGTTTTTCCTGTACGTGCAGACGTATGATGAAGTTTTGTTTATCAGTTAGGCGCAATAAGAGATTAACAACAACCGAATAGAACAACCAGAGCAATTACGATAATAAAACTCATGTGAATGTGGTCTCTCTCTCAAACCGATTGTACTGTCCTCCCCTTCTTGTGATGATGGGAGAGAAGATGACGAGGGAGGTGCATGATGTAGGCGTTGTGATGTAGTGTCAGGCTGTTGACCTTCTGATGCTACTGGACCATCTGCTTCTGGACTGCGGGTGACTGTGGGTGACCAAGTGTGGAAAGCGAAACCCCAGATTACGAGGGGGACCCGCTGTCCTCTGGGATCTTCTCTCGGAACCCCGGTCCCTTCTCTGGTCTCCTTGCCTCACTCCTGCTCTTCCTGTCCCGTCTCGGATCCGTCTGAGCCTCTCCAGTACCTTTGACCCTTTCTCCCCATCCAAAACTCGAATTCCCTTGGGCTTCTGAGCCTGTGGTTCTCTGACTTTATCCCACCTCTCACCCAGGGTGGGGTGGGTGGGGGTGGCTTTTTCTACATGTTCATTTCAGGACTCCCCCCCCACCCCTCCTGGCAGCCCAGAGATTTGGATTCAGTAGGTCTGGAGGGGGCCCAGAAATCTGCATTTTTAATAAGCTCCTGGGTGACTAGTAGAAGTGATTCCGGGGGCGCCTGGGTGACTCAGTCGGTTGAGCGTCCAACTTTGGCTCAGGTCATGATCTCACAGTTCATGGATTCGAGCCCCGCGTCGGCCTCTGTGCTGACAGCTTGGAGCCCGGAGCCTGCTTCGGATTCTGTGTCTCTCTGCCCCTCTCTGCCCCTCTCCCCCACTTGCACTCTATCTCTCTCGTCTCAAAAATAAATAAATATTAACAAAACATTTTAGAAGTGATTCCAGGGCTGCTCGTTGAGAAGCACTGGCCACAATGATACCCTGGACTCTAGGGGACCAGCTGGACAAACACCCCCCTTAACAAGGCTGATGGGAGTTGAGTGTCCAGAAACACAAAGGGACCCTGGGTGTGTGGTGCCGAGGCCTTGGAGTAAAAGCCTTCTGGAGGGAGAACTAGTCACACCCAGGGACTCAGGGGTTATAGTCCTTTCCGGTGGCAACTTAGGATGGAAGGGGAGTGTCTCCTCCCCCACGCCTTCCTATCCCATGTGCCTCCGTTCTGTCCCCCGCACCCCAGAAGCATCCAGCTTTGTGGCCATCCTGTTGGGGATGCTCGTGCCTGTGGTGGTCATAGTGCCGGCAGTGACCTGGGAATGTGTTTCCAGGAAGAGGAGGAGGAGGTGAGTTCTGGGAAAGGGGATGAGCAGGGGTGGGTGGGGATGAGTCCACAGGGGAGTGGGCACTGACCCTTCTCTCTTCCCCACCACTCCCAGGGAGAAAACGCAGAGCCAGAACAGAGAACAGGCTGGCCGATGCTGGTGAGAACCATCCCGGCCCCACAAAACCTTGGCGACTGGGAGCTGAGTCTGCCTCTAACGCGGGGTTTTCTCACTTTCTCCTCAGATTTCGTTCCAGAGCATGCCCTTAGAGTCCCTCAGTTTTGAGTTGCCCTCAAAAAAGGAGAGAGAAAATTAAAATTTATTTTTGAAATGTGAATTTCCACATGACTGTGGTGGAGGAAGGGATCTGTGAAGTGGGTCTTGGGGGGGGGTGAAATAGGAGGGAGGGACACCGGTGTGCAGGGCTGGGGGGTGGCCAGCGCTGGGTGCTCTGCAAAATGTCCAGAGGGGAGGCAGACCGAGGTCTGACTGTCCCTTGGACAGAGCCGCTTGGCGGTGGGGTGTCCAGCCCTCTGGCTTCTGGGAAATGGGAGAAAAGCCTGCACTTCCCCAGTCTTCCCAGGAACCCAGGTGATCCCGAGGAGGCTGACATTTCCCATGAGGAGATTAAACACGGGGTGGAGGCTAAGGATGGGGAATGTGGCTTTTTTGTCTGTAATCCTCCGGGGAGGCCCCTCGCTCCTGCGCACATCCATTTCCCAAGAGGGCCTAGGGGTTACTATGGCAACTGCTGGTGAGGTCTAGGGGCTGAGGAGTTCAGAGCCCCATCCCAGCAGCAGAGGCCAGCTCTCCTCAGCCTGAAGCCAAAGGGCTCACATTCTGACCCCTCCCCCAGGGTCTCAGGCCTCCCGACCGACGGGCAGGTCACTGCTTGGGGATGGGGCCTGGAACATCTTGCTTGGGCGCCAAGAGGGAAAGGAAGGCTGCCAATTGGGGTGGGGAGGCCAGGACGTAAGACCCCAAGGGACAGGGGATGCCAGAGCAGGCAGGACACTGGGTTCTACAAAGGAACCCTTCCTCTGTGCTTATTTTCTGAGAGGACCCTTGCAGCCACCCTTGTGTAAGGAATGGAGATCCCACCTGGTTGGGGAAGGGCCCGGGGAGGGAGGGATGGTCCCTGACCCGGCTGGCTAGGGGGAGCAGCTCTCACTTGAGCTGGGCATGGCAGGGGTGCTCAGGGGGTTCCGCGAGTGAGCTGGCTGCACTTTGGCTCGGGCATCACGGGGTTCCCTGCTGCACACCCTGCCCCCACCCGAACTCCCTTCACCGCATCTTTGACCTTTTGCCTGTTTTTCGTCTGTGCCCTGTCCCCTTGATCTCTGCCCCTCCCCTCAACAACTAAGGTCACCTTATCTAGCCCGGATGTCTGGTTGGGAGGGGAAAGGGGTGGCCTGGGCTGGCATCCTCCCAGATAGACCACGTCCTTCTGGACCCACGCGCCCTCCATCCTTAGCAGGATGGAGTCCCTCCCATACCTCTTGAGTGTACAAAACAGGAGTGATGGGTCATCGAGGGAGTGGACAGAGGATTCCAGAGCATTAGGGACGCTAGAAGACGCTGGGACAGGTAGGAAATCACAGACGGGATTGCCACCTGAGGCCACCTGGGCAGGGAAGGGCAGAAACTGTGATTTGGGGTCCCGCACAGACCCCAACACAACAGGGGGCACAGGAGATGCAGAAGTAGCAAGGCTGGCCCCTGCAGGTGTCCCTGAGGGTGGGCAGATTGGGAGCAAAGGAACAAAAGAGGGCAACAAGGGCTCGCAGGGGTTTGACCCCATCCCCATCTTCCTGTTTGGAAGTTGGGGGAAGACATTCAGGTGGTTTCCCCTCCCCTTCGGAAGAGCCTGGGAGAACCTGCCCGGGCAGCATCTTGAAAGGGGGAATTGTCTTCCCAAGGACTCAGCCCAGGGTGTGTGTGTGTGTGTGTGTGTGTGTCTGTGTGTGTGTGTCTGTGTGTGTACCCGTGGGGGGTCCACATCCCTCACTCCAGCTCTGCCCCCCCCCCCACAGCCCATGCAGACTTTCCCCCCATTGCCTCTAAACCAACCCCAGCTGCCAACATCTGGCCCACATCTGTCTCCTTCATCTAACTGGACCCCCACCCCAGCCAATGCCCCCCTATACCCCTTCAGGGGGCTGTGGGGCAGGGCTACAAGCTCAAGGCCTCCCCGGGTGAGGCCCCCTACCAGGGCTGGGGAACCAGGACAGGGGAGGGAGGGGCAGCCCCACCCCGGAGGTGCCCCAGGCTCTTGGCAGAACCATCTGGAGCCGTTAGAAGCAGCTGCCAATGACTCATCTCCCACTGCCCCCACCCCACCACCTCAGACACACCCTGGGGCCCGGGAACCAAGCCTGCAGCCCCCCGCAGCCCTGTCTCCAGACCTCCGACCATTCTTCCATACCCAGGCCGCACTCTCTGCGGAAACCTGGCCCATCCCCCATCCCCAATCACCCCCAGAACTGCACAGTTTCCCAGTTTCTTTTATTTATACAAAAAAAAATTGTTTTAAATATAATTTAAGATCCCCTCCAAGCACCGGTGTCTGTCTCTGGTTTCCACCACCACCTCACCCCTCCCACACCCCCTCATGGACACAGCTTGGGGGTACTTGGGGGCAGGGAAGTGTCTGGGAGTTGTGGTGTGACCAAGGCATTGTTCCGGAAACAGACACAGCGATGAGGCCCTGTTTCACCCTGGGCAAAGGAGGCAATAATGAAACGGGCCCCTCCAACACAAAAGGTTATGACAAGGACGGTGGAAGAACAAACAACAACAAAAAACAACAAAAAAAGGGGGTGGGGGGAGTAAGGCCAAAATAAAAAATAAAACTCAAAAACCTTCAATATGAAGGCAGCAGATGGGGGAGGACCATTTACAAGGGAAAACTGAGTTCGGGGAAGACAGCAGCAAGGTTGGGACATCCAAGTCCAATGATTTTGTCACTGGGCCACGACACCCCTTCCCGCCTCCGGCCACGATGCGGCGCTCTCCACTCCCGAGCTCCCAGGCTAGTCACCCTCTTCTCTTTGGTCTGCAGGGCAGTGCAGTGACCCTTCGAGGTGAAGGGGGGGCGGTACGTGGGGCCCTAACTGGGGATCAGAGGGAGGTTGTGGGGATCGTGCCCAACCACCCCTGGGAAGTTGGCAGATTATAAGCGCTTCCTTTCCCTCTGATCACACCCAATCCCGAGGGAAGGGCTCCCGCACCCTTGGCATAGGGTTCCCCGCCTGGGGGGCGGGGGGGACATGTGATTTCTACTCTCATATGGCAGAATCCTCAAATCCTGTCTCCAAATTGCCAGCTCCCCACCCCCATGGGTTCAAAGTGCAATCCAGTGGGGCCTAGGTATGATGGCCTCTTGGGTCCCCATCCGACTCTGTCCCAGGAAGAAGGGGAGCGGTGTCCCCAGCTGGGAGTTCCTGCCGCTCCAGAGCAGTGGGGCCAGGCAAGCAGGTGCAGGTCAGTACTGGGGGGTTGGTGCTCCCGACCCACCCGGGGCTCCAGGCTTGGCCTGGGACTTCATGTGCTGGACACTGGCCAGGATTTTCTTCTGGTGTCCCGCCAGAGTGACTCCAATTCGGAGCAGGTCCCTGGGGAAGAAGGGAGAGCTAGGTGAGGCCATAAGGCTCCCAGGGAGGCTCTCTTAGCTCCAGACACCGAGTCTTGCCTCAGGACTGTCAGCCAATCAGGAAGGCCAGCAGGGGAGGGGCACGTCAATAGTTGCCAATAGTTGCCGGCAGTTTCCGGAGGATTTAAGAGCCGGGCCTCAGTCCTTCTGCACAGCCGCAGTAGAGGGTGGGGTAGGTAGCTGAGCAGGGCTGGCTGGTGGGAGGTTGTGGGGGCCACAGGTTGGGGCTCCAGCAAGGATTAGGAAAAGGCAGAGAATCAGCGAAGGGGAGGAATGAAAGAGGGAAAAACGCGCAAAATGAGGTTGAGGGAAGGGGCTGCACAGATTGCTTTAGAGGAAAAAAGAAGTCAGAAGAAAAGGTCTCAGAGAGAGGAAGAGCGGGTGGGGAGGAAGGGGGGAGGGGCGAACACGAGCTGCCCCGCCCCGCCCCCCCGCCCCCCCCCCCCTATCCTGAGGCCTGGAGCCTGAGATAAGGGAAAACAGCAGAGGTGGGAAATAGAGAGCATGAGTCTCCTGAACAATCAGGGAGCAGGGGGTCCATGACCTGCCCTGCGGGGAGACTGCCTCCCACCTCCTGGTTCCAGATTTCTCTTCCTTCCACGTGTTATTCAAACCTGGCCTGAGAAAAGAGCCTGGGAGGGAAATGGGAAGGCAGAAAGGTGGAGCGCCAGAGGGGCCGACTGGGGGAACAAAGTGAGAGGCAAGTGAGAGGCGTTGGAACCATAAAACTATTTAACATTAAAGCTGGAAAGGATCTCCAAAACCTAGTCCAACCCTCTCCTTTTATGGGTGGGGAAAACAGCCAGAGTTGTCACTGTTAATGTGAGAGCAGAACCCGGAATGTAGATAGATACACAAGGATAGATACCTATGGTGCGGCAGGGCCATGGGGTGGCGCAAAGGGGTGAGCTGGGCAATGCCGGCCTGGGAGATTCTGTAGGCTCTCAGCCCCCAGAGCTGTTACTGCTTGTTTTGGTGGGGGTGGTGGTGGTGGAGACTCTTGATAACAGGGTTTGCACCAGGAATCTCCCCCAAAGGTCCCTGCTAAACCTGCGGATCTGATTCTGGTCCCCAGGTACCCCTTAGCCACCACCTCCAGCTTCTGCCACGACTTACTCAGCGGAGATCTGGCTGACCAGTTCGAAGGAGCCAAAGCCAGCGGCTGCGAAACTTTCTTCGTATCTTCCCATCTTGATGGCTCGAAGCCACTCACCCACAGAGCCGAAAGCTGAGTAGTGAGGCTGCCGCTGATCCAGGAGTGGGTGCGAGGCCCTGGGAGGCAAGGATGGGGAGGGGCGCGCTGAGCTCCAGGACTACATCAGGTGGAGACTCTGAGCCCAGCCTCGGAGAAGCAGGCAGGGACAATCCCACAAACCACCAGAGGGACGGATACTTCTGAGGAGGAAGGGCGGGGTGGCGGGGGGGGGCTCTCAGGTGGTGGCAGAGTGTGGGAAGGAAGCCCGCTGTCTGGGATCCTCACCCGCCATTCTCCCTGGCCACGATTTTGAGACTGGCTGGGTTGCGGATCATCTTGTCGAGGGCGCTGACCACCTGGGGGAAGCGGGGCCGTGCGTTCCGGTCCTTCTGCCAACAGTCCAGCATGAGCTGGTGCAGGGAAGTGGGGCAGTCTGGGGGTGGGGGCAGCCGGTAGTCCTGTTCAATGGCATTGATCACCTGGAAGGACAGGTAGGAGCACTGGGTGAGTGTCTCCCGGGAACACTGGGGTGCCAAAGGACTCCCAGAAAATGGGGACTTAGCAGATGCCGGGAGAGGTGCCATAGCCCCTGAGAATGGCAGATTTGGGGTGGGGGTCCTTCTGGCCGGGGCTGAAGCTGGCTGTGGCTTGAAGACCCAGTGGCTCTTGGGCCGTGATCTAGATGAGTAACTTCCCAACCCTGCCCTCCTCTGTGTCCTTCTGTGACCAGACGTGCTGTATCAAAGTCTTGGATACAAAGATCAACTCTACTCTGTGCCACCCTCAAGGACAACAGCGATTAGCTCTTTGGGGACCCCACTCCCCAACCCATATCCCAGGAGAGAGAACATTTCAGGTAAGCTTGGTAGGACTATAGGACACTTACATCCTGATTGCTCATGTCCCAGTATGGACGTTCCCCAAATGACATGACCTCCCACATCACAATTCCGTAGCTCCAGGCATCACTAGCAGATGTGAATTTCCGGAAGGCGATGGCCTCGGGGGCTGTCCATCTGATGGGAATCTTTCCCCCCTAAAGATGAGGAGGGAAAAGGTTAGCTGAGGGACTCACAGGACCCAGGCATTTGGCCCCCTGCCTTTGCCTTCCCCCAGGCCTCCTTTCTTTCTGGGACCCAGACACATAGCTCAACTCTGTTCTTTTCCTGGACACCGGAAGTTGGGTTCCCTAAGTTGACCGCCCCCTCCATGGTCTGCGCCTACATCCTGACCCTGAACTGGAGCTGCCAGTGCCTCCCACCTTTCCACCTGGCCCTGAGAACCTAGTTCATACGCAGGTCCCCCAGCCTCACCAGAGAGCTCGTGTAGGTGGGGTCAGAAGAGTTCTCCTCCAGGAAGCGGGAAAGCCCGAAGTCGGAAACCTTGCAGACAAGGTTGCTGTTGACCAGGATATTACGGGCAGCCAGGTCTCGGTGGACGTAGCTCATCTCAGCCAGGTACCGCATGCCTGAGGCGATGCCCCGCAACATGCCCACCAGCTGGATGACGGTGAACTGCCCGTCGTTCAGCTGGAGACCAGACGAGGGAGAGGGCACCATCAGGCCAGCGCACCTGCCATCCCCCCTTCCTTCCGCTGACCTCCCAGGTAAGCCCTCCTCCTTCCCAGGTAAGCCCTCCTCTTTTCTCTTACTCTGAGCTCTCTCAGCTCTCACTACAGTAACCTGACACGATGTTCAAGATTATAGGATTATTTTTAACTTTTCTTTGATTTAGGGGTGCCTGGATGGCTTAGTCGGTTAAGCGTCAGACCCCAGCTCAAGTCATGATCTCACAGTTCGTGGGTTTGAGCCGCACGTTGGGCCCTGTGCTGACAGCTGAGAGCATGGAGCCTGCTTCAGATTCTGTGTCTCCCTTTCTCTCTGCCCCTTCCTTGCTCGTGCTCTGTCTCTCTCTTCCTCTCAAAATCATAAACATTATTAAAAAAAAAAAACTAAAAAAATCATTTTCTTCTGTTTAGCCTAGGGCAGGGCTTTATATCCAGGGAGCATCAACAAATCCTTTTAATCTAGTACTTTTTTTTTTTTTTTTCCGGTTTTTTACTTTTTAAAAAAATGTTTCTAATGTTTATTTTTTTTATTAAAAAAATTTTTTTAACATTTATTTATTGTTGAGAGACAGAGAGAGACAGAGTGCGAGCAGGGGAGGGGCAGAGAGAGAGGAAGACACAGAATCTGAACCAAGTTCCAGGCTCTGAGCTGTCAGCACAGAGCCCGACGTAGGGCTTGAACCCATGAGCCGTGAGATCATGACCCGAGCTGAAGTTGGAGGCTCAACCGACTGAGCCACCCAGGAGCCCCTAATTTTTTCTTTATTTCTGACACAACTCTTTTCCCCCCATTTTTTTTTTTTTTTTTTTTTTTAATTTATTTTTGGGACAGAGAGAGACAGAGCATGAACGGGGGAGGGGCAGAGAGAGAGGGAGACACAGAATCGGAAACAGGCTCCAGGCTCCGAGCCATCAGCCCAGAGCCTGATGCGGGGCTCGAACTCACGGACCGCGAGATCGTGACCTGGCTGAAGTCGGACGCTTAACCGACTGCGCCACCCAGGCGCCCCTCTTTTCCCCCCATTTTTAAGTAGGCTCCGCGCCCAGGACAGAGCCCAGTGCAGGGCTTGAACTCAGGATCCTGAGATCAAGACCTGAGCCGAGATCAAGAGTCAGATACTTAACTGATTGAGCAGCCCAGGCGCCCCTACTATGTTCTTTTTATTTGGAGGCAACAGAGTGGCGACAGTTGAGGTGTGCCCTAAACTACCTGTCTACAGGTGCAGATGCACTTGTGCTGACCCAAAGAAAGCTTGCTCAGCCCTCTTGGACCAGCTGTGTGTAGCCTGCAACACAGCAGTGAAAAACTGGGTGCGATCAATGAACACGGCGCCAAAGCCAAGACCTAAAGCCTGACCTTGACCTTTACAGAGTCTGCTCTCACTGGATCAGCCAAACAGTTACAGTGGACAAATCCCATCCTCTGGATTCAGCAAGCACGCAGGGGACCCTTGGCAGCCATGTAGGGCCAGGGCCAGAGTCCAAACCCTGAATTCTGAACCCTCCTCTAAGCCTGCCCCTGTCCCACACCTCAAAACTCAGCTTGCAGAAACGCCGCTGGCCAGATGCTCGGGGCAGACGCCAGGGTTCTCTGCGATTCCTCTCTTCCTCACCTGCCACTTACAATCCATCAGCAGGTTCTGCTGGCCCTGCCTCCAAACCACGTCCCGAATCCAGCCACTTCTCCCCATCCTGCTGCAACTGCTGTGCCCCAAAGGAGTGCGAGTCTCCCCACTGGCTCTTGGCTCTTGGCTCTTGCCTCCCAGCACACCAAAGGGAGCTCCTAAAGTCACCTCTCTTGCCGAAATCCCTCCAAAGGCTTCCCCTTGAACTTCTAATCAAATCCAAACTCCTTACTAAGGCCATGAGGCCCACGTGCTTCTCCTCCATCTGCTCCTGGCTGGCTCTCTCTCATCTACCCAAATGTCAGCCCAAATGTCCTCTCTTCTTCTTCTTCTTTTTTAAATGTAATCTCTACACCCAACGTGGAGCTTGAACTCACAACCTCGAGATCAAGAGTCGCATGCTCCACCGACTGAGCCAGCCAGGCACCCCAAATGTCATCTCTTCTAAAATAGACCCTCCCTCCCTCTCTTGGCAACCAGACCTTTGTATGGTACCAAGGAACAGAAGCTTGTGTCCACAAGGAAGGGTCAGGCCGCCATCACACTACCCCAAGGCCTGCCTCAGCATCTCTCCTGATGAGAGCCAGATAGCCTGTCTCTGGATGGGGTGTCATGTAAGGTACACAGCACCCCCGATGTAGGCTGGCCACACGTATTTACTTTTAAACTTATCAGAACATTAAATCTATCTTCTCTTAAAGGAAGTGGAGAAACAATGACCTCATAGGGAAGAAGCTGATAAATCCAGAAGGTGAGACATTCAAAGGAATAAGAGGCCCAGCTTTTCAGAATGTCAGTGTGTCACAACAAAGAATGGTCCTGGATTTAGAAGAGGCTCAAAAAAATAACCACCAGGAAAAACAAAACACAATAAAACAAACAAACAAAACCACTAAGTGCAATGCTTGAACTAGATCCTGGTTTGGAGGAACCAGGAGGAAGGAGACATCTGGGGGACACCTAGGGAAATGTGAATATTGACTGGGTACCGGATGATCCCGAGGAAGCATCATAATTCTGTTAAATGCAATATCTTGCTCTGTAGGAAAATGCATTTTTTCCCCCAAAAAAGATGTAAAATTAAAAAATAAAATAAAATCCAGTGAAGCCTGTTAAAGTGATGAAAATTAAAAGAAACTCTTCCCCATCATCTCAAGTCACTTTTCCAAATTATCTGTATTTAAATTTTTTTTTTTTTTTTTTTTTTTTAGAGTGACAGAAAGTGGGAGGGGAGAGGGACAAAGGGAGAGAGAATCTTAAGCAGGCTCCATCCACAGAACCCCACTCGGGCCTTGATCCCACAACCCTGGGATCATGACCTCAGCTAAAAATCAAGAATCGGACACTCAACCGACTGAGCCACCCTGGCGCCCCCAAAATATCTGTATTCCAAAAGCTTATTTGTTTACTTGTTAATTTCCAGTCTCCTCGATTATACTGTCAAGGGCAGAGATGTTCATGGCTTTATTCCCAGGACCTAGGACAGTGGCTGATGTGCCAGGTGGCACTCAGGAAATATTTGTCAAAAGGACAAATGACCATCCTTCCAAATCTTGGGGTCAGCTCGCCCCACCGAGAGGCCATTGACACTCACAGCCAAAGGAAAAGCCAGTCCCAGGAATTCAAGCTGTCCCGAAGGAAGAACAAAGGGCAGAGGAGGTGTGATGCCCCACGATCGTGCCCCACGATCTACCTTGGTTCTGAGCTCTTTGGCTGTGCTGGGGGAGTGAGGGGGGTGCGGGAGGCTGGGGGCAGAAGGCTCACCCGCAGGAAGGAGTCCAGGGCGCCGTTCTCCATGAACTCAGTGAGGATCATGACGGGCACGCTGTTGGTGACCACGCCCTCCAGGCGGATGATGTTGGGGTGCTCGAACTGGCCCATGATGGAGGCCTCACTTAGGAACTCCCGCCGCTGCCTCTCCGTGTAGCCCCCTTTCAGGGTCTTGATGGCCACACAGCTCTCTTTCTTCCCAGGGGCCTTGAGCCGCCCCCGACACACCTCGCCAAACTCACCTTCAGGAAGGACGCTGAGGGTCAGCCCTCCTCTGCCCACCATCTGGCCCTCCTTTTCCTCCCACAGGCGCCCAGCCTTCCTCTCACCTGCGCCAATCACCTCCTCAATCTTGACATAGGAGACATCGATCTCTTTTGCAAACTCTCTTACAGCCTCATTAGGGTCTTCGTAAGTGAAGGGGTCAATGTAGACCTTAGTACCTGAGGGATCACACAGGCCCCGTTAACCGAGAGGCAGCTTCCCATGCACTCAGATGCCTGGGTTCTCGGCTCACAGCTCTGCCCCCAGTCCTGCTTCTTTCAGGACACGCCTACCCACCGTGCCCGATGAGATACTGTCCGTGTTTGTCTGAGTATTCAGCTTCTCTCCCGCTGCTCTGCTTCCTGTGGCCAATGGGAAAGAAAAGGTAAACTGAATCCCACATCTGTGCGTTCCCAAAGGGACAGGACCAGGGGGAGGAGGAGCGGGGATGAGAGAAGCTTCCAAGAGAAAACAAGTATCCTGGGACATTGAGGGAGGTTTGCCTGGAGCGAGCGGGCAGGTGGACAGCTACACGGGCCTTCCCAAGGGCCTCCAGGTGCCCAGAGCCCTCACCTGAGGCACAGGACGGCGATGACGATGACCACCAAGACCAGCACCACACCCACGACCGCCGTGCCTGCGATCAGGGCCAGCTGCTCCCGCCAGCTCTCATTCTCTGGGGGAGAAAAACTGGTGATCAAGAGAAGCCGACAGCCCCTGGGGACCCCACACCAGCCGCAAGGCACGAGCTGTGTTCCCTGGCGAACAGGCCCCCAGCAGGGTGGGGGGTACGGGGAAGGCGGAGGAGACACAGGGTCCGGGAAGCACAGTGGTTTTCGGACTGCTTTCCACAGGTGGGGGCCCCTCCCAAGTCCCTCAGGGCAAGGGAGGAAGTTTCCAGACCTAGTTGCGGCAAGAGCAGTTTGATTTTGTTCAGTTACAGATACTGGTGATCACAGAAAGTCCCCAAGGGCTAAAAATGAAAAGGTTTGTAGCCAAAAAAGTGGAAGTAACCCAGATGTCCATCAACAGATGAACGGATATATAAAACATGCTGTAGCCATACAATGGAATATTTTTCAGCCATAAACAGCACTGATACACGCTATAATATAGGTGAATCTCGAAAACACTCTCCTAGAGGTGCCTAGGTGGTTGAAGGGCTCAGTCGGTTGAGCATCTGACTCCTGATTTTGGCTTAGGGAGACCCATGATCTCAGGGTCATGGGATCGAGCTCCACGTCAGGCTCCAGCGTGGAGCCTGCTTGTGATTCTCTCTCCCCCTCTCTCCACACCCCCCACTTCTCTCTCCCAAAATAAACTTGAAAAAAAGAAAAAAAAGAAAACATTATCCTGAGTGAAGGATGAAGCCAGTCTCCAAAGGCCACAGAATGCACGGTTCCTGTTTGTATGAAATGTCCAGAATAAGTAAATCCACAGGGACAGAAAGTAAATTAGTGTTTGCCAGGGGCTGGGGGTGACTAAAGGGCTATAGTATCTCTCTTTGGATGCTGAAAGGTTCTAAAATTAATTGTGATGGTCACACAACACTGAATATACTAAAAGCCACCGAATTGTACACTCTAAATGGGTGAATTGTATGGCATGTGAGTCCCAGCTCAACTAAACTGTCAAATGAAAAGGCTCAGAAAGCTACTGGGCCAAGCATATTAAATTTTTTCTTTACATTTATTTATTTTTGAGAGACAGAGTGAGACAGACCTCGAGCAGGGGAGGGGCAGAGAGAGAGGGAGACACAGAATCCGAAGCAAACTCCAGGCTCTGAGCAAGCGTTCAGCACAGAGCCCGAAGCAGAGCTTGAACCCATGAACCATGAGATCACGACCTAAGCCGAAGTCAGATGCTCAAATGTCACCCAGGGGCCCCCCGGGGCCAAGCATATTAAAATGAATAGGTACGGGGTGCCTGGGTGGCTCAGTCGGTTAAGTGTCCGACTCTTGATTTTGGCTCAGGTCATGATCTCATGGTTTGGGAGTTTGAGCCCGGCATAGGGCCCTGTGCTGACAGCGGGAGTCTGATTGGGATTCTCTCTCTGCCCCTCCCTTGCTCATGTGCTCACTCTCTTTCTCAAAATAAACAAATGAATAAATAAAATAATAATAATAATAAAATGAATAATAAAATAAAATAAATAAAATAATAAAAATGAATAAATAAAAATGAACAGGTGTCACCTCAGTTAATCCTTGGAGCCCTGTGAGAGAGGCCTCGGGATATTTCCACTTTGGGGGGAGGAGAGAGGTGGGACTTAAGGAAGGGTCAGGCTTCTGCCGAAAGTCACACAGCCGGAAAGCCACTGAGCAGGTCTCCCCTCCCAGCTATACGTTTTGGTTTCTGCAGCCTATGCTCTCCTCACTAGGCCAAAATGCCTTGTGGTTGAAAGAGGAGCATGGGAACGTGACTTTGGGGGTCCTCCAAGGGCACGGGCGAGGCCCGCCCATGCCCTGCTCCCCAGGCTCACCGTCCAGCTGTGTTTGGCTGTGGTGCTCCTGGCCGAAGGGCCCGTAGCCGGCCTCGGAGCGCGCCCGCACCTGGACCAGGTAGCTGGCTCCCCGTTTCAGTCCCCGCAGCTCTGCCCGGTTTTCAGACGTCTTCAGGAACCGCACGCTGCTGGGGCCCTCTGTGCCCTGTCCGAGAGGAGGAGGGGCTGGCTGTAAACCAGGCACCCCTCCCGCCCCCCGCCGTGTTTCCATTGCTCTTCCCACCTCTCCCTCCCTGCTCTGAGCCTCCCCCATCATTACATCTTGGTTCCCCTGTGCAGCAAGAGGGGCCTTATGTATCCACTGTGCTGGGTGTTTGGTTTTTATCATAGCATTTAATCCTTGCAGCCATTCTGTGGGGTTGGTACCTGTAACTGACTTACAATGGGGTTATTAAACTCAGAGAGGCCAAGGGGCTGGCCCAAGGTCACACAGCTAGTACTCAGCAGAGCTAGAATTCAAATGCCTATTGGATGCCTGTAATTGAGGTGTCCCAGTCCCCAAACATGTCCCCCTGCCCACCCCAAACCCCCAGGGGCAGGTCCTGCTCTCACCTTCTCATGGTACTTGACCTCGTAGTCCAG
This sequence comes from Neofelis nebulosa, assembly GCF_028018385.1. NCBI lineage: Eukaryota > Metazoa > Chordata > Mammalia > Carnivora > Felidae > Neofelis > Neofelis nebulosa. The sequence goes on from NC_080799.1 coordinate 7,738,991, forward strand.
CACGGCTCCGCTGGGTGCCCGGGGAACAGCCCAGGCCAGGCTCAAGCTGCTGGGTGATGACCTCGTCACCCGGATGTCGGACACTGGGGGCGGTACTGTGAGGGAGAGGACAGGGTAGGGTATTTGCTCTTGACAGGTCTGTTCCCCGTCTTTCCAACTCTGCCTCTGCTGGCTACACCTGTGTCGGTCCTCCAGCTGTTCCAGGAGTTGCCTCTGACTCTGCCCCGTCCTGAAAGCCTGCCTGCCTCGGCACCGTTTTTCACTCGCTGTGTCTGCCTCTTGCCCTGCAATCCCTGACTTTCCACGCTTCCCGGCGGCCTCACTGCCCCACCACCGACTTTTGCCCTTCAGGCCTTGGGGCCAGCTGCGTCCCTTCCAGCCGGCTCGCAGTCTCACCCTCACGGTCAGTGGTGACATTCACAGCCTCAAACGGGACAGGTCCGGTGGCTAAGGAGGACACCCCATTCGAGGCGGTGACCTCGAACGTATAGGTGAAATCAGGACGCAGCCCACGAATCGCCACCCAGGGCTCCACAAGGTCCCGGGGGCCAGGGTCGAAGGTCAGGTCTCCTCCGCAGGGTGTGCAGGACCCCCCAGGGCGGCACTCCCGGCAGCGCAGCGCATACGTGAGGTCATCTCGGCCCCCGGACTCGAGGGGGGCGCTCCACTCCAGGCGCAGGGAGGAGCCATTCAGCCGGGGAACCACACTTCTCGGAGCAGAGGGCGGCGCTGTGGGACACCAGGGAGTCAGGCTGACCCGCTCAGCAGAGAGGGGCAGTGGGGCACGCAGGCAGCCTCATGACTTCTTGTCTTGGCTGGGCACCAGCAGGCCAGGGCCAAGAGGAGGAAGGCCGGAGAGGCTGGGAGCTGGGGTGGGTGTCCACCCGCCGCCCCAGGGGTCACTGGTCACTTACTGGTACAGGGCGCACCCCGGGAGTCTGTGAGGGCCCGGAAGTACCCAACGCGGCACTGGCAGACGGGCGAGCCGACGGTGTTGGAGTGGCTGTTGGCTGGACACGACTGGCAGGACCCCTCCCCAGATAAGGGCTTGAAGGTGCCTTGGGCACAGGCTGAGAGAGAGACAGCGTTCATCAGAAACATTCAGCTGCTCTTAAAGTTGCGTGGAGGGCACACAGGGAGCAGCAAGGGAAGAGCTCAGAAACTTCGCCTCTAAGAGAGGGAGACCCTCCCTCCAGATCAGGGTTTCTGACCTTTGTTAACCTCGACACCCCCTACAAATACCCTCTGGCAGTCTGGTAAAACCACAGACCCCTGCTCAGAATTATGTTTTTAAATGCACACCACTAAATACACCGGGTCACAACAGAGGCCAAGTAAACTGAAATACGATGATCAAAACATGAGAAAAACAAGTTTGTGCCACAGGAATGAACGTGTTTTCTTTATTTACAAGGTAGAGTGGCAGGCCCGATGGCCACTGTAATACTGAAGCCCTGATGGGCAAAAAAATGCAGCTAGGACATTCCTGAATCTTCTGGAACGGGCTGGAAAAATAGCTGTGATTCGAAAGGTGTGCAAGTCTCAGGTCCTGCTGTGACTGCTGGGCCCTGTCACTATCAGAGGCCAACTGCAGGTGGAGGTGAGTGACAGTAAGGTCATTTTCTTTTCCACAGAAGTTCCCAGATCCCTTAAGTTCAATCTACAAAACCTGAGTTTTGCACGCACACGCTAGAGAAAAATAGCTAAGTGAGAATTCAGCCTCAGTAAATTGGAGGAAACCATAATGAACAAGAAACAGAGACCACGATGCTTTTGTCCTCAGAGCCCAACAAGGTACCCTCGTCCTGCGGTCAGCCCTGCGTCCCTCATCCCTCATCCAGAAAAGAATTGGGGACATAGTTAGGAGAAAGGGTGTGAAAGAGCTCAGAACTATGCTGGGGGCTCTGTAAACAGGCCCTGTGAGTGCCCTTGAGAACAGAGAAATGTTCAAAATGGAAATTGGAGTGGGTCCAAGAGCGGGGTATGGACGAGCTGCATGGGTGGGCAAGCTTTACGGAGAAGACGCTGGGCCTCACCTCGGCACTTGGTATTCCCCTCGGCGGCCTCGAACCCTGGGGCACAGCTGCAGCCCGTAACCGGCTGCTCGGCCCACTGGCCATCCTCCCGGCAATAGAGGCTGGGGCTGGGGCCGGGGGTGGGGACGGCATCAGCCACACAGCTCCCCGCCACGGGCACCACAAGCTCCCGAGGCACAGTCTCCGGGAAGCGGGTGAGGTTCACGGTCAGCTGGGCGCACTTCTTGTAGAAGAGGTGCAGGGACAGCAGGGCCATGCAGGCACCCTGGTCCTGGAAGGCCAGATAGAAGCCAGCCTTGGTGAGTGGGCCCAGACGCAGCGTCTTCACGTTCACCTTCCCGGTTGCCTCGGCCCCAGGGCGCTTCCGGGTCAGGTGCTCAGCAGCCACTGTGTCCACCTGCCAGGAGCAGGGAGAGACTCATTGCCAACTGTCCTCCACTCCCCGAGGGCCTGGGGGACTATTTTCTTCTTCCCAGCTCACCCTTTCCCTGACCACCTCCGTTCCTGTTCCAGAGCCTTCTCTCCACTTGCCTGCAGGCCCCAACATTACCCATTAATGCTTGCTGAGCTCCTATGATGCGTCCATCCTCTGTCCTGCACCCCCTTTCTCTTCACTCATTCACCCTACAGACATTTATCAACACCTGCTCTACGACAGGCCCCTGGACTTGGAGCCGAGGAAACAGGAACGAAGGAAACAGAGAAGTTAAAAGCATGATGAGATCTGTAGCTGGCGGGAGACCCCAGGGCAAAGGCGTCCCGGGGGAGTTGAAGCTTGCAGGGCAAGTAGGAATCGGATGGAAGGCGCAGAAAGGAGTCTCTGAAGGGCAAGGTGTACTCGGAGAAGGCGGGAAGTGGCAGAGGTGGTCTAGACGACCCCCCCCCCCGGGGGTCCTGGGGGCAGCTCAACTACACGTGACTGCTCCACCCAGCCAATCACCTTCTTTCCTCTCCAGGCTGCAGCATCCTGCTTCCAGGCCCCAGCGCCCCCGCAACCCCCCAGGGCCTCGGAAGCTCAGCCATTGCCCCTGGACCACAACGGGCCTGCCGCAGTCCCACACTGGCCGGCGGCTGGGTCCCGGGTGCCCGGGTACCTTGATGTAGGGGTTCTCCATCCAGGCTGGCGTGAAGGCTGTGGCCGTGTCAGCATCGCTCTCGAAGTAGAAGACAGTGAAGGTCTCCTTGCAGGAGCGCCCGGCCCGGGTCAGGGACAGGCACTCGAGCATGGTGAAGCGAAGCGTGGCATACACGTGGACAGCTCCCCGGCGCGGGACCCAGCCGGTGCGCAGCCAGTGGGCCAGGCCCGGGGCCCGTTGCACGTCGCACACCTCGTAGGTCCGAACGCTGTGCTGCTCTTCATCCAGGCCGCTCAGCTCCTCCCACTGTGGGGAGAGTGGGGGTAATCAGCTTGGGGGCTGCTTGGGGGTGTCTGTGATAAAGCAAGGAGGGGCTCAGGCTGCTGTGATCTGGGGGCTGGCGGCATGGGAAGCAGGCCAGCACAGGTACCTCCTGTCCCTCCTCCTTCGGCGTCCCTCCAAGCCCCAGCTCCTGGGCCTGCCTCCTACCTGCCCCTCCACCTGAGGGAATGTGACCCACTTCAGGTCTGCAGTTTCCAGTTTCGTGTTCAGCAGGGTCTCTAAGACAGACAGACAGACAGACAGACAGACAGACAGACAGAGACAGTCAGCACTGGGGGAGACACCAGGGAGACCAGATCCCTGGGAACTGACTGAGTCAGGTGGGTCCTCTGAGCTCCAAGCTGGTGGCATTGGGGCTGACTGAGCCGAGAGACAAAGAGGGGAGCAAGTCCTGTCCTCTGCCACCCTGTTTCTCATCTCTTTATTGGAGTGCCAACCCCACCCCTCACAGCTGGCAGGCACCGGGCTGCCCCCCTCCGAATTCCCTGATCTAGGCTTCCGAGAACCGCTCTGCCCTGAGGAAAGGGGAAGAAGGCCAAACAGCTCAGACAGGGTTAAACTACTAGAACCCCGACCTGGCATGACCTGAGGGAGGAGAACCGCAGGCAGGGGGATACCCCTCCCTACAGGGCCTGCCTCACCTCCACTCACAGTCCCTTCCTCAAATCCAAAGTCACTGCCTCCCTCCCTGCAACCCCATTCCTGCTCCAGGCTCCCACCTCCTTTTGGGACCAAACACTCCAGTCCTTTAGATCCCTGAAGGTGGTACTCAGCTGCCCAGGCCCAGCCCTGCCACCACCACCCCCTGCCCCCACCTCAAGAGCTCGCTGCTGTCAGAGGAGGAAGTGCTGGAGGCCAGGACGCTTGGGTTCCCGCCCTGGCCCCTGCCTGCAGAGGCCTCACATCTGGATTTGGTTACGGGAAGGAAAAGGGGAGGAGATTTTAGGGGTGTGTGTATGGAGGGGTGAACACACCTGGCTCCGCTCTGCTCTGGTCTCTGGGGAGGGGCATCGGGGGAGGGGTGGGGCTCTGGCGGAAAGGGGGGATTAGGAGAAACATCACAGCCCCTGGCAGTGGAGGGTAGAGGGAGGGTAGGGGAATCCCCTGGGAGTCAGTGCCATGTGGGAGGCCCCCAGGGGAGCCAGCAGCACACCTGGGACCAGGTTCCCCCTACTCACCCGCCTGCCTCCCTCTGCCCCTGTGGGGGCTGCAGGGGAGAAGGGAAGGTGGGTGGGTGGGACAGCCTCCTCCCAGGGGCCAAGTGATGTCCACGGAGGGCAAGGGGTCAGGCGGGACCCCAGCCAACCCGAGGTGAGGCCCGGGCCCCCGGGGGTGGCAGGAGCCAACCCGGCTAGCTGGGGACAGGATGCCCGGGTTCTGGGAAGGGGGTGGATAGAGGCTGCCGTCTCCACCCTCCATTGTTCCAGCCTGGATAGTGTTTTCCTGTCTCCAATTTACACACTGTCTGTTTCAGGGCTGTCCTCAGCGCTCTGAGAGACTCACTTTCTCTCCTCCTATCTCAGGCTCAGAGGGCCTGCCTCAATCTGTCAATTCTCTTGCCTCTCACCTCTCTCCTCCACCCTCTGTCCACCTCCATTTCTGTCACTATACTCCCCTAGGTTTTCCGTCTCCAGCCTTTCACGTTCACTGGGGCACGTGGTCCTGGGCAGGTTATCTCACTCTTCTAAGCCTCAGTCTCCTCATCTGTAAAATGGGGGCAACAATCCCTCCCACAGCAGGGCTGTTGTGAAGGTGAAAATTTAAGGTGAAAATTTAGCGCAGGCCTCGGGCTGGGAAGGCACTTACTTAGCAGCATGAAAACATTCCCCCTTCCTCCTTTGCCTCTTTCCTTCCCTCTCGCCATGCTTTGCCCTGGGGCGTATCTCCCCACTTTGTCTTCCTTTCCCTCACTCAGTTATTTCCCCTTCTTTCTCGGAGCCGGGCAAGGGTTCCCTCTCCCCCTCCCCAGCCTTTGATCCCCAGCCCAGAGCAGCACTGCCCAGCCTGGTGGAGAGGGGTTTCCAACTGCCTTTGATTCCTCCTCCTCAGCAGCCCCCCCCCATGACCCCCCCCCCCCACCAGAGACCCCTTTGATTCCAGGCAGTGAAGGGGGGGAAGGAGGCAGCTCATTGAAAGGAGATTAGGGCTGTAGGAGGAGGGTTTATAGGGCTCTGGGCTCGGCTCCCCCTCTAGGAGATGAAGCGAGGGAAAAGACTCCTGGATGAAGAAACATCTGGGAGGAACACAGAAAAATCAGAAATCTAGAGAGATTGGTAGCTATTAGGCTAAGTTCAGGTGACCCAGGGGCTGTGAAGGTCAGTTTCTGCTGGCCTGTGGGGTTGGAGAAGGGGGCCTAGGCAGGACTAGTGCAGGTCTGGGGTCTAGACGGCATTTAAAGGGCTGAGGTGCAGCCTGGGGAAACCAGGGAGGGGGCCTCACGGCAGCAGAGGCAGTGGCTTGGAGACAGATTTGGGCGTTTGGAGGGTGAGTTTAGAAGGTGGCCCAGCTGCCAGAGGCCAGGGGAACTGCAGGATCAAGGTGTGAACGATGAGGAATGGGGGTGGGGGCAGTTTTCTGGCCTAGCATTCTGCCTGGTCTACAGTTGTTCCTCCAGAAACGTTTCCTCATGTTTGGCAGAGGTGGGAAGAGGGGACAGAAGCTTTGGAGACAGTTTGAAGGTTGTAGGAGGGAGAAAAGGAAAGGCTGCCAAGGGCGTACGGAATCAGGGTTAAGAATTTGGGAAGCTGGGGCAGGGGCAAGTCCCGGGACGGAGCTCCACTCCTTCTCCTTCCCAAACAAAAGAAAACTCCACTCCCCGCTGGGCCGCCTCCTCCCCGCCCCCCGCCCGGTCTAGCACTATTGGTCCGAAGTGCTCAGGGTTGGGGTGCCGGGGTAGGGGCAGACCGAGGCCGGCTCCCTCACTCCGAGGCCCAACTTTGGGGGCCCCTGGAGTGCCGGGGTGCCCCCTGGGAAACTCACCTTCTAAAGCCGCGACGAGCGAAGCCCAGCAAAGCAGAGCCCGGAGCTCCATGGCGCCTTTCTCGGGTTGGATCCGATCCGAGTTTGGGGGGCACTAGCCCCCCCAGGTCGGACCCCCCCCCCCCGAGACGGCAGACACCGACTCCCCTCCCGGGACCCTCGGTCGGGGCCCTCAGCGCGGGCCCATGCGGGCGCGCTCGGCACGGGCACCGGGCGGCGGCGTCCAGGTGTGGCCCCGCGTCCCCGCCGCGCGCGCGGGCGGGCGGGGGGCGTCCTCGCACTGGCTGCGCCGGGCGGGCGCAGAGCGAGACGTGGCTAGAGCCGGGGTCCCTCCGGGGCCTCGGGGTCCCGCCCCGGCTGGCTGGGGGTGGGCCGGCCGCTCGCGGTCTCCCCCCCTCCCTGGAGTGGTGCTGCTCGCGCGCCGGGCCGGGTGCGCTCCGAGCCGGCCGGGAGGGTGGGAGCGGAGCGGGGACAGAGCGGGAGGGAGGGAGACTGCGGCGCGGGGCCGGGCGGGCCGGGGCTGGGCCGGGTTGGGACTGGGCCGGGCGGCGCCTGGCCGGGGAGGGAGGGGCGCGCGGGGGGCGGGGGAGCTCCCCCCTCCCCGAGTCCGGGCTCGGCGTGGGGGCCGGGGCGCGCTGATTGGAGAGCGCACTGCTGAATAATTCATGAGGGAAGCAGAGCGGGACGCCGAGCGGAGCAGGTCGGGAAGTTGGGAGAAAGTTTGGAGAAGGGGGAGGGGCGGCGGTCGCGGAGCCCGGGGACCGCCCAGACGTGCGCGGTGGCCGTGCGCCCTGACGCGGACCGCGCGTGTCGGGGCCGGGGCCCGGGGACCCCCGGGGCAGGTCCGAACCCAGCACACGGCAGGCAGCGGAGAAACACACCCAGCAGCAGCACGGAGGGCCGCCCGGACGTGCGTGGAAAAGTGCACTACTCACTCGAAGCCCGCTCCAACCTTCTTGCGGACTTTGGATTCTACTCCTGGATGCGCCCACTACGCCATAGTTGGCGCAGGGGACCATGTTTGGGGGAAGTTTCTGAGGATGGAGGGTGGCGCATTGGGCTCCCGAGACAGCGATCGCTGCTTAGATGACCCTGGAGCGAACGTTCACACAATCACTCAACAAACATTAGGTATGGGGACCTGCTGTGCGCACAACCTAGCGAAGTGGGGCAACTGGGTTGAGACGGGGAGGAGTATAGAAAAAAAGGAAGCAGGAGTAAATAAAAGGTAGGTGGGACCGAGAGTAAAGAGTCTGGATGGATTCCCAAATCACCATCTTCACTCTCACTGTCGCGTTGGGGAGAGCTCATTGCCGCCCGCAGCCCTGACCCCTGGGGCTGGGCCGGGGCTGCTGCTGTCTTTCCAGAGGCTGTTTCCTGTCTGGCTCCTGGGGGCCCTTGGGATGGCTGGGAAGGCCCTTCCTCTCTTTGCCGCCTCCCCACCCCCCATCCCATCAGTTAGAGGGGAGGGTCCAGGAAAACAGTGCTCCTCCCACCAACCCCCTTATAAGTCAGGTCACCTTTGGAGGGGGGGCGCTGCAGGAATCCGCCAGTGAAGAGCTGGAAGAAAAGGGTTTAACTCAGAAATTTAAGGGAGACAGAGTCTGGAGTTGCTGAGGAGCCGAGAGAGTGAAGGAACACTCCTTGCTGCCCAGGACTTTGGGGAGGGAGGTGGATGGAGGGGGGGTGAGGAGACTGCCAAGCGCTTCTAACCCCCCCAAGAGGACAGCTAGGCCTGCAGTGACCTCTTGTCCCAGCGCACTTATCTTCCGGCCACAAGTGTGCTCCCCACACCCCTGCCCTTCCTCATGGCCCTGCCTGGGTCCTGCTCCGGGGTGGGGGGTCACGGAGGGCAGGAAACAGCCGGCTTGGCTGGAGCCAGGCAGACCAGGCCAGGGCCAGGAATCCCCTCCTCCCTCCTTGATCCAAGCCATATCTCCCTTCTCTCACTCAGCTTCTCCTCCAGGTTAAACACCCACCTCCTCACTCGGAACACACACACCTTTCCCTGGTTCTCACTACACACTCAAATTCTTTCCTCCAAAAGTTATGTCTCTATCTCTTCCTGGGCTCTGTGCTCAACCTCCTTGTGCCCTTGATTGCTTGAATTGTCTTATTTGGTTGGGACCCCTGATGGGGTGGGGGGTGGATGGCCTGAATGGTAAAGAGAGACCCACACAGATGCACAGAGAAATGAGGCAGGGGGTAGTGAGGGCTGATGAGACAGAGGGGTGCAGCTCACTGCAGATTCGAACCCTGTATTTCTGACCCCTGAGAACCAGGCCCCCTCAGCTATAGGGAAGAGAACTCAGATAAGAAAATACCCAGTTGAGGGGCGCCTGGGTAGCTCAGTCCGTCAAGTGTCCAACTTCGGCTCAGGTTATGATCTCATGTTCATGAGTTCAAGCCCCAAATCGGGCTCTGCGCTGACAGCTCAGAGCCTGGAGCCTGCTTTGGATTCTGTCTCCCTCTCTGTCTTCCCCTCCCCTGTTCACATTCTGTCTTTATGTCTCAAGTATAAATAAATATTAGAGAAAAAGAAAATACCCAGTTGATCCCTTATCATGGGGTCCTCAGTCCCCACCCCTCTCATCATGTAAGCCAGTTCCCAATATCTAATGTATACCAGTAAAAGAATGAATAATGGGGCACCTTGCTGGCTCAGTCAGAAGAAACTGCAATTGTTGACCTTGGGGTCATGAGTTCAAGCCCCACATTGGGTGTAGAGATTATTCAAATAAATTACATAAACATAAAAAGAACACAAAAAATAAATAAAGGAATCAATAAAATAAAGCTGTTATTAAGCATCTGCTATGTGCCAAGCGATCACTGTGCTAGTTTGCAGATTTGTAAAGCAAGGCTCCTGGCCTCAAAGATCTTCTAATGGGGCAGGAATCCCATTATTTCCCCTTTCCTTGGAGATGATATCTGAGCTTTTCACTCCAATGCTCAGGAGTGTCTATCCTGTGAGTGTGAAGTCATTTCCTCCACCCTCCATCCACCCAGGACTACTTCCTAGCAAAGCTAATTCAGTATCTACTGTATTACATTACGTAAGTGAGCAGCCAAATCACTACCTGGATGGATGCTTGTGGAACAGACCTGAGCAAATCTCGGGTGCTCCTTCCTTCATTATTAGAGTGCTTCACTGACCTCTCACCCCAAAATTAGGCTGTCACCCCCTGTTCCTTGCCTATGATCATCGCCATGGCAGTACCTGTGTAGAGCATCCCCACCCCAACAGCTGGTCGGGCTTTTAAATTATTTATTTATTTATTTATTTATTTATTTATTTATTTATTTATGTTTAAACGTTTATTTATATTTGAGACAGAGAGAGACAGAGAATGAACGGGGGAGGGTCAGAGAGAGAGGGAGACACAGAATCTGAAACAGGCTCCAGGCTCTGAGCTGTCAGCACGGAGCCCGACGTGGGGCTCGAACTCACGGACTGCGAGATCATGACCTGAGCCTAAGTCAGACGTTTAACCAACTGAGCCACCCAGGCGCCCCTAAATTTTTTATTTTTAAGTATATATCTCTATACCCAAAGTGGGGCTTGAACTTACAACTTCAAAATGAAAAGTCACGTGTTCTACCAACTGAGCCAGACGGGTGCCCCAGGTTTCCTTTTTGCTACCCACATCATGACAGTTATTTGGCGCAGTGTTGGAGTTAGGACTTTCCCTATATGTAATAAACAACAAATCATCCCTTTCACTGAAAATTCTAGAAATTGTCATTCCTCCCCCCATATCCCAGTGCCCTTCATAGCGTGCACCTCACCCTGTCAAGTCTAGAGTTAAGTTTAGTGGAAGCCCATGAAGTTTAAGCTTCCGCACCCCTCACCTGACTGCCCCTCCCACTGTCCTGGTTAATGAGTGCCATCAATTTAAACAGTTTTTAAGGTGAATTCCAGCACAAGAATGTTTGAAATAGCCTGAAATCTTACGGCCCTTGCACAAAGGGAATTTGGTAGAGGTTTCAACATTGCCAATAATGAGTTGTAAACCTCAGTGAGATCTTTATAAACTTTCAATAATGAAAGGAAAAAAAAGTCAACTGGCCATAATAGAGGGAAGATGGAGACAAAGAGAAATAGAAAGTAGTATTACAGAGTCATTATCATATGAAGAGGTAGCCCCAGTACACAGGTAAGAAAAAGGTAGGACATTATACAGGTGTGTTGGGCAATTATTTACTACACTTAGCCTGTTTTTCTCGATTTGGTAGTATTTATGGTAATTGTCATCTTAACTTTTGCTGTGATTTCTACATTTATTTTTTTTTAAACATTTATATTTGAGATAGAGAGTGTGTGTGCGCGTGCGGGGGAGCGGGAGAGGGTTAGAGAGAGGGGGAGACACAGAATCTGAAGCAGGCTCCAGGCTCTGAGCTGTCAGCATGGAGCCCGACGTGGGGCTGGAACCCACGAACCGCGAGATCATGACCTGAGCCGAAGTCAGAAGCTTAACCAACTGAGCCGCCCAGGCGCCCCCGTGATTTCTGCATTTAAGCAAACATTAGCTTTTATACCTAATTTCAGCTTCACAATTTTATTTTCTTAAGGTGGGTTCCCCATGTTATACAAACTTCAGGACTCACAAAACCTGAATCCACTCCTTGTCTGACCACCAGGCATCTTCCCAAACTCACCATATGTGAAATTGTAATAGACACAAGTGTAAAAGATTTTATAAATTTATTAGTGATTGTATTTTCATTGTTTGTGGTCCCAGGTTTCCTAAAAGCGGTACAATGTGTGTTGTGCTCAACACTAAGTCCAATGCAAGTCTGGCCCATGTACATACTCAGTAAATGTACATACTTATTCCTTTATTAACTAGTCATTCTTTAATTCACTCAGCATTAATTAATTAATTAATTTTTGAGAGACAGAATGAGACAGAGCATGAGCAGGGGAGGGGCAGAGGGAGAAGGAGACACAGAATCTGAAGCAGGCTCCAGGCTTCGAACTGTCAGCACAGAGCCGGACACAGGACTTGAAACCATGAACTGCGAGATCATGACCTGAGCCGAAGTCGGACACTTAACCAACTGAGCCACCCAGGCACCCCAACTCAGCAATTATTATTATTCTAAGTTTATTTATTTATTATGAGATAGCAAGTATGTGCACAGGGGAGGGGCAGAGAGAGAGGGAGAGAATCCCAAGCAGGCTCTGCACTGTCAGTGTGGAGCCCCACTTGGGGCTCGAACCCATGATCCACGAGATCATGACCTGAGCAGAAACCACGAGTCGTCATTTAACCGACTGAACCACTCAGGCACCCCTCAATGATTATTTATTGTACTTTTGCTATGGACCAGGACTGGAGACACAAAGTCATCCTTGACAGCCCAGGGGAAGAAACAACCACGAAACTTCAACAGAACGCAGGAAGCTATGTGTGGAGCATAAGTAGTGGCATACAGAGGGTCCTATGGGATCCCAGGGGGAGCACACGTAATCCAACCTGCGGGTTCAAGGTGAACTTTCTGGAGAAGATGATGCTGTCTGACTGGAGTCCTAGAGGAGATTGGGGGAAAGGTTGCTTTAAAGGCAGAAGGGGGCGGCGCCTGGGTGGGTCATTTGTTGAGTGTCTTACTTCAGCTCTGATTGTGATCTCACTGTGGGTTCAGGTCCTGCATTGGGCTCTGTGCTGACGCGTGGAGCCTACTTTGGATCCTCTGTCTCCCTCTCTCTCTGTCCTCCTCCCCTCAAAAATAAATAAACATTAAAAAAAAAAAAAGGCAGAAGAAGAGCAAAAACAAGAGTGTGGACGTAGTGAGATTGTCCCTGTGCTGCCAGAGTTCAGGACACCAGGGTGTAGATTGCCAGGACAGTGACAGTGGATGAGCTAGTGACATGAGCAAGGGCCAACCTGACATCACAGGACAATCCTGGAGTGTAGGCTTGTCCTGAATACCTGGGGAACCACTGAAGGGTTTGAGACAAAGAGGCAACCCTATCGGATTTGTGTAGAAAGACCCCATGTGTCCAACTTTGGAGAGTAGATTGAAAGGGATCAAGACTGGGGTGCCTGGGTGGCTCAGTCGGTTGGGCATCCGACTTCGGCTCAGGTCATGATCTTGAGGTCCATGAGTTCGAGCCCCGTGTCAGGCTCTGTGCTGACAGCTCAGAGCCTGGAGCCTGTTTCCGATTCTGTGTCTCCCTCTCTCTCTGACCCTCCCCCGTTCATGCTGTCTCTCCCTGTCTCAAAAAATAAATAAATGTTAAAAAATATATATATGAAAGGGATCAAGACTGAAGGCAGAAAAACCACATGTAGGTCTCCAAATGACAGTAAGGGCTTGAAAGGACAGAAGTATGCGCTCACATGTGAGAGCAGGTAGGTCTTGGAGCCTGGCCATGGGAGTGGGGGAGACTGAAATCAAGTATGGTTCAAGTTTCAGACTCTGGCAGCTAGGTAGGAGCCAGGGGACTGGAGCCACCAGGGAGGAAGGTGTGGGCAGGTTGAATTTGAGATCCCTGTGTATCATCCAGAACGCAGGTCCAGCAGTCAACCATACAGGCATTCAGGGGCAGCTTTTTGGCAGGAGATACAGGTTCAGGGGTTACTGGCATATGATGGTGATTGGAACCTGTGCCCAGTGGGAGGGGGGTTGGAGGAGACTATAGATTGGAAAGGTGGAGGAAAGCCTTACACTTCACTATTTATTTATTTATTTATTTATTTATTTATTTATTTATAAAAGCAAACATTATCATATTTAATTCATCATAAGAACTCTTAGGCAGGATGGGCGTTATTCTGACACCCACTTTATTTTTTCCTTTATTTATTTATTTATTTAAATGTTTTATTTATTTTTAAGACAGAGAGAGACAGAGCATGAGTGGAGATGGGGCAGAGAGAAAGGGAGACACAGAATCTGAAGCAGGCTCCAGGCTCTGAGCTGAGAGCACAGAGCCCTACGCGGGGCTCGAACCCACGAGCTATGAGATCATGACCTGAGCCGAAGCAGGATGCTCAACCAACTGAGCCACCCAGGCGCCCCTCCTTTATTTATTTTTTAATGGTTATTTATTTTGAGAAAGGGAGAGCGCAAGCAGGAGAGGGACAAAGAGAGAGAGAGAGAGGAGAGAGAATCCCAAGCATGTTCCGCACTGTCAGCGCAGAGCCATACGTGGGGCTCAAATTCACGAATGAGATCATGACCTGAGCCGAAACCAAAAATCAGACGCTTAACCGACTGAGCCACCCAGGGTGCCCTTCTGACATCCACTTTAAAGATGAGACGGGCCCAGGTTAAGTGAGCCGTCCAATGTACTTGGCCAGTAGTCAGCAGGTTGGCTGACTCCACTGTGGCACTCAGCATACAGGCTGGCCTTCCAGCCCCACCCCCAAGGACCTGAAGGACACCGATGTCCTTTTCCTCCTCCTTCTCTCAGCCAGGCCAGCCAGAGGGCATCTCCCCCCTTTGCCTTGCCCTTATCTTCTAGGAAGGACTGGCAGAGCTCACACCAGAAGCCAAGGCTACCAGAGGGTAAGAAATTGGTGAGAAGGTAGGGGAAGGAGCTGAAGACTAGAGCTAGAAGGGAGAGGTGGAGGAGGAGTGGTAGCAGGGGAGGAGAGGTATCGGGAGGCTCATTGTCCCAGCTGGGAAGTCTTTTGTTTCCTCTCTTCCCTTGGCAGCCTGACAGGATATGAGGCCAAGCCCCCTCTCCATGCCAGCATCCCCCCACCCACTGAACGTGGCCCTTCCCTTACCATTGTGTCCTTGACAGGAATGGGGGGCAGGGGCATTGGCTCTAGGAGGGAATATAAGTGGCTGCGGGGCTAGGCTACTAGGGTCCAGAAGGGACAAGAAGACCCCGGGGGCGAGGGGTGGGGGTGCTGGTTCATGAAGTTTAGCAGAAAAAGCTTTGTGCCCGGGGAGAAGCAGGAAGCCAGGCCTGGGTGGGGCCAGCACAGAGGGTAGCAGGTCGGGCCAGGGGGAGGTAGGTTGGGCCCCAGAGGAGATGACGCAGGGCTTCAGGCCTTTCCCAGCCCCCCCCCCCCCCCCCATTCCAGCCTGTGGGCCTGAGAGCTCACCTGAACTGCACTGTCCCCCCCACCCCCTCCATTCCCAAAAGTTGACATCAACCCTGCTAGGGCAGTTGGGATCTGGCAGAGCCCAGGAAACTCAGGTGTCCTGCCCGGGGCCCTCCACGTCCACTTCGCTGGATTCCCTCCCTCCTCGGGATCCAGGGGTCTGGCCTCCCACTCTGGTCCTCCAGGAATCCTGGAATTTCATCCCTCCCCTCCGCTCCCTCCTGGACCATTTTGCTCCATCAGCTGTTCCTGCAGGAAGGGCGCCCGCTCAGCCTCGCCTCTCTTCCCGAGCCTTTTGTTTGCTGGGTCTGCAGGAAATTGCAGGGGCGGTGGCCAAGGGCTCATCTGCCCCTGGGGCCTGGGGGAGGGGGTCCGGATTCACGAGACTTAATCCTGGGGAGCTCACCCCGCTCTGCGGGGTCGGCGGGGGGGGGGGGGGGGGGTGGCGGAATTGTGGATCGCCAGGGAATTCACATTTAGGGCCTGAACTCTGAGTGGGGCACCTGCGGAGTGGATTAGACGTCCTTGGCCCCGAGAGGCAGTTCGGGTGTGTTCGGGGGTGCCCAGAACTGGAGGCTGGACTGACACTGTGAGGTCACTTAATAGGTTGACCGAGGAGCTTGCACCAGGGGCGAAAAACCCAGATATTGAATCCCAGAACCTCGTCCTACACGCCTCGGATGACAGCGATCCCAAGCAGTGGGGAAGCAGCAGTCAAGTCACACCAAGCATCTCCGAGAATGAGCTAATGCCTTTCTCCTCAAAAAAAAAAAAAAAAAAAAAAAAAGGTGGGGAGGAGGACCAGCACGTAGCCCCCGAATTCGCGCCTTCCCAGGACGCAACCGCAGACTTAGGCGAGGCGTGGACGCTCTAGCGAGCCGACGCCCTCTCGTTGGTTGCCCTCTCTCTGAGGCCACCCTGGGCGCAGCCATCTTCCCTTCCCAGCAGGCGGGTGGCGCCCGGTGCAGTCACGTGAGGAGCAAGTTTCCCAACCCGTGCAGGCGACTGTCTAGCAGTCTTCTAAAGCGGCAGAACTACAGTAGCGAAGAAAACAAAAGTTCCTGTTTCGCGGGGGTTGACTTTTTTTGGGGTCTAGGCAGGCAGTGAACAAGATAAACAAGTATATGACGTATATTAGATGGTGTTAGTGCAATGGAGAAAAAAAAACGGGGATGGGATGAAGGGTGTGGTTCAATTTAAATGAGATTGGTGGAGGAGATTTCAAGAAGACGTCAAAATTTGCGTCCAGAACACCAAGGAAGCTCATGCCCTGTGGGCCACAGTGCGTTCTTGGAGGCTGGCGCAAGGAGATGAGGAGAGTCGGGGGGGGGGGGGGGGGATGCAGATTGGATAGGGCTACATGGGTAGAGTGGCCATGAAATACATAGACCACTCCGACTCAATTCTGAGCCAAAGGAACACTATTAACATTTACACTAAGGCAATGGGCATAAACTTTGTAGTGGGACTATAGTTGATGAATCATGAGGTAAGTATGTTATCCTAATTATTAAAGCTTTTGTCTTTTACAATGGCAAAAATAGGAAACTATTGGAGAATTATTTTTTATTTTTATTATTATTATTTTTTTTTAGTTTACGTTGAGAGAGAGAATCTCAGGCAGGCTTTGAGCCATCAGAGCAGAGCCCCATGCAGGGCTTGAACTCACAAATCTTAAGATCACGACGTGAGCCCAAACTAGGAGTGGAAGCCTTAACCGACTGAGCCACCCAGGTGTCACTATTGGAGAGTTTTGAAAAGAGAAGCATCACGAACTGATTCTTGCTTTAATAGCATCCTAAAAAAAAAAAAAAAAAAAAAAAAAAAAAAAAAAAAAAAAAAGATTTTATTTTTAAGTAATTTCTACACCCAACGTGGGACTCAAACTTACAACCCGGAGACTGAGTCGTGCATTCTACTGACTGAGCTTCCCAGGTGCCCCCTTAACAGCATCCTTCTAACTGCTCTTTTGAGAACAGACTGCAGGAACAAGGGCAGAAACAGGAAACCAGTTAGGGGGGTGTTGCCATAATGCAGGTTAAGAGATGATGGTGGCTTGGAGTAGGGTGATAACATGTGGTTGGACACTGGTAATATTTTAAAAGTAGGGGCAAAAGGAATTGCTGATGGGTTGGATGTGGGATGTGAGAGAAGGCATAACCCCCAGGTTTTTTACCTAAGCAAATGGAAAGGTGGGAAGACCATAACAGGAGTAGGTTGTGGGAGGAAGTTTAGGCGTTTGATTTTGGAATATACAGAGTTTGAGCTGCCTGTTTGGAGTCCAAGTGGAGATGTCAGTGTGTTGTTGGACATACAGTGTGGAGCTCACATCTGGGCTGGAGATACACCCTTGCTACACCATCATAGAGATGGTATTTAAGACATTGAGACTGGAAGTGGTCACTGAGGGAGGGAGTGTAAATGGTGAAAAGAAGTCTGAGGACCGAGCTTCTGGTCTTTGGTGAAGCCTCCAGTCCGCAGTGCCTTGTGGCTGTGCCTCCAACATCTAGGAATGCTCCAGAGTTAAGATAAGAGAGGAGGAAGCCAAAGAGACCGAGCAGGAGGAAATGCGTGAGTGTGGTCTCCTAGAAGAAGAGGAAAGTGGTGGAGGAGAAGATGGTAATCAAATGCAGACATACCTCAGAGATAGTACAGGTTTGGTTCTGGACCACTGCAATTAAAGTGAATATCACAAGAAGGCCTGTCAAATGAATTGTTTGGTCCCCAGTGCTCATCACAGTCATGGGTACACTGCACTGTAATCTATTAAGTGTGAAACAGCATTATGTCTAAAATCCATGTACACACCCTAATTAAAAAAGACTTCATTGTTTAAAACTGCTGACCATCTGAGCTTTCAGTGAGTTGCAACCACTGACCACAGATCACCCTAACAAATATAAAAATAATGAAGAAGTTTGGAATACTGCGAGAATTACCAAAATGTGACAGGCATGGAGTGAGCAAACACTATTGGAAAAATGGTGCCAAAAGACTGGCTCCATGTAGGGCTGCCACAAACCTTCAATGTATAAAAAAAATGCAGTATCTGTGAGGTGCAATAAAGCGAGGGGCAATAAAACGAGGTATGCCTGCATGTCAACTGATGATGGTTTAGTAAAATGAGGACTGAGCAGCAACCCTTGGATTGACAGAGTGGAAGTCACAGGTGACTTGATGGGCAGTTTTTTTTTTTTGCTGCTGAGGGGCAAAAGCCTAAATTTAGTGGGTTTATTGTTATTATTTTATTACTTTTATTATCTATTTATATTTAATGTTTATTTATTTTTTTTTTTTTTTATTTTTTTTTTCAACGTTTTTTATTTATTTTTGGGACAGAGAGAGACAGAGCATGAGCGGGGGAGGGTCAGAGAGAGAGGGAGACACAGAATCAGAAACAGGCTCCGAGCCATCAGCCCAGAGCCCGACGCGGGGCTCGAACTCACAGACCGCAAGATCGTGACCTGGCTGAAGTCGGACGCTTAACCGACTGCGCCACCCAGGCGCCCCTTTAATGTTTATTTTTGAGAGAGAGACAGAG
The DNA here is from genome assembly GCF_028018385.1 of Neofelis nebulosa. Taxonomy (NCBI): domain Eukaryota; kingdom Metazoa; phylum Chordata; class Mammalia; order Carnivora; family Felidae; genus Neofelis; species Neofelis nebulosa. The sequence goes on from NC_080799.1 coordinate 7,757,028, forward strand.
CACGAGCAGGGGAGGGGCAGAGAGAGAGGGAAACACAGAATCTGAAGCAGGCTCCAGGCTCTGAGCTGTCAGCACAGAGCGGGACCTGGGGCTCAACCCCACAAACTGAGAGATCCTGACCTGAGCCAAAGTCACATGTCCAACCTACCCAGCCACCCAGGCATCCCATCTTCACATTTCTTTTTAAATCCACTAGGGGCGCCTGGGTGGCTGGGTAGGTTGGGCTTCCCACTTTGGCTGAGGTCAGGATCTCTCAGTTTGTGGGTTGGAGTCCACGTCAAACTCTGTGCTGACAGCTCAGAGCCTGGAGCTGCTTCGGATTCTGTGTCTCCCTCTCTCTCTGCCCCTCCCCTGCTCTCTCTCTCTCTCTCAAAAACAAATAAATATTAAAAAAATTAAAAGAAAAAAAATGTGAGGAGGGAGCCTGGGTGGCTTAGGGCTAAGTGTCCGACTTTGGCTCAGGTCATGATCTCATGGCTCGGCTCGTGAGTTCAAGCCCCACATTAGGCTCTGCTGTCAGTGCAGAGCTCACTTTGGATCCTCTGCCCCCCTCTCTCTGCCCCTCCCCTGCTCTCTCTCTCTCAAAAATAAAAAAAAAAAATAAATGTGAGGAGGGATTGGAAACAGTATAGACAACTTGTTTAAGGAGTTTTGCTATATAGAACAACAAAGAAATGGAGCGATAATGGGGGAGTGTACAGTGTATTCAAAAAAGATTTTTTTTTTCCTTTTTAAGACAAGACGGGGGGAAAAAAAAGCATATTTGTATATCTGTGGGAATGAGCCAATGAAAAGAGAAAACAAGACGATTAAATGGGATGTAGTGGCAGGTTGACCTTAGCTGGGAGCATGATCATCAGTTCATCACTACTGACAGGAGGAGGGCACAGCGGAGCGTGGTGGTGAATTAGGAGCTTTTAGTCTCTTGGTGGCTTCTGTTTTCTCGCCGAATTGGGAAGTGAGATGGTGCTGAGGAGCTGTACAGGAAGCACAGAGGGTTGAACAGAGAGGGGTGAGGATGTAAGTCATCTAGGAGTGCAGGAGAGTGACTGGACTAGAGAAATCTCGTCTGAATGCTGGGCAGCATGAGGGCACACTTCAGGCTCATGGTCATGAATTTGAGATGAGCTCCCATAGTTGGATGTTTTCTTCAGCCACATTTAGCTGCTTGGGCAGGTTCAAGCTGGGCGGGGAGTTGCATTTACCTGGGCTGTGGTTTTGCCAGGAGGTTAATAAAGTGAGAGAGGGACAAGGGAGAGCTTTTCACTGACCATGAACTTTAAGCTGGATAAGAAGGGAAGTGAGTGGGGGACTGGGAAGAGGGCAGGATCAGTGGATTGGGGTGCAGTGAGGTGGAGGATTGTTGGGGTCAAGGCATGACAAAGACCCTTTCCTTGACCAAACTTCAGTCAGGCTTCTCTGAGCCCTCTTTAGACTTGGCCCCCATCCTTGCTGGGCCTGCCTCGCCTGGCCTAGTTTAGGGAGAATCTTCCCACCCTTGATACTTGATATCTGATCACCCTGGCCTGCCTTCAGCAAGAATCCTAAGTCTGTTTAGCTAGAACCCCCCCATGCTCTTTGTAATTTCCCATCGCTGACTCCCTCGTTCTGCTTGTTGGCTAGAAATGCCCAGCTGCCTTTGCTGTAGAGCCCCAACTTTTTCCCCTATTGTGACCGTTCTGACACCTATTCGAATGGTCCTGAATAAAGTCTTCTTTACCATTTTAACAAGTGTCAGATTAATTTTTTTCCCCCTTAGGAGGCATACCAGAAAAGGTGAATGGAAAGGAGGGCCTGCAGTTATTTACTGGCAAGGACAACATCTGGGCACAGCCACTGGGTATCGTGGAGCGTGAGATCTATGCAGATCTGTGTTCAAGCAACTGCCACGGCCGGATATTGGAAGTCTCATCAGTACGGATATTGAAATCATCAAAAACTGCGACAGGATGGTGCTGGAGAGACCTCGAGCCAAACTCTGTTATGGTTAGCAGCGATGACCACTGAAGATGCCACAGTTCAGTTGCTCATGAGACCTCTCCCTGGCAAAGCCAACCTTTGGGCTGCTTTAAGCCGGTTCCTCTCCTAGGGACATGTTGCAGAGAATCTATAGCCAAAGGCTAGTGACCCTAAAAGCACTGTTCATTTTCTGAGGCTCAAATGACGGTGTAGCCACAAAGGACTATGTCAAAGTTTAGCAAGTGATTACGAAAGCTCTCCCAGCTTCAGCTTCCCTAAGAAGTACTTACCTCACAGAGTGCTTATGCATATATAAGGTAGCACGACGTGCAAATAACTTACTGAACGTTTCGGCATTGTTTTCGAGTGTCGGTCAGTTCATCCAACCCTCTCGCAGCAACCTCATGCAGGCAGGGCTCTATTTAGTCCCCGTTTTATAGATGAGGAAACGTTACCAGGTGGTGCTACTGTTGATGGTAACTGTAAAGAGTGAGGAGGGGAGGAGGTCCCATCTCCCGGAGGTTCACAAGTCCTGTCATGTCTGTTAGAGGGGACGACACCTTGCAGGGAGGCTGGAAGGCGGCAGGAGGACCTTGCGGACCGACGGTGGCCGGCGCAGCCAGGGCTCTTCCGGACCAGCGGCCGATGGCTCCCTCCGATGGCGGACGCGGAGAACGCAGCCGGTTGGGATGGACCAGGCGTGAGGGGCGGGTCTCCGCGGGGGTGAGGGCTGAGGCCCGTATCCAGAGACATTCCAGGGATTCGAGAGGCTGGAGGAATAGGACTCCGGAAGGAGCCGAGCGACGCGGCCCCGCATTCCCGGCGACGCACCTGGGCCAGGTGTCACATCCCCGCCCACCTGCAGCTGTCTTCCGCCGTCGCCGCACGCCCCTTTCCGTGGTGGCGCCTCCGGGCGTCTCCGCGAGCTCGGAGTGGGCTCCCGCCCGCATAAAGGGTGCCTGTTTGCACGGGGGTGATGGGCCGCTTTAGGGGCCGTGGCCTACACCTTGCTGGAGACGCATCCCTGAGGGGCGACCCAGGGCAGTATCCCACGCGCGTGTGGAGCGGGAGCCGCGCCGGCCCCCGGAGCCCGAGGGGGGAGGGGCTTCCCCGGGGGCGCGCCCACGGGGCGGGGCTGGGCGCCGGGACCAATGGGGCGCGCGGGCTGGGGGGGGGGCGGGCTCCGGGCCTGGCATCCCGGTAGCTGCAGCTGGCTTTTCCGGCACCCGCGCCCCCTCGGCCCGTAGCCGACCCCTCCGGCTCTCGGGGATCCCCCCCTCCCCCGGGCGGCTGCGTCCTCCGGGCGGGTGAGTGAGCGCCCCGCCACACTCGGGCTGTGGGGATGCGCCTGGCCCGGGAGCCGCGGATCTCGGCCCCCTCGAACCGGCCCCGGGAGAAAGTGGGCAGGAACCGGTGTCAGGGCCGGGACGAAGACCCACCTTGTGTTGCTGGCCTGTGTCTTTGTTTTGGTAGTCGAGGGGTGTGTTTGGGTTGGTCGAGTTTGGAGGGTGCCTTGTGTGGGTGGGAGGGATCTGGTGAGGCTGGGGGGAGAGGAGCTCGTTTGAAATGGGTTGAAGGAGAGGATTGATGGAGGGCGGGGCAATGGGAGATTTGGAGGTTTTTCTTTGCCTTGGGTGAGGTGATTGCTTGGGGGAGTTAGGATGGGGACAGTTCAGGACTTCGGAGGAGGGGGTGAGGAGGGCTTCCTGCCGGTAACTCACTTCCCTTTTGGGGGATTTGTTTCCTCTTACACTGCTAGTTAGTTGAAAAGGGAGAGTATCTTTGCCTCTTCCCAGAACCATTGCCATCCCTAGTCTCCCGGATTTGGGGGAAGGGTGGCCCCCAGGAGCTGGGAGGGGACTTGGTACCCAAATGCTGAGGGTGTGGAGTCTGCCATTGCCCAGGGAAGTGGCAAGGACCAGTCTGCTCCCCAGGAACTCTGAGTTGCTGGTGAGTGAGTGAGTGTGTGTGTGTGTGTGTGTGTGTGTTTCTTGAAGCTCTTCCTTTTGGGGAGGTTTCCAGTTGTTCGGTTAGAGGTGTTTTTGAGGGGCTCCGTGAAGCTGCTTTCCATTAAGTAACACTGTCTTTTGCAGGCCTCATAACCCATTGGTGGCATCTTCTGCCTGCTCTCCACCATGGCCAGCGAGAATTCTCCTCTGCTGGCCTACCGGCTCCTGGGAGAGGAGGGGGTTGCCTTCTCTGCCAATGGGGCCGGGGGTCCTGGAGGGGCATCTGCCCGGAAGCTCTCCACCTTCCTGGGTGTGGTGGTGCCCACGGTCCTGTCCATGTTCAGTATAGTTGTCTTTTTGAGAATTGGTAAGTGGGGTGGTGGGGTTTGCTCTGGGGTGCGGGGGGGGGGGTGGAGGAGGGGTGGGACTGGGAAGAGTTTGGGGAAGGGTCCCGGGAGAAGTAGATGGATGGGAGGCTTGGGGAGAGGGCTCCCCATGGCCCTGTGTTGAGCTCTGCCCTGGAGGTAACTGATGACCAGTGTGGTGTGGGGACGCATGAGCCACCTTCTGACCTGCTTTGCCACTCCTGTCCCAGGGTTCGTGGTGGGCCATGCTGGGCTGCTGCAGGCTTTGGCCATGCTCCTGGTTGCCTACTTCATCCTGGCGCTCACCGTCCTCTCTGTCTGTGCCATCGCCACCAACGGAGCTGTGCGGGGGGGTGGAGCCTACTGTATCCTCCAATGTTGATGGACTGGGGTCTGGGCTCTTCTGTCTCGTAGGGAGGAGGAGGGGCAAGGGCAGGGCAAGAGGGAGGCAGGTTCTAATCAATGTTCAGCAGGTGGGCTGATGTGGGGAAGGTGACCAACATGGCCTTTCCGCGTATCTTACTGCTACTCTCCGGTCTATCAGGTGTCTTCCCAGCTGTCCTTTTGGTTCCCCCAACAGTCTTGTCAATTAGATAGTTCATTTTCCAGATGAGGAAACTGGAGTTCAAGAGTATTAGTGGCGCACTGCAAAGCCACGTGGCTTGGGTGTGACCGCTCTGGACAGATTAACACTAGGGACAATCCCAGTGTGTGCCGGGAGACAGGGCTGCAGTGTGCTTTGTGCCCGGAACCTTCCTCCTGCTCCATTTCACTTTCTTTTCCCTTAACACTCACCCCCTGCTTCCACTTTTAGTCATGATCAGCCGGACCCTGGGGCCTGAGGTTGGGGGCAGCATCGGCCTCATGTTCTACCTGGCTAACGTCTGTGGCTGTGCTGTCTCCCTGCTGGGGCTGGTGGAGGCCGTGCTGGATGTCTTCGGGGCTGGTCTGTGTGCCAGGGAGCTCTGTGGGTTTGCGGGGTCTGGGATTCGGGGATCACGAGGGTGAGAGGCCTCTCTAGAAGAGGGGCAAAGTGGTCTATTAGTTTGGCTTTCTTGAGCTCCTACTATGTTCCCAGCCTTAGACATCTGAGAGATTGTCCTGGCCCACAGGCAGCTTACCATCTAGTTGGAGAGGCCAGGCTAATACCCCTAAATTCAACAGAGCAAGATTGGTGGTATCTACTAGGGAGGGGTAAGATGCTGGGGTACAGTTGAGTAGGGAGGTGGGAAAGATAGTGTCTGAGGACAGGTGGGCCAAAGAGGGGGTCTGTTCCTGCTTTGATTCATGGGTGGGATCTCTCCTGGGGAGTCTTGTCTTCTAACCCTGTTCCTTCCTCTTTGTAGACTCCGCAAGGTCCAGTGGGCTTCAGGTCCTGCCCCAGGGCTACGGCTGGAACCTGCTCTATGGCTCCCTGCTGCTGGGCCTTGTGGGTGGGGTCTGCACACTGGGGGCTGGCCTCTATGCCCGAGCCTCCTTCCTCACATTCCTGCTGGTCTCTGGATCCCTGGCCTCTGTGCTGGTCAGCTTTGTGGCTGTGGGACCCAGGAGCATCCCCTTGACCCCTCGGCCTGGCCCCAATGGCTCCTCCCTGCCGCCCCAGGTTGGCCACTTCACTGGCTTCAACAGCAGCACCCTGAAGGCCAACTTGGGTGGTGAGCTGGCTACAGGGGTGACGGTTCTCAGGACAAGGAGCAAGCATGTCGGGGGAGGCAGGCCCTTGGAAGCCCTGGATGAGAACAGATGCCAGAGAGAATCAGGGGCAGGAGGGCAGATCTCAGAACAGCGCAGATTATTCAGGATCTGTCTAGTATGCTTGGCCCAGTGGGGCGTGAGAGCGACCACGAGACAGTTCCTGCCTTAGAGGAACTTTTTTTAGTTGGAAAGATAAAATGTGCATTCAGGAAACAATTAAACAGCACAATAAGACCAAAGTGGTTCAAATAGATGGGAATCAGGAGAGGAGTTGGGAGGAGGGCTGGGGGCGAGCAGGGAGAGCTGGGAGGTGGCCCGAGGTATATTGGGGAATTCAGGTAGGAGCGAGAGGGACGGTGTCTCAGGAAGGGGCAACGGCAAAGGCGTAGAGGGAGGAGTGAGGAGAGTGGGGGGAGTGATGAGGCCAGCTGAGCCAGGGGCTGTGATGGGTCAGGGCTGGGGTCTTGGGGTGGGCTGTTTGAGACATGTGAGGAGAAGGTGGCGGGGCCAACATGCCTGGGTCCCTATGAGGGGTACTGACGCCTTCTTCTCCCTGGGAACCATCTCTCAGCTGGCTACTCCAAGGACTATACCACGGGGGCCATGATGAACTTCGCCAGTGTCTTTGCTGTCCTTTTTAATGGCTGCACGGGCATCATGGCGGGGGCCAACATGTCAGGTGAGGGTCCCTGCCTGCTGCCCCCTGGGGGTGTAGGGCTGCCATCCACCCTGTGCCCTGGTGGGAGCGCTGAGGGCTCAGGAATGTAAGAGATGGTAGATGGCTGATGTCTCCCCTTCTGCCCCTCTCCCTCCAGGGGAGCTGAAGGACCCCAGCCGGGCCATTCCCCTGGGCACCATTGTCGCTGTCGCCTACACCTTCTTCATCTACACCCTGCTTTTCTTCCTCTCCAGCTTCACCTGTGACAGGTGCCTGGGGAGGGGGCTGGCCTGGCCCTTGAGGGGGGTGGAATGGGGCCGCAGAACAAGGTTGCCACCCCTGGATCACCAAGGGAAGCACAGGCCGAGGGGGGGCAGGTACCCCCATTGTTGGGGTGCAGGGAAAACGGAGACTGTTTCTCCCTCTGGGAGAGAGAAGGAGCGGCCGCCGCTGATGGGGACAGCCGGGTAATTGGTGGTAGCCAGCCTGTAGCCAGAGTTTGCTGTGTCCCTGGGACTGTTGTAAGCACTTGGTTTTGGGGGGTGGGGGATAGCTGCTTCTCAATGCGTATTTCCATAAATATTTGGTTTCTTGTGCATACACCGTTGGGAATGTCCCCCATGTGATTAAATCCAAAGCAGCCCAAAGATCAACCAGTGAATACCATGTCTTTCCCCTCCGGGCACACATGATGTATTACAATGGACTTTGAGCCTGGGTCAGTTGAGAATCCCCAGGAATACCCAGTTCTTGACCTCACGAAGAGTCAGAGCACTTTGCTCACAGAGGCCCTAGATGCACCTGTGTTCTCTGCATCCTCCTTTCCCTCCCGCCAGGACCTTGCTGCAGGAGGACTATGGGTTCTTTCGCGCCATCAGCCTGTGGCCCCCACTGGTGCTGATTGGTATCTACGCCACGTCGCTCTCGGCCTCCATGAGCTCCCTCATCGGGGCCTCCCGCATCCTCCACGCTCTGGCTCAAGATGACCTCTTTGGTGCGCCGCCCCCTGCTCCTCGCCCGGCTCTGAGCACACCCTCCCGTGTCTGTCTCTCTCTCCGCTTGGCCCTGGGCTGATGTGTCCGCCACGGTGTTTCTGTTTGCACAGGAGTGATCTTGGCGCCGGCCAAGGTCGTGTCCCGAACAGGGAACCCCTGGGGGGCTGTGCTCTATTCTTGGGGCCTAGTGCAGGTAAGCCTTCTTTCCGGCTGTCCTTCCCCTTCCCCTGGGCTCCTTCTGGTTCTGTTCCCAGGACCAGGAGGGGCTTGGGCTTGGGCTGGGAGAGTGAACGAAAAGGCAGGATGCATTGGCATTTGGTTGGGGGGGGGGGTGCGTGCATGCCCAGCCTCTCGGTCCTTGTGTAGCTGGTGCTCTTGGCTGGGAAGCTGAACACGCTGGCTGCTGTGGTCACCGTCTTCTACTTGGTGGCCTATGCTGCGGTGGACCTGTCCTGTCTGAGCCTGGAGTGGGCCTCAGCCCCTAACTTCCGGTGAGTGCAGAAGTGGCCTGTGTCCTCAGAGACCAGGGGGGAGGCGTGGGAAGGGCTCGGTCCAGGGGACCGAGGTTGGAGATGGAGGCCATGGCAGGCCCTGAGTGCCCTTCCTTCTCTCCCCCACCCCAGCCCCACCTTCAGCCTGTTCTCCTGGCACACCTGCTTGCTGGGGGTGGCCTCCTGTCTGCTCATGATGTTCCTCATCAGCCCCGGGGCCGCCGGTGGCTCACTGCTTCTCATGGGCCTTCTTTCCGCCCTGCTCACTGCTCGAGGAGGCCCCAGTAGCTGGGGCTACGTCAGCCAGGCCTTGCTTTTCCACCAGGTTGGGGGGCTCGGAGGAGGGTAGGGAGGGGGGAGGCAGTCTGGGATCCCCATCCCGCCTCAAGTAGGCCTCCTTCTGCCGTGGCCGGAATCAGGGTTCTTGTCCGAGAGGTGGTGAGTGGGGGCTGCCCTCTTGAGCCCTTCCTCTCCACACCTCACCCCTGGTCCCAGGTACGTAAATACCTGCTCCGGCTGGATGTCCGGAAGGACCACGTGAAGTTCTGGCGGCCCCAACTGCTGCTACTGGTGGGGAACCCCCGGGGCGCCCTGCCTCTGCTGCGGTTGGCCAACCAGCTCAAGAAGGGGGGCCTCTATGTCCTGGGCCACGTCACCCTGGGAGACCTTGGTGAGTGGCCCTCTATTCCCTTCCCAGCCTCTTCCTCCCTCACGTTTCAGACATTCTTCGTGTTCTTTGGGTTCAGAGGCCTCATGCTTCTTCCCTGACGACCCTTCCAACCAGCCCGAGCCCTGCCCAGACTGTTTTCTTTGGCCCATTTGGGATTTGGATTTGAGGAGAAGGTACAGGGGTTTGGCCCACATCTACTACCTCCCTTCTCTGCAGACTGCCTGCCCTCGGACCCTGTGCAGCCCCAGTACGGGGCATGGCTCAGCCTGGTGGACAGAGCCCAAGTGAAGGCCTTCGTGGACCTCACCCTCTCGCCCTCCGTGCGCCAGGGAGCTCAGCATCTGTTGCGGATCTCCGGCCTTGGTGAGCTACTTCTCCCCGGGTCCCCTCGGCCCCCTCTGTGGCCCCTTTTAATCTCTGCTACCATCCCCCAGAGTAAACCACAGACTGCAGACTCACAGTCTAGTGCAGATAAGACGCGGGGCTCAACTCAAAGATACCGGATGGTGTGTGAGAAGGTCCTGGAGGAGATGCTTAAGGGCTGGCGATGGGTGCCACTGACATTTCTTTTTTTCTGACCCAAAAGTTGGGGTACAAGCGCTGAAGAGCATGCTGTGTTCCTGGGGACAATGGGAGAATTACTTGAGGCAGGGGGGCTGCTCCATCAAATCTAGGGCAGATGGTTTCTAATCATCCCACTTCAAGACCGCTGTGCGCTGATGCGGCTAGTGACAAGATGGTATACTCAGCTGGGCCTTAGAAGGGGTGGAGAAGGAAGGGCTGGTGTGACGTGGCCTCCGGAGACCACAGAGGATGCAGAGGGTGAGCGGGGCTGAAGCTTCCCGAGCCAGTGGAAGAGTCTCTGCCTTGTTACTCTGCCTTAGTGCGAAGGCCTTCAGCCTTACGCCCCGGCTTCCTCCAAATCTGGGCTGAACTGCCTCCTTCTTTCTCAATCCTAGGGGGTGTCAGTCCCCTCTCTGGGCACATGCTCCGTTCTCCGTTTAGATCTGGCTAAAGTTCAAGCGTCTGGGGGCTGTTGGCAAGCATTATGAGACAGTCCCCGGAGCATCTGAGAGTCTGGTCTCTCCTCAGCCCCACATTTTGTGGGGGAACCTGTGCCAGGAGACCACTACTTCTACGAAATTTCTCCTGAGGAAAGCGATTGCAATGAAGGGGAAGGATTTCCTCGAAATAGTTAAGTCCTCCTGACATGCAGAACTTGATTTACTGGTGGATTTTGAGCAACCCGTTTGTTTCATGAGAAAAAGCCTTAGACAAGATCTCAGAAGTTTTCTGTAAACTCAGCCCTGTTGAAGGGCGGGGGCGGGAGGGATGGGGGGAGAGTATCCAGTTTCACATTGGTTCAAAAATGGAAAAATCAGGAGCTGTCAGCAGGGACCTGGGGCACTGTATTCACTTCACACGCGGGTTCAGAGACTTAGAGGGTGGCCTCTGCTGCTGGGTGCCTTGTGTTCGCCTGTGGACCCGGTATCCACCTGCCGTGAGCCTTGGGGCAAGTGACTTCACCGCTCTGTGCCTCAGGTTGCTTACCTGTGAAAGGGGTGAGTAAATGGCCCCTACCTCCTGGTGTTGCTTCACGAGTTAAAACACAAAGTGCTTTCAGCGGGCCCTGGCCCTTCGTTAGTGCACAGATGGTAGCTGCTTTTTGTCCAGGGATCTTGCTTTGGACTCACCACCATTAGGGCTTTGCAGTAGTAGTAGAAACAGATCGGGCCAGTTCTCATCACCCCCCAGCAGAGTCTGAGGTGCTGTTTCCCTGGGGATGGAGCCCACGAACTTGACTACTGACTACTCAGGGCGGTGTGGTCTGCCCAGTAGACTCAGACTCTCATCTCCCATCAGGAGAAAGGTGTGCTGCTAGCTAGAAGCTTGCAGTGGAGGCCGCCTACTGCCGAGTACCGGAAGTGCTCGTTAGTTAGAAGAATCCTAAGCCGAACTTTGCCCACTTAAGTGGGGAGATTAGTCACGGAGGTGCAACAAATAAACGCATGCAAGAGCGTCTGGGAAAAGGAAAAGTCGTTATGCAAACGTGCATAGTGTTGCCCGGAGAGCCCAAGCACGAGGCGAATGCCGTGCCTGATGGCTGACGTGTGGTGCTGCCGGCGTGTACGAGTGGGCGCGCGTTAGCGTGGTGTAAACTCAGCCCGTGAGTCTGATTCCTGTTGGTTCCTTCCCACCTCCTCCTCTCTGCCCCCAGGTGGCATGAAGCCCAACACGTTGGTCCTGGGTTTCTACGATGATGCTGCACCCCAGGACCACTTCCTGACAGACCCTGCTTTCTCCGAGGCTGCTGATGGCACCCAGGAGGGCGGGTCCCCAGCCCTGAGCACCCTGTTCCCTCCACCCCGGGCTCCCGGGAGCCCCCGGGCTCTCAGTCCCCAGGACTATGTGGCCACGGTGGCAGACGCCCTCAAGATGAACAAGAATGTGGTTCTGGCCCGGGCCTGTGGGGCCCTGCCCCCTGAGCGGCTGAGCCGGGGATCTGGGGGCACCTCCCAGCCGCATCACGTGGATGTGTGGCCCCTCAACCTGCTGCGGCCCCGGGGCGGGCCCGGCTATGTGGACGTGTGCGGCCTTTTCCTACTGCAGATGGCAACCATCTTGGGCATGGTGCCTGCTTGGCACAGTGCCCGGCTCCGGATCTTCTTGTGCCTGGGGCCTCGAGAGGCCCCCGGGGCGGCCGAGGGGCGGCTGCGGGCACTGCTGAGCCAGCTGAGAATCAGGGCCGAAGTACAGGAGGTGGTGTGGGGCGAGGGGGCTGGGTCTGGGGAGCCCGGGGAGGAGGAGGAAGGGGACTTTGTGAATGGCAGGCGGGGAGATGCCGAGGCAGAGGCCCTGGCAGGCAGCGCCAACGCCCTGGTTCGGGCCCAGCAGGGGCGCAGCAGAGGAGAAGGGCCTGGTGGGCCTGAGGGTGGGGATGGCGAAGGCGGGCCTGCCACGGCCCTCACTTTCCTGTACCTGCCTCGGCCGCCAGCTGATCCTGCCCGCTACACCTGCTACCTGGCGCTGCTGGAGATTCTGACCCGTGACCTGGGCCCCACACTGCTCATTCATGGCGTCACCCCGGTCACTTGCACTGATCTCTGATGCCCGGGTCCTGAAGCAGAGTGCGCAGGTCCAGCGACCCGCCTTGGTTAGTGGATGTGAAGGGGAAGGGCAGCCTTCCGGCCTGCTCCACATACGGGAGCTTCCCAGGGGAAGTATTAGGGGATCCTGGGCTGGGGCGTCCCGTCCCTGGGAGAGGGGCTTCAGTGTCCCCGCCACGCTGGGGGAGGAAGCCAGCAGTCCTCCCCACTGGCCTCCTTCCTTCACCGGTGCCTTGATGGAGGCTGGGTCTCTGCTTGGACTCTAGGCTACCTCAGTTTCCCCTCGCCCAACAGATTCACAGACCGCTGAGGTTGTGATGTTTTTGTTGTTTTATTTTTCTAACCGCTGAACGTGAATAAAAGACCAAAACACTATGGGCTGGCCGAATACCGCTGCGGGGGGTGGGGTGGGGTGGGGGAGGGGGCGGGGGGGTGGGTGGGGGAGGTTCGTAGGTGGGCCGGAAGAGGGAGAGATCTGTATGGGGGAGTGTGGGAAAGAGCAGCGCTGGAGCGTCCCAGCAGCGAGGTGGCCACGTGCAAGACTTGGGGCGCCAGCCTGGGGGCACTGGTAGAACCGGAGGCTGCCGTGGAAAGTCCTCCCAGCTCGGCAGGAGGGGGCTGACTGGGGGAGGGACGGCGGTTTAGGGCCTAGGGGGCCACGTGACCCTCCCCCAGGAATGCGGTGACGTCACCGGGGGCGTGGCTGTCCCCAAAATTGGGGAGGAAGGGGAAAAAAAAAAAGCCAGAAAAAGTTTCTTTCCTGGAGTCCCAAACGAGGTGTGGGACGGAAGAAGGGGTCAAGACCAGAGGCTTGGGACTACACGGGGGCCGATTGCTGTCTGGAGTCCCCTGTTCCAGGCCATGTCGGGGCCCACCTGGCTCCCCCCAAAGCAGCTGGAGCCTGCCAGAGCCCCTCTGGGAAGAGCACTCTCCCGAGGTACCCCGGGGCCGCCGCCAGCCCACGGAGCAGGTAAAGCAGCTCCAGTGCCGCTGAGGAGGCCACTGGCCGTTCCTCGCTCACCTCTGCCTTCTGCCTCCTGCCTGTCCCTGCCACCCCTTCCCTGAAGCTCTTCCGGCTTCCTGCCGTTCCTGCTCCTCCCGCTCCCTTCTTGGACCCCAGGTGTGGGGGGGAGGGGAGATGAGGGACCCTAGAGCGCGGCCTCCAGAAGTGTCACCTCCTCTCTTTCCCCATCCCCACCTTGGCTCTCTCTTCCCTCACCCCAGCACTTCAGCCCCACCCCAGGGTCAATTTTTGCCCCCTCCCATCTGAGCAGTGTTACCAGGCCCCGGGGGGACCGGATGATCGGGGGCTAGCCTGGGTGGGGTGCCATGGAGCACCCCAGCGCTCACAGGTGAGAACCTGGAATTGGGGGGTGGCGGGGGGCGGGAGGTGTGGGCACCCGGGACAGGTGATTTGAATTCTCCCTGCTTTTGCTTCATCCCCAGGGGCTCCCCCAAGACAGGGGGGCCTTGCGCCCAGGAAGTCTGGATGCTGAAATAGATTCGCTGACCAGCATGCTGGCTGAACTGGATGGAGGTCGTGGTCATGCCCCACGGCGGTCAGACCGGCAGGTGACCCACTGGCCTGCCTTGTCCCTCCCCTGCTCCTTGTCTCCTGCCCTCCTCCCCACTCCCTAGTTTGATCCCTTCTCTAGATTCTCAGTCTAGCCCAGCCCTCTCTGTGTGAGTGATACACACAGGAGCGTGGAAGAAGCTGGCCCACCAGAGCCTACCAGGTTGTCTACCTCTTGAGGATGAGCCCTTGTCAAAGACCAGTGGTTATCTCGGGGCCGCACAAACGGGGGCTTCCACAGGTGTGCGTCCTGGAATGGGTCTGCTCACTCCCGGTCTGTGTTTCTCCCCAGGCTTATGAGCCCCCGCAGCCCCATGCCTACCGCACGGGCTCAGGTTCCCTGAAGCCGAACGGAGGGGGTGTTCCGATTCCTCCCCAACAGCTCTCTGCGTCCTCCTATGGGGGTCCCACTCCGGCCTCCTATGCTACAGCCAGCACCCCCGCCGGTCCTGCCTTCCCCGTGCAAGTGAAGGTGGCACAACCGGTGAGAGGCTGTGGCCCCCCAAGGCGGGGGGCCTCTCAGGCCTCCGGGGCCCTCCCGGGCCCCCACTTTCCTCTCCCAGGCCGAGGTGAAGTGTGGGGGGCTGGCTATAGGAGCCACCGTGAGCCAGGTCCAGGGGGTAAAGAGGAGGCCGCAGGAGGAGGACGAGGTGGCAGGTACGGACCCCAGGTAAGTCCCGGGTAACTGGGATTTGGGGTCCTCACAGACAACTGGGTACTGATTGGGTGGGCGGGGGTGGTGTCTAATGCCCTTGTTGTCAGAGGCCTGTCGGGTTGGTGCTCTGGGTGAGCACGCTGTGCTGGTCAGAAAATATAAGCGGGCAGGGCTAGGGCTGTTCACTGGCTCCTGGAGGTGTGCCCCTGGGCCCGGCGCTGAGACCTTCTCAGATGAGACTTCTGGGTGGAATTGCCTGGTCACCTTCAGGAAGTTTGACAGCACACACAGCTAGAGGTAGGGCTGAACCCCTGATTCCCTCCTCTCAGGTCCCCCTGAGCCAGCCTCCTGAAGAGGAGCTTGAGAGGCTGACCAAGAAGCTGGTGCACGACATGAACCACCCTCCCACAGGGGAGTACTTTGGTGAGCTGACCCGAGGTGGGAAGGGGGCTGGAGAGTCAGAGGGCCAGAGAATCTACCTTTCTCTTCTGTACTGACTCACCTTGCCCTTCCTTGTCCCCAGGGCGGTGTGGTGGCTGTGGAGAAGATGTGGTTGGGGATGGGGCTGGGGTTGTGGCCCTGGACCGTGTCTTTCACGTTGGCTGCTTTGTGTGTTCTACGTGCCGGGCCCAGCTTCGGGGCCAGCATTTCTATGCCGTGGAGAGGAGGGCGTACTGTGAGAGCTGCTACGTGGTGAGTAGGTGGGCTGGGGGTGTCAACAGCAGGAGACAGGGGGCTTCCATCTAAGGTGGGGACCATATGCCCGAGCCCCATAAAAGGTACAGAGCTCAAAGTGGGGGGGCACTAAACTGACACATAAGAAGGGAGGAATTATAAAAGTTGCTAAATACTGGCTGCTGGAGGGAAAGGACAATGGTCCCTTACAAATGCCAGACATTTTAGAGTTAAGGGAATGTGTTAAATTCCCACACCGCCACCCCTGTGGAGCACCTATGACTACTGAAGGAAACTGAAGCTGAGACTAAGTCACTTATCTGGGAGGCTGCTGTGCTAGGACTTCTACGCAGATCTGTTCAAGGCCACTTTTCTTTTTTTTTTTTTTTAACGTTTATTTATTTTTGAGACAGAGAGAGACAGAGCATGAACAGGGGAGGGGCAGAGAGAGAGGGAGACACAGAATCTGAAACGGGCTCCAGGCTCTGAGCTGTCAGCACAGAGTCTGACGCGGGGTTCGAACTCACGGACCGTGAGATCATGACCTGAGCCGAAGTCGGACGCTTAACCGACCAAGCCACCCAGGCACCCCAAGGCCACTTTTCAATGAATCTCTTGCAGGGGGCTGGCTACATAAGCAGATGGGTGGGCCATCGGGCCTCCCCAGCCCCAAACTTCCTACCCTCCTTCCTGTTAGGCCACCCTGGAGAAGTGCTCCACATGCTCCCAACCCATCCTGGACCGGATCCTACGGGCGATGGGGAAGGCCTACCACCCTAGCTGCTTTACCTGTGTGGTGTGCCACCGTGGCCTTGATGGCATCCCTTTCACGGTGGATGCCACCAGCCAGATCCACTGCATTGAGGACTTCCACAGGTCAGGCTGGGTCTCCCACCTTTGTCTCAGATGTCTGACCTTCCCCATCTTCCCCATTTGTCCTTCATGCCCCAGCATTGGTCTCCCACCCCTGGCCTGGTCTCTTTCTTGTTAACATCATTCTCTTTTCTAAGATCTAAGATCTAAGACCATACCCCTGGTCTCTCCTGTTCCCTCGTGTACCCTACCTTCTCTGGGCTCCATGGTTAGTCCCCTCCAACCCTGGGGCTTGACAGCCTCCTTGGTTCCCTCCTGACCCAGGAAGTTTGCCCCACGATGCTCAGTATGTGGTGGGGCCATCATGCCTGAGCCAGGTCAGGAGGAGACCGTACGAATCGTTGCTCTGGATCGCAGTTTTCACGTTGGCTGTTATAAGTGCGAGGTCAGGGGGCCTGGGCAAGGGGAAGCGGGGGTTCTTGGAGTCTGGAGTGCTGGATATGGTAGAACCCAGGGATCCAGGCCCGATAGAAAGGTGTTGCTTCTGTCTCAACAGGAGTGTGGGCTGCTGCTCTCTTCCGAGGGTGAGTGTCAGGGCTGTTACCCGCTGGATGGGCACATCTTGTGCAAGGCTTGCAGTGCCTGGCGCATCCAGGAGCTCTCAGCCACCGTCACCACTGACTGCTGAGTCTCCCCAGAAGCACCTGTTGCATTCTCCCACCCTCCCTGACATCTACCCTTACAACTTTGTCACCAAATGCTGTCTCCTCTTCCCCCAATCATGAAATAATAATCCCGCAAGAGTTTACAAAACCCACTGAAGCGTGTCGTCTCATCTGATTCTCACAGCAGCCTAACACACGCACAACTGTTGCACCTCCCTGCGTTTTTATAGAAGTGATCTCAGATGACATGATTCCCAAATGGCAGTACCAAGGTCAGAGCCTGGGTCTTCTTGGTCCTAGTCCTGGTTTTTGGCAACTACACTGTACACCCTCTCCCCGTGCTGGGAGTGAGCTGCGGCATGCTCCAGGGAGGCAGCATCTCCTACTCTTAAGCCTCACACTCCACTCCCTGAACAAGGACTTGGGTGTTATCTCCCGGGTGGTGATGCATTTAATCTGGGGCAAGCCAGACTCCCCCTGTTGATCAAGACTTCAACCTATAGCCTATCCCAACCAAGCATTGGTTGGGGATAAGACAGATTTGCCGGTTTTGCTTACAAGACGGGGCGCCTCTGTTGAGATACAGCAGTCACAGGGCTTTGCATATGGTGCATACTGAGGCAGCAAAAAGCCTGGTTCTCTGCTGCACCACAAAATGGTGGGAGATGCTTTAAAATGGTTGCTCCACCCCGCTAAACGCCTGCATTCCCCAACTCCCTGCCCTGCGCCAGGAGGAGAAAACCGCCCCGATGAGATCAGGAGGCGGCCAAGCAGGCTGGCTGGGGGGACAACAACTGGACACGAACTGGTTCAGACCCCGGACACATCCGAGTGACAACGACCTTCGACCTCAACGGGAGGACGCGCTCCTTCACGCCCATAAGGCTCCACAACCCGGCCGAGGTTTCGCTTGGTCCACCTCGGCTCCCGTAATTTCTCTCGTCCGCGCGCAGTTCTCGTTCCAGAGAGCACGCGAGACTTCCGGTCCCCGCCCCTTCCCATCATCCCGCGGTGCTCCCAGCCTCTCGCTGTGTGCTTTAAGTTCCAGTTCAGGCCGCGGGGGACTACTTTGTGGTTGGGGCCCCGTCCCGACGGTGACGCAGGCGCAGCGCGAGCGGCGCGCGCCGACCGCCCATCCCCGGCTGTCCCACTTTTCTTCTCGTCTCCTCGGCCTCCTCGCTGAGAGCCTCGCGTCTCCCTCTCACCGTCCGCGCCGCCTTCGTCGCGCGCCCGAGGCGAGAGGCGGGCCCAGGTCTCCCGGAAAACTAGCCCGCGGGAGCGCGAGACTAACGGCCGCGAAGCTCCCAGGTGGGGGAGGGGCGGGGCCTGGAGAGTCCGGGCTGCGGCGGGCGGGAGGGAGGGGGTTCGGGCGGGCGTGGGCAGGGAGTCCCTGGGGGCGAGTGTCGGAGCCGTCCACCTGCGCGGGAAGAGGGCTTGGGATGGCGGGGACAGTGGAAGGCTGGCCTTTGCGGAGGGAGGCGGGCGTGCTGCCCCGGAGCAGCTCTGGATCCTTTCCTGCCCTGGTCATTGTTCCGCACCCTGACCACCCCTGTCCGGGCTCCAGGCCCCCTCACACCGCACCATGGGGGACAGTGACGACGAGTACGACCGAAGGCGCAGGGACAAGTTTAGAAGAGAGCGCAGCGACTATGACCGTTCTCGCGAAAGAGATGAAAGACGTCGAGGAGACGATTGGAATGACCGGTAAGACTTCCTTTTCTTAGTTTTCTCTCCCTATCTCATTCTTTTGCACTCCTCCCTCGTTGCATTGCCTTTATTCGTTATATAGGGCGAACCACATGAAGTCGCTTATGCTTGACCGTTTCCGGTCGGTCAACCTATTCGCTGTTTGCCAAAGAGCTAGCTAGCTAAGGCTTGATTTTGAAACGTATATGAGGTCAAAGCAGTAGACCTAAGAGTTGGAGTATGAAGAAGTAATGTTTTTAAAATGCACGCATTTTCTTGTTTGTAAATTACTCCTCAAAGGTGTGGATTCATAGGAAGTAACGCTTTCGAATTGACTTAACTTGGAGAGGTTGTCAGATCAGACCTGTTCCTGGCAAAATATGGTTAAATATCTTGTAGTTGTCTTCCCTAAAATCGGAAAGAGTTCTTTGGACAGTGATGGTTAGGTTAGTTGGTTAGGTTTGATTTAGCTAGTCATTAGTTTTCTGGGATGTTCTGGAGTTAATTATCATTAAGGTGTTTCCACAGAGAGAGGTGATTTCAAACAAACTAATGAAGTTAAGGGCAACCGCGCAAAATTTTGTAAATATAAAGGACACCACGAAGCTAATCAGCAATATCAGTGCTGATGACACTTGATTTGGAAACATTACCAGAAAAAAAAAAAAAAAAGCTTGAGGTGACTTAGTGTAATAGTATTTAGTCATTCAGTGTCATTTTGAAAAAACAGTTCGGGAAATCATTCAATTTGTATCTCTTCACTGGGGGGACTGTGGCTCTTTGTTTTCCCTGGTTTCTCTAAGAAAGAAGAAAATTAAAATTGTTCTGAATTCTGAAGATAGGTAGGGAGTGTTTGTTGTAATTAAAGAGTTTATCTCTGGAGCTTGGAGTGGGGGGCAAAATGGCCTTGGGTGTGCCCTGCAGTCGAGTGTATATAAGAGATCATCCTAAAGATGGTTAAGTGTTGAAGGAACAGATCTTAGAACGGAGGGGAGAGTAGAGGTGGAGGTTATATGTCAGAGAGAGCTGCAGGAAAGTGGCCCTTAGCAAGACTTGGAAAGATGATTGAGAATTCCCCAGACACAGATTGAGTGAATAGTTTGGAGTTGGGGACATAACATTGTGTGCAGAAAAGAACCCATAGTCTAGTTTTTTTAGGGTAGTACTTCTCAAAATGTGGTCCACAGACCCTTGGGATCTGTGGTGTTATAACTATATTTTTCATAGTAACTTGAAGGAGTATGGTCATTTTCTCTGTTGGTTCATAGTATTGGGGGGAAAACCATTTGGTGTCTTAGTGCAAATAAAGGTAGTGGCACCAAACGGTTAAAAAAAAAAACAGACAAAACGGGTTCACTTAACGTCCTTGATGAAGCAGTAAAAATTTTAAATTCTGTTAAGTTGAATTCTTGTCTATGTGTCTCCGTAACACACGTGATGAATGAGAAATCTGCATGAAGCATTTATGCAGCGTATAGGAGTACAGTGGTTATCTCAAAGAAGAGCTGAGTTTGGAGTGGAACTAACAGGTGTGTGGTTGTTTTGGTGAGATGTCATTTTTACCTGAACGAAAGATTATTGGACAGTGGTTATTCCTGTTTGGGTATATGAGAGACATTTTTTTGAAAAAAGACTAAGGATCTATGTTATTTCAAGGAAAATTGTTAGCTTTGTTGCCAGTGAGGAAGTGGAACTTGGCAGTGAAAATTGAAATTTTAGAAAACTTTTATCTACCAGTGTGAGTTTGACAGCCTCCCATTACTTTAAGACTTTTCTGATGTGCTAGGTGGTAATACTAATAAATATAATGTTTTGGTATTGTATAATGAAATGTGCCAAGATCCATTCACAGAGCAAGATAGAACAATGGATTTAAATGTAGCAGAGTAGAAAATGTTCCTTGTGGGACACCTGGGTGGCTCAGTAGTTAAATGTCCAAGTCTTTTTTTTTATTTTTTTATTTTAACGTTTGTTTTTGAGAGGGGGCGGGGGTGGAGAGGGGCAGAGAGGGGGACAGAAGATCCAAAGTGGGCTCTGTGCCGACAGCAGAGAGCCTGATGTGGGGCTCGAGCTCACAAACCACTCAAGAGAGATCATGACCTTGAGCCTAAGTGGGCTGCTTAACCGACTGGCTGTCCAGGTGCCTTAAACGTCCAACTCTTGTTTTCGGCTCAGGTCATGATCTCACAGTTTGTGATATTGAGCCCCTCCTCTGCCTCTGTGCTGACAGCATGGAGCCTGCTTGGGATTCTCTTTCTCCCTTTCTCCCCCTCCCTTGCTCTTGCATGCACCTGCTCTCTTTCTCTCTCAAAATAAGTAAATATTTAAAAAAAAAGGTGAGGGGGGGGCTGCCTAGGTGGCTCATTCAGTTGAGCGTCCAACTTTGGCTCAGGTCATGATCTCATGGTTTGTGAGTTTGAGTCCTGCGTCGGGCTCTGTGGTGACAGCTCAGAGCCTGGAGCCTGCTTTGGATTCTGTGCCTCCCTCTTTCTCTGCCTCTCCCCTGCTCATGCTCTGTCTCTCTTTGTGTCAAAAATAAATATAACCATTAAAAATAATAATAAATCAATAAAAGAAACTATCTCTTGTCAAGTTTTGGGTAGTATCAAAGAATATCCCTAGTTTCTTGAGAAGACTATTAAAAGGATTCCCTTTTCCATCTGCCTATCTGTGAGGCTAGATTTTCTTCATATTTTCAACCAAACAATGCATAGATTGAATGTAGAAGCAAATGTGAGAATCCAGCTGTCTGTATTAAGCCAGGCCTTGAAAAGATTTGTTAAATGTAAAAACAATGTCACGTTTCTCATTAAATGTTGTTTTGGAAAATAGCTGTATTTTCATAAAAGGACGTAATTTATGTTGATATGTAACTTCACAATTAATAGGTGTTAATTTTTTGTTTTAGTTTCTTTATTAATGTTTTTGGTTTTTTTGAGAGAGAGCGAGTGCGAGCGAGCAGAGGAGGGGCAGAGGGAGAGGGAGGCACAGAACCCGAAGCAGGCTCCAGGCTCTGAGCTGTCAGCATAGAGCCCGAAGTGGGGCTCAAACCCACGAACCGTGAGATCATGACCTGAGCCAAAGTCGGACGCTCAACTGACTGAGCCACCCAGGTGTCCCTTTGTTTTAATTTTGAGTATAGTATTGATGCCATCCACATAAGCAGAAACTCTTCGATGTGCACAGTAACGTTATTTATTTTTTAAATGTTTGTTTACTTTTGAGGGAGAGAGTGTGTGAGCGGGGAAGGGGCAAAGAGAGGGAGATAGAGAATTCCAGTGAGGCTGTGCTGTCAGCGCAGAGCCTGATGCAGGGCTCAGACTCAGGAACCGTGAGATCATGACCTGAGCTGAAACCAAGAGTTGGATGCTTAACTGACTGAGCCACCCAGGTGCCCCTGCACAGTAGTTTTAAAGAGTGTAAGGTGGGGGTGGGGGACCCAAGACCAAAAGTTGGAAAACTGCTGGGTTAGAACAAAGGATTTTCTTTTTAAGGTTGGGATGGAGGTGGTGGGTGACTAGTGGAGAGGCTGGAATGACAAGACACCAGGAGCCAAGGTTATGAAGAGTGTTGTATACTGGCATTTAGCAAGGAAGGGCATGGCTTGATCACCTCTGTGTTTGAGACAGATCGCTTTGACAGTAGAGGAGTGGGAGGGACCAGAGGTGGATACACTGATGTTGTGGTTACAGGAGAGAGGACCAGGGTCAGGGCACAGGGACTAGGGAAGTTGGCGGGCAGGGCAAGGAAGAGGAAAGCCTTGATAGGCACTGAGGCAGAGGATTAAGAAACCAGTAACAAACGAGGGGTGAGGGTGACACTTGAAAAGTCGGATACCTGGTGATGTGCTGATACACCCAAGAGTGGGAAACGGGACGAGGAAGGCAAGCTTGGGCTCGAAGTGGTAGAAATGACAGGCTCAGTTCTGACCTGAATTTGAGGTGGCAGTGGCCATCCTAGTGGTGGGTGTTTGGTGCTGGTCTGGAGGAACAGTTGGACAGCCATCAGTGTGCGGGTGACGGCTGAAGCGATGGCGGTAGGCAAGTTTCTGTTTAGAGAATGGTTTTGTAATTGTAGGCTTTTAGTCTGGTGTCTCAGGATAGGAAGGGCGTGTCTAGGAGTGTAAGCCGGCTGTGTCCTCTGACCGTTACTTGTTCTTAATCGCCAGAGAGTGGGACCGTGGCCGGGAGCGCCGCAGTCGGGGTGAATATCGGGACTATGACCGGAATCGGCGAGAGCGCTTCTCTCCTCCCCGCCATGAACTCAGCCCCCCACAAAAGCGCATGAGGCGAGACTGGTGAGGTGGCAACGGTTTCTCTGCCTTCTCTCCTTAGCCTCAGTTCCACCGGGCCTTGGCTGTCTGTTGGCACTTTGGCTGAGGACTGTGTCATTTCCTTTCCTATAGGAAGCTGGAGGACTTCCTATAAACCCCCCTTTTTTTGTCCCTTTAAACCCTTGGGTGAGAGCCCACATTCCATATGCCCCTTCCTCTGTCCCGTCTTCCTTCGTGCTCTGGAGACATGATGCCCTTCTCTGTCTGACTTTTGTGTCCCCTACCCTCAGGGATGAGCACAGTTCTGACCCATACCACAGTGGCTATGAGATGCCCTATGCTGGGGGGGGTGGGGGCCCAACTTACGGCCCCCCTCAGCCCTGGGGCCACCCAGACGTCCACATCATGCAGCACCACGTTCTGCCTATCCAGGCCAGGTAAAGACCTGGGGTTCTGGGGTTCCTGGGAAAAGGGAGTTGTTAGGTATGGGGGGTGGATTGGGGTTGCCAGAGACCGCAGCCAGAGCCAGGAAGTGGGTTAGGTACAGAGGGGTGCCTGTGGGGGCGGGAAGCAGTCGGTGCCTATGGTGTGTGTCCGTCGTGGGCAAAGGAAGGGGGCAGCTGGCTACCTCGGCCCCCCCCATCCCCCCCACCCTCTTCCCCCACAACCAAGACTTCCTGACCGGCCCCCCCCCCCCCCCCCCCCCAGGCTGGGCAGCATCGCAGAGATTGACTTGGGTGTGCCACCACCGGTGATGAAGACTTTCAAGGAGTTTCTCCTGTCGTTGGACGACTCTGTGGACGAGACCGAGGCCGTAAAGCGTTACAATGACTATAAGCTGGATTTTCGAAGGCAGCAGATGCAAGATTTCTTTTTGGCTCATAAAGATGAGGAGTGGTGAGTGCCCCCGTCTTCCTCCTGTCTGTTCCCTAGCATGTGTCCCCTGGCCCCGCCAGTGGAGCCTGCAGCCCTGTCCTCTCCCATTTTCCCCGATCCAGAACTTCCTGGGGGCGGGGGATGGGAAGGACAACAGCACTGGCTGCTGGGTTCTCCTCCTCACTTCACCGTCTGCCACGGCCTCCTGCCCCACCTCGCTTCCCCTCTGTCCTCAGTGAGTGGGACACCTCCAGGCAGCTGGCCAGAGCCACCTGTTCCCTTGGGGCAGCAGACAGACTGCTTCCCACTTGCTGGTATTGGGTCATTGTCATCCCTGATCGCCGGGACCCTGTGTGGCTGTGGTGTTCTCCCAAAAGCAACGAGTGAATCCAGACAAGAAAAAGCAAAGATCTCAGGGTCGTTTGACAGAAAAGAATTTTGAATTTTTTTTCCTTTTGTGGATGTTTTGATTTTAATCAACCATCTTTTCCCCCCTTCCTGCTCCTCCTCCTCCTCATCCTCTTTCTGCTCCTCCTCCTTGAAAAGAGCCAGAACTGGGAACTACACCCGCTCATCGACGGAGCTCGGAGCAAACCCACCTCCACCCCCACCATACCCAGCCCATACATGAGCCCCCTGGGCTGAGCCGCGCTGCCCCGGCCAGGCAGACAGGCAGGGCACCGCTGTGCACAATGCAGCGGTTTAGCTGAATGTGATTGCTCAGGCAGCTAGTCAGTCAGGGCCCCCACCGCGGAGCCCCGCGGGGGTGGGGCATCTGGGCCGGGACGCCCCAGCCAGGAGCCAGCCGGTGGCCCACCTGCCAGCAAGGGCCCTGGGCGCGGCTAGTTAAATCTTGAGCTCTGTTTGACCAAGCGGCCAAGGTAAAGATCCTGGAGGTGACGCCTGCGGCTTTCCTTTCCTCTCACGCTCAACTTGTGGTTCTGTTTTGTCTGTCACTGTTCCCTCTTTCTTCTTTCTCTGTGTCCTGGTCTCATTCTCTCATGTACCTTTTGTTCTTTCTTTGTCCCTGTCCTTGCACCTCACTTAACATTTCTTTCCTCTGGTTTTTTCAGTTTCTCTGACCTTTAGTTGTTTTTCCCTTTGTTTTCGATTTCTGGGACTTTCTCACACTTTTCCTTTTCTGTTTTTTCTCATACTCCTTTCTTCTGCACCCCACCCCCCCCACCCCCTCCTATTATAAATGTTTCCTTTTCATGCTCCACCCTGATCCTCCTCCCGCTTCTCTCTCCCCCTGTGGGCAGTACCTGAGGTTACAAGGGCACTTCAGTTTCTCCCTTTGGTCTTTTCCTGTCCCTCCACTATCTCCTTTTCTTCCCGAGGGGGGAGAAAGCTTTTCTGCCTTTTTTGGCTTTTCCTGTCTGGTGCATTTCAGGTTTCCCTCTGTCTTCCACCTAGGGATGGAGGGAGTTGGTGGGAGCAGTCCTTTTAATTACTCTAGTTTGGGTTTTACAAGGAGAGGGAGGTTCTTTGGGGCCTACTATTTCCTTAGCCTTCCTCTCGGAAGCTTTGGGAAACTACACTTTTTCAAGTTAGTGTTTCCCAGAGACTCAGGGCGATCATTCTGCCTCTCTAACCCTGGCCTCTCCCTGTAGTCGTTGCTCTTCCCAAATCCAGAGCTCTTAGTTCCTGGCTCTCCCCCAAATCTTCTCCGAGCAGAACTTCTGGTTCCTTTTGGGGGTATTGGGTGGTTCTAGTGCACCCCTCTCCCCAGTCTTTCTGCTTTCATGGTTTTATGTGGGTGTGAGAGGATGGGGGCTAAGCCCTGACTTTCCTGGGCCCCTCCCCATGTCCTGGCCCTGGCATCCAGTGACTATTTTGTCTCTTCCCCTCCCCACTTCCTTTCCCAGGTTTCGGTCTAAGTACCACCCAGATGAGGTGGGGAAGCGTCGGCAGGAGGCCCGGGGGGCCCTGCAAAACAGACTGAGGGTATTCCTGTCCCTCATGGAGAGTGGCTGGTTTGATAATCTTCTCCTGGACATAGACAAAGCTGATGCCATTGTCAAGATGCTGGATGCAGGTGTGTAGATTGGGAGGGGAAGAGGGTGTCTGGTAACCAAGATCTTGGTTGGGAAATAGAAGTCCATTGACAAACCAGAGGCAGAAGGTCACAGCCCTGGGATTGTGACCTCTGCTCCCTTTGTTGGCAGCTGTGATTAAGATGGAAGGAGGGACGGAGAACGATCTGCGCATCCTGGAGCAGGAGGAGGAGGAGGAGCAGGCGGGAAAGCCTGGGGAGCCCAGCAAGAAAGAGGAAGGCCGGGCTGGACCAGGCCTGGGGGACGGAGAGCGCAAGGCCAATGATAAGGACGACAAGAAAGAAGACGGCAAACAGGTCTGCGGGCTGGGCTTGCTGGGTGCTGCCTGTGAGCACCTGGGGAGGAGAATAGAGCAGCTTCCGTGGTGGAGGTGGGGGGACCGGAAGGTTGTATCCTGGGTCCAGGGAGAGGTGGAGGCAGACTTCTGGGCTCAGCTGTAGGGGAGGGGCGGGGCTCTGATACAGATTGAAGGGAAGATTGACATGCCTGTGATTGTCTTTACCTGCAGGCTGAAAATGACATTTCTAATGATGACAAAACTAAGAAATCTGAAGGTGATGGGGACAAGGAAGAGAAAAAAGACGACTCTGAGAAAGATGCCAAAAAGGTAGGGTAGGGGCACCTGGTGACTCAGTCTGTTGAATGTCCAGTTTTGGCTCAGGCCACGATCCTGTGGTTTGTGGGTTCAAGCTCGCATCAGGCTCGCTGGTGTCAGCACAGCCTGCTTTGGATCCTCTGTACCCCTCTCTCTGCCCCTCCCTGCTTGCACTTTCTCTCTCTCTCAAAAATAAATCTTAAGGGCGCCTTGGTAACTCAGTCAGTTAAGCGTCCAACTTCGGTTCAGGTCATGATCTCACAGTTCACGAGTTCAAGCTCCACGTTGGGCTGTGTGCTGACAGCTGAGTCTGGAACCTGCTTCAGATCCTGTGTCTGTCTCTCGCTGCCCCTCCCCTGCTCGTGCTCCGTTTATAAAAAAATAAAACATTAAAAAAAATAAATTTAAAAAAATCTTAAAAACAAAAGTAGGGTGTTTCTTGCTCGGGGGTCAGTGTCAGGACTGGGGTCCTGGCTATCTGACTCCCCTTGTCTTGCTGTGCCTCTCACAGAGTAGCAAGAAGCGGAATAGGAAGCACAGCGGTGACGACAGCTTTGATGAAGGCAGTGTGTCCGAGTCGGAGTCCGAGTCCGAGAGTGGCCAAGCTGAGGAAGAGAAGGAAGAGGCTGGTAGGTTTTATTTTCTGTTTCTGTTCCATTCTCTTCCTACTGAATAGGGGTAGGGGAGGTGACGGTGGGTGAAATTGATAAAGGAGGGGGGGCCTTTGGGGAGATGACGTAGCAGGAGTTTGACAGCTTCTCTATCTTCCCTTTCAACATTGACAATAAAAATTCACCAACTCCCACCGCTTCCTGCATAGAAGCAGCACTCAAGGAAAAGGAGAAGCCCAAAGAAGAAGAAAGGGAGAAGCCTAAGGACACTCCGGGGCTGGAATGTAAACCCCGTCCCCTCCATAAGACTTGCTCCCTGTTCATGCGCAACATCGCACCCAACATCTCGAGGGCAGAGATCATTTCTGTGAGTGGGGAGAGCGCTACTGGGGGCAGGAATGGCATCCGGGCTCCATCTTTGGTGGTGGGAAGAAGATAATCTGGCTCTGCTTCTAACATATCCCTATTTCTCTAATAGGGAAGCCCCCTTCTCGCGGGCCTGTGTCTTTTGTGGGCAGGCCCTGGTTGCATCATTGCTCTTAACGTCCTTTGTTGGTTTTTCCTTGCTTGAGTAAAGATTCAAAGACAATTCTAGGGTTCTGAGGACATGGGGATTAGAGGAAGAAGTGTAACGTTGACTCGCTCAGTGGGGTTTCTGTTCCTCTGCTTTTCCAGCTTTGTAAAAGATACCCCGGCTTCATGCGTGTGGCACTGTCAGAACCCCAGCCTGAGAGGAGGTGAGGAATGGAGAGAAGAGTGACCCTGGATACCCTGGAGATAAGGTGCAGGGGAGCGCTAATGGCCAGCATCTCCACCAGCCAGGATTATGCTGACCCTTTCTTTTGTAGGTTTTTCCGCCGCGGCTGGGTGACCTTTGACCGCAGTGTTAACATCAAAGAGATCTGTTGGAACCTGCAGAATATCCGAGTAAGTGCGGAATGGGCTCTCAGTTGCACACAACCTCGGATTCCTTTGTTCTTTGATTCACCCGTCGAGCCCCCTATTTCATCCACTCAGTCTGCTCACATTAAGAATATGCTGTTGTCTCTGGGCTGGGCTCTGGGGCTGTTACTGCGAGTAAGACCTCTCTGGTCCCTTTTCTCCGTGAGCTCAGTCTAATCACTGATCTAATTAGTAGGCCAGTCTTTGAGTTTCTGCTTTTTGGGGCAAGTGTGTTGGTAAGCTTTTTGTTCCCTCCAGCTCCGAGAGTGTGAGCTGAGCCCTGGTGTGAACAGAGACCTGACCCGTCGAGTCCGCAACATCAATGGCATTACCCAGCACAAGCAGATCGTGCGCAATGACATCAAGTTGGCAGCCAAACTGATCCATACGCTGGATGACAGGACCCAGCTCTGGGCCTCTGAGCCTGGGACACCTCCTCTGCCAACAGTCAGTGACTCCCCGTGGAACTCTTTCAAAAGCAGTCATGTCGTCTGCTTGGGCACCTCTGGTCTTGTCTCACTTGATCTGTAGTGTTGACCCCTTGTACTTGGGCTATCTGGGCAGCACCTCCAGCTTCCAGCAGGACAGGTTGGCATTAGTGATGATTTGCTAGGGATAGAATGAATAAAAAAAGACAAACAATGAAACAGTGGTAATAGGCCCAGCGAACCTTGGATTCCTTTCTGCTTCACGTGAAGAGGTTCCTGGGCTTCTCTGCCTCACCTGTTCTTTTTCCTCCCCACCAGAGTCTGCCCTCCCAGAACCCAATCTTGAAGAATATCACGGACTATCTGATTGAGGAAGTGAGCGCGGAGGAGGAGGAGCTGCTCGGGAGCAGTGGGGGGGCCCCCCCTGAGGAGCCCCCTAAGGAGGGGAACCCGGCAGAGATCAACGTGGAGCGGGATGAGAAACTGATCAAGGTGCCCGCAAGAGCAGACTGTGGCAAGAGCAGGCGGGCAGGATCCTCCTGGTTTAGAGCATCGGAGGGGCAAGAGTGTGGTGAACTCACAGCTCCTCATTTCTCTTAGGTTTTGGACAAACTCCTCCTCTATTTGCGCATCGTGCATTCCCTGGATTATTATAACACGTGCGAGTACCCCAATGAGGATGAAATGCCCAACCGCTGTGGCATCATCCACGTTCGTGGGCCCATGCCACCCAACCGCATTAGTCATGGAGAAGGTGGGCTCCCAGCTTCCCCAGTCCTGATTCCCCTTTGGTTTCCCTTTCTCTTCAGCTGCCTCTGGCCTTAGATGCGTTTGGATAGCAGTGCCCTACCACCCTCTCCTTTTATCCCCTCCTTTTTGATTGTTGATGCCCAGCGTGGGGCTTAAACTCACAACCCTGAGATCAGCAGTCACGTGCTGTAGTGACTGAGCCAGCCAGGTGCCCCTTATCTCTTATTCCTTGCTTCTGGCTCCCCTTTCCAACCTGTCGTCTGTTCCAAACCGCAGTGCTAGAGTGGCAGAAGACATTCGAGGAGAAGCTGGCTCCACTGCTGAGTGTACGGGAATCTCTTTCAGAGGAAGAGGCTCAGAAGATGGGTCGCAAAGACCCTGAGCAGGAAGTGGAAAAGTTTGTCACCTCTAACACTCAGGAACTGGGCAAGGATAAGTGGCTATGCCCTCTCAGTGGCAAGAAATTCAAGGTCTGGGATGTTAGGGAGTTGTGCACTAGACCTGTGGGAGGAGGGGGTGGAGCCAGAAGCCTCCTCAGGCCTGGGGAGGAATGGGCTCCGTGGAATAGGTGGGGGGGTGTGTGTGTGTGTGTGATCATCCTTCCACGTTGCTTGCCGTGTTCTGACTGACCCTTTTCCTCTTTACTCAGGGCCCTGAGTTTGTACGCAAACATATCTTCAACAAGCATGCAGAGAAAATTGAGGAAGTGAAGAAGGAGGTGGCGTTTTTTAACAACTTTCTCACTGATGCCAAGCGCCCAGCTCTGCCTGAGATCAAGCCAGCCCAGCCACCTGGCCCTGCCCAGAGTAAGATACGATCCATGAGGGTCTGCCACATTCCCTGTACCTTGACTACTCAAGGACTCTGGTTCTCATACCTTGTGGTCCTCTGAAAACTTGTATCCCACTTTCAGGCCATATTCCTAAAAGCCAGTTGTCATTCCCCATTGCCTCCCCCCCCCCCCCCCCCCCGCAGTAATTCATGTTCCTGTCCATGTTGTACTCCCCCCAGGCCTGACCCCGGGACTCCCCTACCCACACCAGACTCCACAGGGCCTGATGCCCTATGGTCAGCCCCGGCCCCCCATCTTGGGCTATGGAGGTAAGTATAGGAGGGACATGAAAAGGCTTGGTGGATTATGAGGGGCTGGGAGGAAGGGAACTTAACCAAGGTGTAGTTGAGGTCACAGGTTTTTGACTCAACACTGATCTTGCTCATAGCTGGTGCCGTCCGCCCTGCAGTCCCCACGGGAGGGCCTCCATACCCTCATGCCCCCTATGGTGCTGGTCGAGGGAACTATGATGCCTTTCGAGGCCAAGGAGGTTATCCTGGGAAGCCTCGAAACAGGTGAGAATGAGCTAAGATGTGATGTGCAAGCTTTCTTGCCCTCTTTAAGCTCTTTTAGGAACCTTCAACTCTCCTTCCATCTTACCTCTTTTTTTATTTCCTAGGATGGTCCGAGGAGACCCACGGGCTATTGTGGAGTACCGTGACCTGGATGCTCCAGATGATGTGGATTTCTTTTGAGCTTTTCCTCATTCCTCGTATCGTCTATACTTGTGACTGCCTCCTCCCATCCAGTTGAGAATTTTTTGTACGTTCAACCCTACTGCCAATAAAAGCACTTCCATAGTGCCTGACTGTTTATTACATACCACCCCAAATTCTACCCCCCCCCCCCCCCCCCCAAGATGGGCCCGGGCCATCCATTTTATGGACTTCAAAGGCCCAGAGTAGCTTTTACGTTTCACAAAGGGGGTAGGTGACTGTGTTTGGGGCCAGAGACCTCTCAGTTCTGGGACCTTAGCCTCAGTCCAGTGCGTGCTGCTGCTTTTGGGAGTTGCGGCTGGTCAAACACAGGTTGTAGAAGGAGTTGTGGTCAAAGGCTGTGCCCACCTCTCTCCATCCCACCCACCCAGCAGCCTGTAGTTCACTAGGGTTTTTCGCGGCACCCCAGAAGTGAGGGTCCAATATCAGAACATAGGCTTCCGTGCCTGATCCCAGGCAAACCCCCAGCAAGGCCTTGGACTGGGCGTCCGCATCCCCCCCAACCATTACAGGCCCCCCGCCCCCTGCGAAGTGGGAGTAAAGCCTCTCCAGTTCCCCCTGAAGCCCTGCTCCACGGGGTATGTGACATAGGCGCCCCTGGGGCCCTCCGAAGTGGTCGAGACAGAGACTGGCTTCTACACAACCGATCCAGCTCTGGGAGCCCCGGAACCCGGGGGGCTTGTCGCCCATGTCCTCCAGGGCCGCCTGCACTTCGGCCAGCCCGGGCACGCCCGCGGGCCGACCCTCTGGCCATGAGCACAGCGTCTGCAGGGTGCGGTAGCCGCAGCCCCAGCCCCGGTCGTCCAAGCCGTCGCAGCCGTAGTGATAGTAAAGGTAGTGGCCCGAAAGGAGGGCCAGGCGAGCGGGACCGCGGGCGGGCGGGGCCAGGCCCAGGTGGACGTCCTTCAGCGGCTCCAGGGCGGTCGGCGGGCGCGGCGGTGGCCGAGACCAGGCTGATGTGTCCTGGCGGCGCGGAGGGAACTCCGGCTCCAACTCTCCCTCTCCACCCTGGGTGTTGGGCTAGTCGCAGGCAGGACCGGCGCGCGGGTTCTGCGGACGCTCTCGCCCGGTCTCCGGTGGCGGCAGCAGAGGCGCGGCCCGCGTGGGCTGAGAAGACAGCGATCTCCGAGGCTCCCACAATGCACCGCCGCACGGCCGTCGTGGTTACTGCGCGGGCGCGAGCCCCGCCTCCTGGGGCGGGGCGGGGCGGGGCGAGCGGGCGCGCTCCGCCCCACTACAGAGATCCGCAAGTTCACCTGGGTCTGCACCCGCCCCTCCGTCTACTCAGTCCTGGTGTTTGAGGCCCTCTCCCCGCTCCCTAGTCGTGCACACTCCTGTGGCTGTAACAGTTTATTGGCAGCCCAGAGGGGCCAAGGCACCGCGGGGGGTTGGGGGGGTGGGTGGAGGGGGGCTCGGCCCGAAACATGCAGAGGACGGGGAGCCTCCGAGGAAAGTCGGGGAGGAGGGCTTCTCTGTGTTATATCCCAGCCCTTAAATAAACAGTATATACAGCTAGGGGGCCGGGCGGGGCGGGCAGGGCGGGGAGACGTGGGGGTCCAGTCTGGGTCACAGGTCTGAGCAGCGATCCTGCTTGCTGTAATGGTCAAACTGGTTCTTCCAGTGCACCATGTAGGAGCTCCAGCGGTGGAACTCTGCCTTCCACTGGCGCTCCGCCTCGTCCAGCGTGTCTGCGGCCAGGGCGCCCGGCAAATGGGTTGGAGGAGGACAAGGGGAAGGTCGGGGAACGTACAAGGTGGGGGGCGTGAGTTCAGGAGGATACAAGGAGAACGCAGGATGGCACGTAGGACGGTGGAAAGAGGACCAGAAGAATACGCGAAAGACGAAGACCAGAGGAAGGATGAGGGTGGAGGCGGAGCCAGAGAAGGATGGCGGGAAGGAAGGCGGAGGGAGGAGAAAATGACCGGAAGATAGGGGGGCAGCAAGGATCAGAAGAGGGAGGATCCGTGGGTTGGTGGGGAAAAGAGAAGAGACAGAAATGGTTGACGGTTATAGCCCCTCAGGGGGGTGCTATCTAGCTCCTGGCCCTCACTCTCCGCCCCCCCCCCCCCCCCCCCAGCTCAGGCTCCAAATAATTCCATTTAAACAACAAAGTCGTGTGGGTCCCTGAGACGGGTCGTAAGTCACCACCCCCCTCGCAGCACTGGCCAGTTTGAGTCTCTCTGTTTGAGGAAGGAGGGTGCGCTGGGTCGGAGATCCCTGAGTGGGGCCCTTCCCCACTGTCCGACCACTCATTAGAGGAGGGGCCCCCTGAGGCCGGAGGGGTAAGTGGCCTCGGTCACAGCCGCAGGAGTCGGGAGAGGAGGAGGAAGAGGAGGAGAAGGAGGGGCAGGGAAAGGCCGGGCCTGGGCCTCGGGGCAGCCTCCCCGTGGGCGGGGCCTGAGCAGGTGCTGGGAGCCTTCGAGGCTGGGGGGGGGGGGAGAAGAGAGGGGTTACACCCGGCCCGCTCCCACTCCCCTCTCTCTCTTCACTCCCCCTTTCTGCCCTCTCCCGCCAGCCCCTGCCCGCTGGCCCCTGCCTACCGGTTGCGCTGAGCAATTTGGGTAGGAAGCGGTTCCAGAAAGCGCAGGCCTGGGCGCGCAGCCCTCGCCGAACCTCCAGCGGCCGCAGGTCCAGGCTCACATACTGCTGCGCGCCCGCCGTGTATGGTGGCCACTGCGGGACTTTGGGGTCTCGGGGGTCATTGGGGTCCCTTCGGAAGGAAAGGGCAGGCTCAGCCTGGGGCAAGCCTGCCTCCCCCTCCCCTGCCCTTGGGACTGTGGCCTGGAGACCCAGAGCAGGAGGAGGCGGGCTGCTTCCTGACCTCCCCCCACCCCCCGCCGTGCCCTTTTTTGCTCCGTGGAGAGCCCATCCCCTCCTTCCCACCACCGCCTTAGGCCCTCCTTCTGGTCTCCCGAATCCCCCATCATCTGGAGCCATCCCTTTCCTCTGCCCTCCCTCTTTCTGCCTTTCCTTGTTTTACCACTCCATCTTTGTCTTTGTTTCTCCGCTTAAAAAACTGAGCCCTTACTATGTAACCAGGCCCAGTCCTCTTTCTTACAAACATCTTGTTTGCTTTTGCCAACACCCATGTGCTGTCCGATTTCCGGGCCCCTTTTTGGGACAGGTAAACTGGTGTGTGAGTATCCATGCATATGTGCATGCCACACAGCTGCCACAATCACCACTGGGCCGATTGAATCCAGTTCTGTACAGTTCAAGCTCCTCAGTACTATGGTAACTCCTTTGTCTCCTTGTCTCTCTTTTCTTTGCTTCCCTCCCCCTCTGTCCTCGTCTCTTCAGGAGCTGCCTCCCTGCTGTCCTCTCCAGTCTCCTTTCTTTTGTGAACTTTCCCCCCCTCTCTGGCCCTGTCTCTGCTTGTCTGCCTCTCCCTGTGTCCCCTGCTCTTGCTTCCCTGGCTCCCGGAGGCCCTCCTCCCCTCAGTACTACTGACCCTGTGCGGGCGAAGTTGGCCCAGTATCTCATCAGTCGCTGAGCAAAGGTTCTCTCCTCGGCGGTATAGTTTAGCGAGGGTTCCAGAGGGAGCCCAAAGATGAACTCGATCTCGTAGCCATGGGGCACCCCCATCCAGAGGGGCCAGGAGAGCGTAGACGCACGGTGTTCAAAGATGTAGGCATAGACCCGAGCACCTTGGGCAGCCAGTCGCCCAGCCAGCTGGGCCACGGGGCACACGACATTGTGATCGCCCACCACATCACTCATGGCCTCTCTCAGGCGTGCGGGGTCCTCAGGGTTCAGCCAGTCTGTGTAATGCAGGACCACAGCCTCGGCAGCTAGGTCACTCGCCTGGGGGACCCCGACCCTCACCCCGGCCAGGAACTGGGCCCGGCTGATGAGAGATTCGTTGTCTTTGCTGAAGCCTGGGGCCCCGTAAACCAGAAAATAGGAGCCCTCATCCTTCACCACACCCACCAGCACCTGGGGGGACAGGATGGAGGAAGGGGGCGGGGTGGGGGGGGGCACAGACAGACAGGCAGACAGAAACAGATGGACAAAGAGCCAAAGAGAGCAATAGTTATAGACCCAGAACCACGGAGGAAGAGACTATAAGGTTGGGGAAGGGACAGAGAGAAAGAGAAAATGTACCCACGTTTCCTTTTCTCTCTGTCCCACTGACCACCCTGGGATCTGAGGTCTCAGGGAGGAGGGTTTGGCCAGGGGCCAGAAGCCCAGGCCTTTGGGAGTTGGGTCTTGAGGTGCCTTCATGCCTGGGTCCCTGGGGGTGTGGGGTATGGGAGAACAGGCCTAGAGGAGTCAGCTCCACCCCGTCCAGCCACTAGTCACCTGCAGGCCGTGGAAGTCTCCAGCATTGATGAGGGCCTCGGGTGTGTCACTGAGGAAGTCTCCATCCACCACGGGCACGAAGGAGAAGCGGAAGACACTTTCCTGAGGCAGCACGTGCCACTCGTGGTCCACCAGATCCTGAGCTGGCCGTGTCCTCAAGCAGGCGACCAGCTCTGTGTCATTGCCACCGGCACCGCCGGGGGGACAGCCTACGAGGCGTGCCAGCAGTGTGGCCCTGCGGCGGGCCTCTCCCACACCCACTGTGGCCCAGGGGCCATTGGGTGCACCACTCTGCAGCACAGCCCTGTGGAACAGGCCCCGGCTGGGAGGCGACAGCAGGTGCATGCCCACTGAGGCGGCACCGGCGCTTTCCCCAAACAGAGTCACTGACATTGGGTCTCCTCCGAAGGTTGCCACGTTGTCCTGTACCCACTGCAGTGCCAGCCTCTGGTCCAGTAGACCCACGTTGCCTGGGGCCTCCCGGCTCCCTGGTAGGGCCAAGAAGCCAAAGGCTCCTACCCGGTAGTTCATGGACACCAGCACGGTCCCCTCAGCCTGGGCCAGGAAGCGGCCATCATACACGTCCAGGGAGGAGGCCCCACTGTAGAAGCCACCCCCGTAGATCCAGACGAGGACAGGGGTGGGGGACGCAGGCCGGGGGTATGGTGTCCATACGTTGAGGTAGAGACAGTCCTCACTCAGCTCGCGGTTGGGGTTCCACATCTCGGTGCCCTCGAAGCCAGGGTACAAGGTGTCCACATATTGGTAGCAGACACTTTGGAAGGCTGTGGCGTCCAGCACCCCTGGCCAGGGCCGCTTGGGCTCCGGTGGCAGAAAGCGACGGGGGCCCACAGGTGGCTCTGCGAAGGGGATGCCCAGAAAAGCAGAGACAGGGCCTCCAGGGGCCATTAGGCGGACACCCCGCAGCTGGCCCCCACGGACCGTCACCAGCAGCTCTGGGTCCTCAGCCTCTGCCCCTCCTCCCAGGAGGAAGAGGAGGAGGAGAAGGATTGGGGCAGCCAGGGAGGGCATGTACAGGGGACACCAGGGGGGCCTCATGGCTGCCAGGGCAGGCAGGCTCTGCTGGGAGAAAGAAAGGCAGAGGGTGAAGGCCGGAGGCTGCCAGGAGCAAGATTGATTAGGTAACACTCTTACCCAGGGGTTATCACTGAGCTGCAGAGGAGGTGGGGCAGGTTGGGAGAGAAATGGAGAGAGACAGGCAGAGACAAGGACACAGGCAGACAGGGAGAAGCAAGAGGGGACAGAGACAGGCACACAGACACAACACCCAGACAGATGAACGCAGGGAACCCAGATGAGGCCAGAGATGGGGGCAATACCTTCCCGAAGCTGCCCCACAGAGGGCCCACCACCCTCACCTCCTTCCCCCAACCGGGTGGACTGCGTTGGGCCCGGCGTGAGCAGTGTGGGCACCCACACCAGAGACCGCAGTCCACACACAGGCCACCCGACAGGGGCGGGGCCCTCACTGACGGGAGGCGCTGATGGGGAAGCTTGCGGTGGCGTGAAGGCGCAGGCTCTCTGGCGTTGGCCAGGGTCGGGGACCCTGGGGGGTGGGTTGGGCATTCAAGGGTGTGGGAGCTGCAGGTCCCGGGGCACCCCAGATCCCGCTTACTCCACACCCCCTGCCCCACCCTGCCCTTCCTCATCCGCTGTCCGGCACGGGGTACCCGTGGGTGCCGGTCAGCTGCGCACTCGCCTCGCCCAGCCTCAGGGAACAGGCTCGTCAGCCCCGTCCCCCCCAGGACTGGAGTCCCCCATCCATCCGATGCTGAGGGGCACGCTGCCGCCAGTGGGGGGCGGTAGAGACCGAGAAAAGGACGGCGCTCCCCGCCCCGAGTCCGGGAGCCGGGAACTTGGGGCGGGGGTCTGGAGGCTCGCGGGCCTTGCGGAGGGGTCTGAAGGGCGAACCCGGACGCCTGACTTCTCGGAGCTCCGGAGATCCCCGGCTGCAGGGGCGAGGGGGCTATTTTGGGGCAGCAGCTGCTGCGGTTCCGGCATCTCCAGCCAAGGGATCAAAATTCCCCGGGTCGGAACTCCCCCCCTCTCCCGGCGGTCACCTCTCACCCAGCCAACACCCGCCGCCCTGCGGTTGGGGGGTGGTGGTGGTGGTGCTGGAGATTAACTAGGAAACCCGAGTGAGGCTAATTATAACTCGGGGCTTCCGCTGAGCCTCCCCTTTCCCCAAAATAGAGACGGAGTCCCCGTGGGAGGGGGACGCCTGGGCCTGGAAGGGGGCTTCGGCTGGGCGCTGCGCAGGGGCGCTGCGGTTGCGGGATCTGGAGGGGGGGCAGCCAGCCCGGCGCCAGGAACCTGCGCAGCTCGGGTTCCGCCCCAAGCAGGGGGCGTCGGCCAGTGGTCTCAGACTTGGGCGGGCGGGGGAAGGGACGCTCGGGGGTCCCCACAGGAATTCCAGAGCAGAGGCGGCGGCCGGCCCCGCGGGGTGCAGGCTCCCGCGCGGGCGACCGTAAGTATTCGGCGGAGAGGCAAGAGTTAAGGATGAGTGTGGGGCGGCGGGGGGCGTCGCTGGGCAGGCCCGGGGGCGCGGGGGGCGTCCCGTTTGGGGGCCTGGATCCCTCCGAGAGCGCACATTTTCCCCCGACGCGGAATGGGCCGCGGGCCGGGGGAGGGTCCCGGCCGAGGCGGGAGACTCACCTGAGGCGGCCGAGCCGGGCCGGGCCGGGCCGCGCCGGGAGCTGGAGGCGGCCGATGTTCCCCGGCGCAGGCTGAGCCGACTCTGACAGCCGCCGCCTCCGGCCCCCCGCACACACCCCCTCCGGGCCGCACGGCGCCCCCGCCCGCCCCCGCCCCCGCCCACTGTCTCCGCCCCCGCCCCTCCCCGCCTCCGCGGGCTGCCACCTGCCCTCCCTCTCCCTCCCTCGGAGCCGAGACCCGGAGACCCCGGGGCCCAGACGGGTTCCAGTGACAGACGCCGACAGACGGACAGACACACGGTGACACGACCGAAAGACCCGCCGCGGCGGAGCAGACACGCACAGTGTCAGACGGACAGAAGCTGCGGAGACACACGCAGACGGACACTCGCATGCAGTGACAGCTCCAGACAGTGACCGACATTCACAGACGGACGGACACACACTCGGACACACTGACAACCTCAGTCAGGGCTGGGGCTGAATAAGTGAACATCCTTGGCCACGACACGGGAGGTGGGGGTGGCATGGGAAGACTGGCACGTTGCAAGTGTGGCTGAGGACCCCCTTAGGGGAGAAAAGGTGACGTGCAACACTCCTGGGGGATGAGGGCACACCTGTGGGAATGAAGATGAGACCATGAGATCACGAGTGGAAATGAAGGGGGGGCCCACGGAAGAAGACCCTCGGGGAGGGGGGGGGAGGGAGGGGTGACTCGGGGACACCCCAGAAGGCCAAACGTGGTGGCACGCGCAAGGCTGCGGGGCGAGGCCGCACTCCGCTGCCGCAGTGGAAACTTCCGGAACCCCCGCGGGTGGGTTTGCACTGGTTCCCTGACGGGTGACCTGGGACTTTCGTCACCAGGGTCCGGTCGGGGCATGACATCACCAGACCAGGCTCTCATTGGCCGCCGCGGCCAGCAGGTGGGAGCGGCCTGGACCCGGAGCCCCCAGCCTGATCGGTAGGGCCTGAGCCGCCAGGACCCCCACGACCCACCCTCCAGAGGGTCACCCATGGGAACAGTGCGGCCGCGGCGGCGTCCCCACGCCCGAGGTGAGGGTGGCAAAGGCGCGCCGCGGTGTGCCCGCAGGAGAGCGCCGCGCGGAAAGGCCTTCCACTCCCGGAGCGTTGGGCTCAGACGCCCACGGCCCACTGCGTGGGAGACCGGCCGGCGCGGGCGAGCGTCGGGGCGTGCGTGCGCGCGGCGGTGCGGGGTGCTGCGCGGGGCGTGCGGGCGCGCGCACGTTGACTCGGGCGCCCAGCGCCCCGCAGCGTCCCGGCCCGCGGCCGCCGGTCCGCTGCAGCTAGGGGTCGGCGTCCCCGCGTCTCCGGGGTGGGGGTGGGGGTCCCCCGAATCCAGAGACGTTCCCTGCCCCGGGCCGCGCAGTCCTGGCTCTCCAAGCTGGATGCCCCCTCCTGCCTCCCTCCCCCGGCGCCTGCCAGTCCCGCGGGAAGCGACCGCCCCAGGCCCGGCGACCCGCGCAGGGTCCCCTCTCCGCTCTCGCACGACGGCCGCCAGGTGGCGCCAAAAGGAGCCTCTTCGGGCCTCGGAGACCGGGATGGGGCGCGGGGTGCGGCGATTAACCTCACCACGGTCTGTTCCCACCGTTTTCACTTTCCGCCCTTCGCTCTTTACGCACCCCGAATACCCCGCGTGGACACCGAGGTTCCCTACATCCGGCTTTCAACGTCCTGACGGCCCCACTGGTGGAGAGCTCCCCATGGTTCCAAACCACGTCCCCAGTTCCACTGCCTGAAGAGCAGGCATAGGGCTGTGGGTTTGGGTAAGGGGCAGAAAAATGGACAGTCGGTGTTGCTGAGGGAGAAAAGACTCCGAGGCAGGTTTCTGAGCGCAGGCGTCTCACCTGACTTTTCAAATCATGAGGCCCTAAGGAGGTCAGGGACCACGTTAGCTATGAGCTAGTGATACCTTACGTGACTCGGAAGGTGAAAGGACAAGGCACGGTTCGTGGGGTCGAGCCTGGCGATGGGCTCTGAGCTGACAGCGTGGAGCCTGCTTGGGAGTCTCTCTCCCCCTCTCTCCCTGCTCCTCCCCTGCTCGTGCTCGCTCGCTCTCTCCGTCTCTGTCTCTCAAAATAAATAACAAACATTAAAGAAGGAGAGAATGTCTAATCAGAGGAATCTGCAAGTCTGCATGGAGTCCCTAGGGCATGCAGTTCCTGGGCCTGCGTAGTCCGTGCGGCTAGGGTTCTATCGCTGCAAGAGGATCTGAGAGACGTTCTGAGGGGCCACAGGTGTGTCCTCAGCCTGAGGTTTGTCCCAGGATTGTGAGGATGGAGGAGGCCATGCAGATTGTGTCCCATCTCAGACAGTCTTTAAATTAGCAAGGAGCCACCTGAGAGAGCCAGGATAGAGGAGCCACATGGCAGTCTTGATTACTGGGTTCTCGCCCAGTGCTCTGCTGTCAGGGAGACTTCTGGGATGTCCCACTCCTCGTCTGGGCCTCAGTCTCCCCATGTGTAAAATGGTGGATTGGACTTGATTGTACATCGGAATAATGAGGACCACCAGCGGGACTGATCCATCTGGGGTTGGGTGGCGTCCTTAACGTGTGCGGTTTTAGTAAGTCGTTAGGACAGTCCCGTGAGGGTGGTCTGAGGCTCACATGAGGAGCATTCTGGACCAGGTGTCCCCACACTCAGTCCAAACTGACCTTTTGAGGACCGACAGCCTGTGTG
The DNA here is from genome assembly GCF_028018385.1 of Neofelis nebulosa. Classification (NCBI taxonomy): domain Eukaryota; kingdom Metazoa; phylum Chordata; class Mammalia; order Carnivora; family Felidae; genus Neofelis; species Neofelis nebulosa. Next base: position 7,796,740 of record NC_080799.1, read on the forward strand.
GGTCAGAAGAAGGTGCTGCGGGACAGTCAACAGGTACATGGGCTAACAGGGACGCCCTTGGCCACAAAGGGAGACGGTCACAGATTTGAACCTGTTCTTAAAAATGGATAGAAATTTCAGGAACACTCCTCTTTTACCTTGAGCTTCTCCCTAACCTTTAACACAGGGACCTCACCTATCTAGCCATGACACCTTTTCCTATATGGTTCTGTCGAACCATATAGGAAACCATAGTAACCTCCCCAGCGTCCTCTCTGACCCCGCCCTCCACAGCTGTCACCACAGGGGTGTCCTTGATTCTCCCACGGAAGAATCTGTTTATCCAGGAATCAGCCTTGCGTCTACCACCGGTCACACACACTGCACTTTGGTTTATAGTGCATTGGCCAGAACTTAATCCTAAGGTCATAACTGGCTACGCCAGATGGTCAGAGATGTAGTTTTTGTTCTACGTATTCACCTAAAACTTGTCGGTTCTAATACTAAGGGAGGAGAGGGAGCGGACCCTGGGGGATGGCCATCCTCTGCCAAACCCCACGATGCCTGCCTTTGCCTCCTTTAGTGTAGGACTGAAACACACTTCTACTTTTTAAAAAATGTTTATTTATTTGTGAGAGGGGGAGGGGCAGAGAGGGAGGCGGACAGAGGATTGGAAGCAGACTCTGTGCTGACAGCCAAGAGCCCGACTCGGGGCTCGAACCCACAAACCACGAGATAATGACCTGAGCCGAAGTCGACGCTTAACCGACTGAGCCACCCAGGCACCCCTGAAACACACTTCTAAAATGCAATTTGCAACAACGTGGATGGAACTAGAATGTATTATGCTAAGCGAAATAAGTCAGAGAAAGACAGCATATGATTTCACTCATGTGGAATTTAAGAAACACAACAGATGAACATAGGGGTAGGGAAGGAAAAATAAGGTAAAACAGAGAGGGAGGCAAACCGTAAGAGACTCTTAAATACAGAGAAGGAAGTGGGGGGGGCATGGGCTAAATGGGTGATGGGTATTAAGGAGGGCACTTGTCGGGATGAACACTGTGTGTTATACGCAAGTGATAAATCACTAAATTCTACTCCTGAAACCATCATTACACTATATATTAGTTAACTTGGATTTAAATAAAAATTTTAAAAAAGGAAAACAAAAAAGGGCTCAACTCTGGCATGGCACCCCCAACATCTCTCATGAATACCACCGCACTCTGTGATTTTCGTGGGCCTTGACCCCCTGCTCCAGCTGCTTTCCCACGGAAACGACTGTTTCCCACGCCATCCGCTGGAGGGCGCTGGTCGGGAGGCTGAGGCCCTGCTGCTGCTGCTGCTGCTGCTGCTGGCGTTGAGCGTCTTCGTTGCGAGCTTCCAGAGAAGGGGCGGCCGAGGCGAGAGCGCGCTGGGGGCCGTGGGTGGGGGAGGCAAAGGGGTCCCAGACAGGCGGCGGCCCGGCTCTGGCGACGCAGCGCCCAGCCCCGGGTCCTCCCACCCTCCCCGCGTGCAGAGCAAGGCGGGGGTTGGTCCCGGATGTCTTCAGGGGCTGCCCCCTCCTAAGGCTGGGGGGCGCCAGATGAGGCCACTGCCCCATCCCCATTCAGCGGGGTCCTTGACCTGAAGAGTGGGGGCATGAGCCTCTCAAGACACTTTCCTCCCCTCGCTCCACCCCATCCTGTGACCCCTTCTGAAGACTGGCCTAAAATGCATACTTGATCCAAGTTACACGAGTTCACATGATTCCTGCTCAGAATCGCCCAGCCACCCCATTTGTACCTTTTTCCTCTTTTGCCAGTTTTGAGCATTTCACACAACGTAGAGCCTGTCTCTGGATAGACTCGTTTTATTGTCACAGCTCTGTGAAATGTTTAACCGCTTTTTAGTATTCCCTATGCAGTTAACCAAACATCCTTTGGCTTATCCTCACCCCCTTTCTGGCTGGGGGGAGGGTGGAGTGGGGGTGGCATATCCTTGTGCCGCCGGATTGGGTAATTACAGACATCAGTCCGCTTCTCGGGGTTGATCTCTGCTCGTGAGCTGTAATGGTTCCCAAAGGAGTCAAATGTGTTATTTCATCGGGAGTGCATTTAGCCCCACGTTTACCATTTATCTGCCCTGGTGTCAGAACCTCAGAGCAACTCAGGATCCTCAAAGGAACTCAGCATCCACCTGACGGGGTCTCTGGTGTCCTGATCCGCTCCCTGCTGAGATCCTGGTTCCACACAGGCACCAGCCACCACGGACGCTGGTTTTGGTTTAAATGTTAGCAATGTTGGATGACTTCTGGGAAACGGCTGGTGAGGTCGCGCTGGGTACTGTCTGCGTTTGGCACCCAGGGGGCTCCTGAAAACATTCCCAGCTGCTCCCGGCTGCCCTGCAGATATCAGCCAGCCAGTGAGAGCCATCCCAGGTTCCTTGGATGAACCTGGCTGTGGTTCCAGCGACAGGAAGCATCAGACACACAAGTGGGGGGGGGGGCTTTCTGGGATCCCTCATCTTGTCTGGGGACAGTGCAGGCTGGCTGCAAGGTCGGCTGCATGGCCAGCGGTCCTGTGGACAGCTGGAGCCCCGGGGTGAATATCCACAATACTGGGGACACCAGAGTGGGGTCGGTGAGTGGCCCAGACCCAGCGTTATGTCCACGTTAGTGTTTACTGGGGGCTTGTAGTTTAGCAGCCGCTGGCCCCGATGCTTTGCTAAACGTTTAATTCTGGCTGATGACGTTTGCAGTGGCCGGGTGTACCTGTTCTTTATCCTTGGAATGGAACAGTCGGGAAATCGAAACTGATGCACACGGAGGCTACATTTTTGCTTACGTCCTCAGCTGATAAGTGGAGGCCCTGGATTCAGGTTGAGAACTCTGTCCTGTGATAGGGTTGGCTTGCTTTGGAGTCACTCGTCTTTTCTGTGACTTCCAGGTAATTAACTCCCGGCGTCCAAGACAAGAAAAAGCATGGGGCAGGTCTCTGCACAAGTCTCCTGTGCTTCCCGGACACTTCTTCCCTGCCTCCCACTCTCTGGAGACCACCTCCCTTCTGTCCCTCCTCCCTTGCCCTCCATTTCTCTCTCTCCCTCTCAGGCCTCACTCGGGTCTGGGTGAGAGGCCCCAGCATTTTGAATGAAGAGAGCGGTGCAGAACACCGAGCTCTGTGGACGAAGAAGGATGTGTGACGGTCTCTGCCGTTTCCAGGGGCCCTTCCTCCTCCCCACTTGGGACCTCACACATCCATCCCACTCCCATAGCCAGAGACCTTTCCCGACAGCGAGATAGGGAGATACTGCTCTCCTCAGCCAGCCTCCAGGTCGGAGCCTGAGGGTATGGAATGTCCAGGCTCCCCTGGGAACAGAGTAGCTCAGTGCCTCCCGAGTCTCCCCATTCCGTCCCGGACCCACGGCCCAGTGTAGTGGTCTCTCAAACCCAGGCCCCGTCTCCCCGACCCTTCCCTGACTACCCCCCCATCTCAGGGGCCACTTCTGGAGACCCTTCCATCCAGGCCCCATCATTTCCTGGGGCTCCGTGATGGTCATGATGGAGACTCAAGAGGAAGGGCACCCCTCCCCTGGGCCTTCTCTGTAGGTGGGAGGGCTCGTGGCGGGGCGGGGGGTGGGGGGTGAATGGAATCCACAGAGACCCTGGGCTTTGGGGAAAGTAGAAAGCATTTGTCTTGAGGTGGTAACACTTCTAGCCCCTCCCACGCTCCCATTTCCCTAGCCCTCTCCTCCTTCCTTGCCTCCCTTATGTGATACTTTCTTATTTCCATCACCCCAGCTGCCCTCTCCCGCCCTGGCCTGTGGCAGAAGCCCCTGATTCTCTCAGGCACGTGTGCACTTCTTTGCTTATTTTTAAAAATTATTATTATTATTATTATTATTATTATTTTAGAGAGAAAGAGAGAAAAAGAGCCTGAGTGGGGGAGAGGGGTGGGGGGGGAGAGAGAGAGAATCTTAAGCAGGCTCCAAGCTCAGCACAGAGCCTGACGGGGGGGCTCGATCCCCACGGCCGTGAGATCATGACCTGAGTCGAAATCAAGAGATCAAGAGTCAGGTTCTCCACCAAATGAGCCACACAGGTGCCCCAACTTCTTTAAAAAATTTTTTTAATGTTTATTTTAATTAATTAATTAATTAATTAATTAAAATTTTATTTTATTTTATTTTATTTTATTTTATTTTATTTTAAGTTTATTTATTTATTTTGAAAGAGACAAAGACAGTGCAAGTGGGGACGGGGCAGAGAGTGAGGGAGAGAGAGACTCCCAAGCAGGCTCTGCTCCATCAGTGCAGAGCCCGATGTGGGGCTTGAATCCATGAAACTGTGAGATCATGACCTGAGCCGAAACCAAGAGTCAGGAGCTTAACCAACTGAGCCACCCAGGTACCCCTTTAATCCTTTAATGTTTATTTTTGAGAGAAAGGGAGAGAGAGAGAGAGAGAGAGAGAGAACAGGGCACAAACGGGAGGGGCAGAGAGAGAGGGAGACAAAGAATCCAAAGCAGGATCCAAGCTCTGAGCTGTCAGCACAGAGCCCGATGTGGGGCTCCAGCTCACGAACTGCGAGGCCATGACCTGAGCCAAAGTTGGACGCTTAACACACCTAGGGCCCCTCAACTTCTTTTTTAAAAAGTAAGCTCTACACCCGATATGGGGCTTGAACCCATGAGCCTGAGCTCAAGCTCATGCTCTACCAACTGACCCAGCCGGGAGCCCCCATAAATTCTTAAATAAACAAACAAAGCTAGGAGAAAACGTGTGCTTTACAGAAGTAACTTTTCCAACCCGAAAACAAACCAACCCAGACTTTGGAAACAACAAGATTGTAAGTAACAGGAAGTAAAAACTGAGTGGCTGCTTATAGCCTTTGCTACTCAGCAAATGGTTCATCAGTTTGGTTCAAAGCTTCAATCATATTTTAAGTGAGTGTTTACTGTTCAGTATTCTGTTGATACTCATGGCGCCCCAGTATTTATAGGAAAGCAGTGGCTGTTCCTGGACTGACTGTGGGATAGGCGTGTGTTAACAGAACTTTCTGAGACACCAGGCTCTGGAAGAAAACTAGACAAGAGGGAAGAAATAAATGTCAGCAAGAGGTAAGACTCAATTTCCCTGATTTGATATCACTTTGTTGAACCATCAGAAAAGTCCTCAACCTAACCTGGACTGCCTCGCACACAATCGTCAGAAGTCAATGATCATATGAGAAATGTTTGCATAAACTTTTTGTGAGTTTTTTAAAAAAACTCTATAAATGGTGCCGTTCATTTCTCTAACTCAACATGAGCATTTTCTCTTAAGGGGATAAAGCCTATGCTTAAGTTTACTAGGACCTTTGTTCTCTTTGGAATCAGAAACAATAGCATATGAAGTCATATTATCTTCGGGAAACTGGCAAGCTGTTGCCCTCTCATTCCCTCCCTGGACTTCCCTTTCTCAAGCCAGAGTGTTTATATTAAGTCATAAAGCCTGGGATGAATTTATAGAAACTATATTAAAGCAGGAGTGATAAAGTGAAATTACCAATAAGAAAGTTAAAAACAGAACTGGCTGGTACTTGGAAATGTTACTTTATGGTCTTAGGTTCCTGAGTAGCGTGAGCAGAGCACTTGATTTTATTCTAGGAATCACTCTGCATGCATAAAACAAACAAGGAAGGAGAGAAGGAGAAACACGCAGAGAGAGATTAATGGGAAAAGTTACACACGGAATAAACTTCACCTGGAAACAGAAGTTTCCAAAACCATTTTGAAAACCATTTTACCCATGACAATCCTGTGTCATAGACATACTACAGACATACAGATGACCGCCAGGCACAGGAAAAGCTGCTCAATATCACTCGTCAGGAAAATGCAAATCAAAACCACAATGAGATCTCATCTCACACCTGTTAGAACACAGGAAATAACACAGGAAATAACAGGAAATAACAAGTGCTGGCGAGGATGCAGGGAAAAGGAAACCCATGTGCACTCTGGGTAGGGGCGTAAATTAAATTGGTGGAGTTGCTATGGAAACAGTATGGAGGTCCCTCAAAAAATAAAAATAGAACTAACGTAGAGTCCAGCAATCCCACTTCTGAGTATTTATTAAAGGAAACAAAAACACTAACTTGAAAAGATACCTGCACCCCTCCCTTCACCCGTTATTCACAATGACCAAGACATGGGAACAACATGGGCTCCTGGGTGGCTCAGTCGGTTGAGCTTCTGACTCTTGGTTTTTGCTCAGGTCATGATCCCAGGGTCATGGGATTGAATCCTGCATCAGGCTCCACACGGAGCACTGATCCTGCTCAAGTCTCTCTCTCTCTGCCCCTCTCCCTGGCTCGTGCTCTCTCTCAAATAAAAAAATAAAATAAAATAAAAAATAAAAGTTGCTAAAAGTATACATAAAAAAAAAAAGACAAGGGGCGCCTGGGCGGTTAAGCGTCCAACTTTGGCTCAGGTCATGATCTAATGGCTTGTGAGTTCGAGCCCTGCATCGGGCTCTGTGCTGACAGCTCGGAGCCTGGAGCCTGCTTTGGATTCTGTGTCTCCCTCTCTTTCTCTGCCCCTCCTCCACTCATGCTCTGTCTCTCTCACTGTCAAAAATAAATAAACATTAAAAAAATTAAAAAAAATAGAAACAACCTAAGTGTCCATTGATGGATGAATGGATAAAGAAAATGTCTCACACACACACACACACACACACACGCATGCACACACACATTATTCAGCCATAGGAAGGAAATCCTGCCATTTGCAACAACATGAATGAACCTTCTGACCATTATGTTAAGTGAAACGTAACTCAGAGAAAGACAGGTATCATATGATCTCACTTATATGTAGAATCTAAAAAAACCAACAAAACAAAACTGATCTCATAATGCAGAGAACAAATTGGTGGTTGCCAAAGGTGGGGGGGGGGAGTGGAGGGAGGGTGAAATGTGTAAAGGTCAAAAGGTACAAACTTCCAGTTACAAATAAGGAAGTCCTGGGGTGCCTGGGTGGCTCAGTTGGTTGAGCGTCCAACTTTGGTTCAGGTCATGATCTTGTGGTTCGTGAGTTCGAGCCCCACATCAGACTCACTGCTGTCAGGCTGCCAGTGCAGAGCCCGCTTCAGATCCTCTGCTCCCCTCTCTCTGCCACTCCTCACTTGCACTCTCCCACAAATAAATAAATATTTAAAAAAATAGAAATATTAAAAAAAAAAAAGTAAGTCCTGGGGATGGGACCATGTGACATGGTTAGCAATACTGAACTGCGCATTTGGCAGTTGCTAAGAGCGTGGGTCTCAGAAGTTCTCATCACAAGAAAAAGATGTGTATGTAGCAATGGATGTTAACTACACTTGTGTGGTAATCATTTCACTATATATATATATTCTCCCATCTCCCACCATTACTGATGCGGGGCTTGAACTCACAAACTGTGAGATTATGACCTGAGCTAAAGTCGGAGGCTCAACCGACTGAGCCACCCAGGCGCCCCTCTTCTTGTTTTAAAAGTTTATTTACTTATTTTGAGAGAGAGAGAGAGAGAGAGAGAGAGCTCAAGTGGGGGGAGGGGCAGAGAGCCAGGGGGGAGAGAGAGAGAATTCCACAGAGCCTGACGCGGGGCTTGAACCTACACACTGCGAGATCATGATCTGAGCCAAAACCAAGAGTCGGATGCTTAACTGACTGAGCCCCCCCACCCCCGGCGCCCTTGTCTTAATCTCTTCTACAGAGTGTCCAGAAATGACACCAGATGTTACCGTCTCTGCTCCTCACACCATGCCACATATTCACACAGGACCCCGTGTTGAAGGTACCTCCTTCCCACTTCCAGGGCTTCTGTGAGCACATTGCCAAATCTCCTCGGTTCTGGGGGAGGGGGGCCTCCTCCCACTTTTCTGACATAACTGCAGCGTCCAGTTTCTTCATTATAGGAGTTTCCTCTCCTTCACTATGGGTAGTTCTCCCATAACCTTGACTACTGGGTTGAGCCCATCGGCACCCCAGATTCTATCATCTCCATTAGCACAGCTCTGAGAAGCACCCAAAGACCAGCCGGGGACTTGGTCCTATCTGCCAGGGTCACTGATAAACCACAGCTACCACCAGGATCCCAGCTGTGATAGGTTGTCATTGTTCAGTATATTTGTTTTCCCTCCCTGGAGTGGATTATATCTCCCCACCCCACTGATAGCAGGCTTGGCATCAGAAGCGTGGTGCCTCTCCCCCAGGAGACATTCCTGTCCTTCAAACTCAGGGCGACTTGCTTTGTGACTTGCTTTGGCCAACGGAGTGTGCGTGGAAGGTATGAGGGTCATGTCTGCAAAGAAGCCTTAGGAGCCAGCCCATGGCTTTGTCATCTGTCATTTCGCACTGCTATGAGACTGCAGTGTCCCAGATAGGGGCTGCTCCATCAGCCTGGGTCCCCGAGTGAAGAGCACAGATGTTAGGGTGGACGGGGAGAATGAGTGAGAAAGAAACCTTTGCTGCGTAAGCCACTGGGTCTTTAGGATTGTTTATCTCAGCATCACCTGGTGTCTCCTGACTGGTTCCACTTGTCTCAAAGCCGAGTATCAGCTTTTCACCTGCCATCATCCAAATCGGCGCCCCCTTCCCCACTCATCATGACTTCAGAGACAACTGTGGTCAGCACCTTGACTCCTACTACCTGACGCCATCCATGATAATTGCTACCACAATTCAGATTATGACACAGTGCAGGGGACGGTGAGCACTTTGACCTAACCTCTCCAGCAAGCCTGACTCACTCGGGGGAGAGAGGGAGTGGCCTGCCCTTGGTCTTATTTTTACACTTTGTCCCTAAACATTGACTTTTGGGGGGTGGTTCCAGCCTGTACTTTCCCGGATTCGTGTCTTCCCCCAGGTACCTGTGACAATGGTGGGACCTTGGAGAGAGGCCAGTACCCCTCACTGTTTTCCCATGAACTGCACTTTAATGTCACCTGGCCTGTGGGGTGAGGTGCTGGTGGTGGAAAGGGGTCACTTGGTAGGTGTCACCAATGATGGGTGACACTATCCTCAGCCCCAGTCTGCCCACCTCTGCTTCTTCTCCCCAGAAGGCTTCTTGTCTGTCTCGAACCCTGCCCGGGGCCATTTTCATTTCTGGAGCCCCCTCTGGGTCTCGGTTGTACATGCGCGGCCTCCAGAAAGGCTAAATCTGACGCAGTGGCGCCTCCCGGCCCCAGGGTAACACGGTGGCACAAGTGGCTGAGGTGGTTGCTGCTGTGTTGCTTCCTTTCCAGGTTTCTCACGAAGGCTGGGGCCCAGCATGGGGAGGCGGTATTCTCCAACGGCAGTGAGGGGACTGCCTCCAGCAGGTTTCGAGGGACTGTCCCTTCCCCTGGTCAGGTGGGGCTCCGCGAGGCTCGGGAGGCAAAGTGGCCACTGCCCCAGCTCAGAATGCACAGGTGTCACTTTCCCCTCCTGGGGAGGCATTCAGATGACTAATACCTGCCACTAAATGATTATTAAGTGCCACGGGAGAGATGTCGGTAGCAAGCACCATTACATTTCGGGAATGAGAGAGGTCACTTCCTGATCACACATGGCTTCCTGGTGGAGGAGGGGAAGAAGCAAAGCCGTAAGGATTTTCCTAGGCTGAGAGGAAGAGAAAGGGAGGTGGACGGGGTGTTACTAGCGTAGGAAACAGCTCAGGCAAAGGCCTGAAGGTAGGAAAGCCTGAGACGAAGAAGCTTGTTGGCTGGAGTAGAAGGAAGTCGGGTAGCAGAGGGAGGTAAAATGAAAGGGTGGATGGGGAGGAATCAGGGGCCTGATGCTGGGTTGGGACCCATCTCCCCGGGAGCCCGGTGACCCCCTGCCGCAGGGTCCGTTCACCTCTGTGTCCTCAGCACAGTGACTGGCATATTGTGCTTTGTTCCCAACACTGGTGCTTGACCATAAATCCCATCCCGTGGAGACTCTTCTGAAAAACAACGAATACCTTTCCGAAAACAAGCGTTTTCGTATTGTGCCAACTGGTCAAAGATGTTAAGAAATCGTAGTGGAGGATCCCAAGAAGGGCTCGACTCCCTGTGGGCTCCTTCCCCCGAGCCTCCTCTGCTGGGTTGCTGTCCAGCCCTGGGCACGCCCTCCTCTGGCTGATTTATCTTTTTATTCCTTTGCTCACTTCCCCAACTTGACCACACACACACACACACACACACACGCACACACACACGCACTCAGAGGCCAGAGAAAGATGCAGCGCGACCCAAAGAGGCCAGGTGTGTGTCTGGTGCTTAGCCAGCCCTGCTTGGTGAGTACCCACAGTGCCCCATGTTTGCAATTCCTTCAGCGACTCTGGGTCGTGACGCGCTCGCCCGTGAGATGTGAGAGGCACACACCTTCAAGGAGCTCCCAGTGGGCCTGGCATAGGTGAGTTTGCCAGCCATCCCCCGGCCCAGTCCCTGCCCTGTAAGTCTCGGGTCTCAAAGAAAGAGAAGGATTCACAGGGTTCCCCTCGGCGAAGACTCCAAGGCCTGAGGGATTACTGTATGGAATTTTATATTCATAATTTCATATTCTTTTCTTTGTAGAGAAACCCCCAATTGTGGCGAATGGCACTTTGACCTCTGCCTTCAAATATTTGCCCCTGGACTCAAGTCCTTTCCTACACCCACCTCTACCTCCTCCGAGCTTTCTGGACCCCCTTCACTCTTCAGATCACCAGAACTGAGGCACCATCTAACTGTGTCACCTTGTGCTGGAGCTGACGTCACCTCCTGGTCTGAATTCACATGGGAAAGCCATTTCTTGACTGAATGGGACTTCCATGGAAGAATCCACTTTCCTGGGAAGCAGCCTGCATTACCTTATGTTTGAAATTATTGTTGTTACTGGCTTTTTTACTGATAGTAAGCGTTCATTTTTAAAAACTGTGGTAAAATATGCATAACATAAAATTTACCATCTCACCCATTTTTAACTGTATGGTTCAGTGGTATTAAGTACATTCACATTATTGGGCAGCCGTCACCACCATCCATCTGTGTAGCTCCTTTCATCTTGTAAAACTGAAATTCTATGCTCATTCAATAACAATTTCCCATTTTCTCCCCCACCCCCTCCTCACCAGCCTCTGGGAACCACTATTCACTTTCAACAGTGATCTCAATAGAGATCATTTGTCTCTTGGATCACGAGTCTCTTGTAGACACAGTTGGAGCGTGAGTTTTTACCCATTCTGCTCATTTCTGTCTCTTGACTTTAATTTCACCTTGGAGGACTCCTTGAAACATTTATTGAAGGACAAGTCAGTGGTCATGAACTCTCTCAGCTTTTGTTTATCTGGGAATGTCTCTTTTTTTAAATGTTTGTTTTTGAGACGAGAGAGAGAGAGAGGAGGGAATGGGCAGAGAAAGATGGAGACACAGAATCCAAAGCAGGCTCCAGGCTCTGAGCTGTCATCGCAGAGCCTGATGTGGGGCTCGAACTCATGAGCTTTGGTTGTAAGCTTTCAGTCCAAGTCATGGTAAGGGCAGGATGGAGACAGGGAAGAGAAAGGGGCAGAGGGAGTGAGGGGAACAAGTTTTCACCTCTCTCTCCTGCAGCTGGGACTGAAAATAAGGAAAGGCTGTGAGAGTCAGCCCCAGACTCCAGAGTCCAAGGTCTTGACCAAGTGTATTCCCCATCCAGTTTTGCTGCTTCTTGGGAGGGAGGGGGGTGCTGGGGAGGGGAAAGGTAGGGTCCAAGGAACTGCTCTGAGTGGCCCAGGTAGGCTGGGGGCTGGGCTGCCAGCAGCTCTCCCCATCTGACACCTCCTGGGCTAGTCTTGTCTCCTTGATGTCTTCCCTTCCCACAGCAGTGAGGTCAGGAGGAGGAGGGGGAGAGAGGAGTGAGGTGGGCGGTGCAGAGGTGAACCTGCGCTTGGCCCCCACGTCCAGCAGGGTAGCTAACCGTGCCTTTCAGTTCCTGCTGGGTGCTGCTCTGTGCGAAGGGCTGCTTCCCGTAGCTGCCCCCGGTTCTGGCTCCTGCTCTGCCGCTGCACCAGACCCATAAAGCTGCTCAGGCTCCTCGACTTCCTCAGGGTGCTCAGGACCTCCACGGGGGCCAGAGGTGAGGGGGGCGGGAGGAAAAAGGGCTGCAGCGACCCTCTGGATATTCCAGGGCAGAGGTGTGTGGGGGGAAGTGACTCTGAAGCCTAAGGGGAGGCTCAGGAGGGATTCCTCAGAGCTTTGTGTGCAGGGAGCACTGAGACAGGGGAGGAGGAAGGAAGCCGGGTCCAGCTGGTGCCGCTCTCCATCCAGGACCAGGCAGGTGGCAGGTGCATGCATCGGGAGGGTAGGCACAACCTCTTTCCGGAAGAGTGCTCTTCCCACTTTGATTTGGTTTCCTGAGCCCCACATCTCTTCTGTCCTTCCCCCCACCAGCCCCAGTGCTCCCTCCTCTCTGGACTCTTCCTTTACTTCTGGTGGTGCTTTCTCCATGATAGCCTTGACTCTGCCCCTGGAGACGTCTCCTCTCTCTGGAGACGTCTCTGCCTTTGATCTCTGTTCCCTCCTGCAGCTCTGTCCCTATCTCTCCCATCCCCCACCCAGCCCATGTTTCTGGGCACAGCTGTCATTGGCAGGGCTGGGTTGGGGAGGGATACTGATTGCTTCCAAAAGGTTGGGTGTGTACCATCCAGTGTGAGGTCCAGGGCCTTCTTTCTTCTATTCCTTAGGAACCCCACAATTCCTCTGTATTTCCCTTTCCTCTGTCTCCTGGGGTCTGCTCCTGAACCCCAATCCTAGACCTTCCTAACCTAGGAGCCCACAGGCCATCCTCTCACTTACCTCTAAGGCTACCTCCTGGCTCTAGAGGCTCCAACCCAGGGATCTTCATAATCCTCACCCCCATATCCCTGACACACCCAGCTAGGCTGAGAAATGAAACCCCAGCTCTCAGAACAAAGATGTATTGAGTCCAAGGTGAAGAGGAGGCTGATGCTGAGGAGGTCTGGGCACTTCCTGCTTGCAACCACTGTGGCTGCAGGAGTCTCCCCGCCACTCAGCCCCAGCATTATGAGATCTCTGACCCTCACTCTTACCCCCTGTAAAATGGGGTTGATGATTATCTATGGAGTGAAGGGTTTATGTTTGTAAACTAATTAACCCAGTGGTCAAAATAAAGTGGGTGATAGAAAATATGTCTGTTTCTGTTAACACTTACTGCAAAACCTTCAGATTTTTGGGACCCATGCCTATCTGTTCAGCCATCACTTTCTGGAAGCTTCCTTCTCTGTCCAGTCTCTTGGCCTACTAGTGTGGTCCTCTCTCCCTGTCCTTCAATCTCAATAAAGTCTGAGCCTCAGTCTCTGGTTTTCCCTTTGCAGCTCTCTGTGCAGATTTCCCCTCTCTGACCCAATGGCTCCTGTGTCTATGATGTGTTCCCACCCCCATCCTGGGCTTGGCTGGGTTCCCTTGGAAGAGGAAAGTTAGCCCAGACAGCAGTGTGTCATAGGGCGAAGGACAGTGGAGAGCCAAAGGGTGGGACTATGGGCAGCAGGTGGTGGAAGAGGAAGGAACAGAGTAAGGGAAACATGTATGTGTGGAGAAAGGGGTGGGGTGGAAGGACCCTCAGCTGAACCTGCATGTCCAGCACAGCCATCCCAGGGCTAGAAAGTTCCCACTCAGAAGAGGAGGGCAAGGGACCGAGGGCACCCTCTTCAGAACCTCAAAGGCCCTAGCCCCAAGCTGCCTCTGATGGAGGGATAAGCAATGGAACTTCCTACCTTCTGCGATACATATCTGGAAAATGGGGTAGTAAAAAGCTTACGTGGTGTTTAGAGTGATGAAACAACCTGCAAATGAATCCCTCTGTTCTCTCGTCAATACAGGCACTTTCCCCCACGGACGCATCCACTTCCGCTGAGCTTCTCCCCAGAGCAGAAGTGGCTCACACCGCTCTCAGCAACTCCCCACGCTCCAAAGGCACAGCAGGGTGGCCACTCAGCGTCCCCAGCAGGGCCTCTCCCGCTGCCAACAGTAGGGAACGCACACTTAAAATGTCCACCACCTCCCCCTACTTTAAACCTATTTCTGAAGCAGTGCTCAAAACTACAGTCAAGACCAACACCTCAACCATCCCGATGTCCAAGTTTGTCATCAAGGTTGAAACCACTCCACCCACCCTCATTGTCTCCACGAGCACCATAAAGTGTATGGTGCTTATAAGCCACGAGCCTTATAATCACTACCGCTTACCCTGCCACCACCTGCATGACCCCAACTACCACCAAGAGACTCACCTCTGCCATGATCTCTCCTCCCATGACCATTACCACTCTGGGGAAGACTCTCACAGCCATGGCCCTCCTCTCTTCCTCTGTCCCAACCACGCACACAACCTTCCATATGCCCACATCCTCTACAACTGGTAACACAAACAGGATTAGCCTGACCACAGCAAGCATTCATACAACCAGGTGTCTTACCCCAATAATCGCTTCTACCTCTAGTGCCCCTTCTCTAACTGCCACGAACATCTCGGCAACAGTAACTGATCACAACTCTTCACCCATCGCCAGCACCATCTCGATTATGACCACCACTTCACTTCCTAACACCACCGTCACATTTAAAACAGCGACTGCCACCACTCATGATCCCACATCAACAAGTGTATTAACAACGCCTACAACACAAAGCATATCTGCTTCCACTGAAGTGACTGCCACGCTAAGGACACCAACAACAATCGCTTTGGAAACAATGAGCTCCACGGAAATGAAGCTTACTCTGATGAGTGACACTGGCAGGGAAACTCTCATGACAGAAACTCCTTCAACTTCTCCAGGCATGTCATCAATCACCCCAAGAAATACAACTGTTTCTGCCACATCTACCACCTCTGAAGCCACCCTGGAACCCACTACCACCCACATGACATTCACAACCACAGAACCACCCTTCTCCACTGCAGCCACTACACACACCGGGAAGACAACCATCACACCTCATGCCACACCCCCTGGAAAACCACACTTATTCCTACACAGGACATTTCCACAGTGTCTTTCATGACAGAAATTACTTCTCCTCCCACAATCGCATCATTAATTACTCCCAGGAATACAGTCAATTCTCTGACATCAACCTCTTCTACCCCAGTGACCGCCAATCTCTTGACATCAGCCACGAGTATGTGTCTGTCTTCTCCACCTGCCCCATCCACAAAACCAGTCTCCAGTTGGATCACAAACATTACCCCTATATCTACCTTGATTATTACTCCCTATAACCCACACCATGTCCACCCCTACATCTCCCACTATTACTGACACCATAGCTGCAACTGAAATCACCACTCCTGTCAACACTTCCACCATTGCCACCTTGAACACAGCCTCTTTGCCCACTTCCTCCACTCTAGAAACTGCCTCCGCTGCTACTACAATCTTGGTAACAACAACCACCCCTAAAATACCACACAGTCCTCCAGGAGTCACTTCTTCAAACATCTACTCAACAGGAAGCACGACCACATCAGCAATAACCCCATCTCCCACCACTGGTACCCCGAGGTTAGCCATCACCATAAACTCATCCTCTGTTAGTACAGGCATGCCTGCCTCAACACTGACAACCATCACCCCCACATCCAGGAGTACCAATGGTTCATTCATTACCATTCCTGACCTCACCTCTACAAGCACTGTTTCCAAAATGTCCACAATCCCCACATGTATCATCCCATCTCCCCCAGCCGCCCAAAATACAGACACAACATGCAGTGTCATCACAACCTCTTCCACAAGGCTTACTATGGCGCCCGTGCTCACAAGTACCCACAGCACACCCCATCCCACCCTTGCTACACACACTCCAGTTACATATTCAGGCTCATCTTCCACGTCTACCAGCAGCAATGGGACCATTCGGACAGAGAGTACTACCTCAACTGCAACGAGCACAAATACATCACACACAAATGCTAAATCCACCCCGGCACCCACTACCACTGACACACACACAACATCCCCGACCACAGGACTACCCTCTTCTACTAGATTTACTACATACACAGGCAAGGTGACTGTCACACCCTCTCATGCCACATCCACCTGGAAAACCACACTTACTCATACTGGGGATGTTTGGACACAGTCTCTCACCGTGGAGATTACTTCTCCTCTTGCAACTGCATCATCAATCACTCCCATGAATACGGTCAATTCTCTGACATTTATCACCTCTACTCCAGTCACCACCAATACTGTGACATCAGCCATGTGTATGAGTCTATCTTCTCCACCTGCCCCAACCGCAGTCAGTCTCCTCTTTGACGACAAACGCTACCCCTTTATCCACCTTGATTACTACCTTCCCTAGTACCCATGCTGCATTCACCCCTACAGTCACCATGGCCACAACTGAAATCACCACTCCCACAAACACTTCTATCTCTGCTACCTTGAGCACAGCCACTTCACCCACTCTCTCTGCCCCAGAAACAGCCATGACTGTTACTAGAATGTTGGTAACACCCACCCCCACAATATCACACAGTACATCTTGTGTTTCTCCTACACTTTCCCTACTCTGAGTACATCTACAAACGCGCTAACTACTTCTTTCGGTACTACTATTTCCTTTTCAATATCCACAACAATAATGTCCTCTTCCCTATCCTCCGCCAGTGTAAATTCAATGCTCATGACCACCCCTAACTCTCTCCCTACATTCTCACCTCTCTCTGGCATGGAAAATACAGGGACTTCTGTCACTGCTTTCACTACTCTTTTTTCATCCAAAACTACAAGAACTTCTCCAACTATGTCTTCTCTAAAAGACCTTTGCGACTGAAACAACCACCACTTGTTTTATTTCTTCTACTACCCCATGTCCAGAATCTATATCAGTTACGATAGTGCCTGCCTCTCCCACTACTTCATGTATGGAAATGGGTCCAAGTAGTGAAGTTACCTCGATGCCTAACATCCCAATGTTAGTGTTCACCTCTACTACTGAGATGGCTACCTCCCCTAGTTCCACCAGTATGACAACTGTGTTTCGTAGGCATACGGACACTTCTGCTTCCGTTCTGGAAACTCATCCTACCAACAGCATAATGGATGCTCCTAGTTCTATCAGCACTGGGACTGTCCCCAGTTACACGGTTTTGATAAGCACTCGAAGACCCACCAGTGGAAGCTGGATGAGCACCAATTCTGTAACCGTCCCACATATGCCTGGCTTCATGAGCCTCCCACTGACCATGAAACCAAGCAGCAGGTTTCCAACTGCCATGGTGACTTCAATCAAGTTGACTCACTCCACCCCACCCACCATCAAGATTCCAGAAACACCGGTAGTCATCTCTCAGACTACCACCACCCTTATGTCACCCAGGGCAACTTCAACCACTACTCAGATGACCACACAGTCTAGACTGACTACACCTCAGGTTGGACTTGCTGCTTCCCTGTTCCGTCTTCTCTCTCCCCTAATAAATTTCTGTGTCGCCAAGGGCAAACCCTATCTTGAACTTCCCTTTCTTACTGTGTTGCCCAGGCAACTGTGACCATGGTGGCACCTGGATGCAAGGCCTATGCCACTGCCCTTTGAGGTTCTCTGGGGACCACTGTGAGCTCCAGGAGATCAGGTGCCAGAATGGAGGTAAATGGGATGGCCTCAAGTGCCACTTCCCTAGCATCTTCCATGGCTACTGTTGGAGTTTGTGGTGGAAGAGGTGGATCTGGGTGAGTTGTCAGAGCCCTGCCTTTTGCACTTTCTCCTGGGAGGTGCCACTGGCTCTCTCTGGGCCCAGCCCTGCTGTTACCTGTTAGTATTCATGCCATTTTGCCTAATTCTGCCATCCTTGCCTTCTCTCTCACGCTTCCCTCTACCTCACCTCATGCCTCTTTTTCACCCTCACCTCCAGGAGGTGGTTGGGCCACACTCCTTCCTGTGGTCTCCTCCCAGTCTGGGCTGCTCGGAGCTGTATTAACTTCTAATTGCCACTGTAACAAATTATTACAAACTTAGCGGCTGAGATAATGCAAATTTATTATCTTACAATTCTGTAGAGTAGGAGTCTAATGTGAGTTTTACTGGGCTAACATCAAGGTGTCGGCAGGGCTGTGTTCTTCTCTGAAGGCTTTAGAGGAGAATCCATTTCTTTGCCCTTTTCAGGTTCTGAAGCCTCTCACATTCCTGGTCTCAAGGCTCCCTCTCTCCATCTTCAAAGCCAGCAACATTTCATCTCTGTGTCTTTCTTTTCTTTTCTTTTTTTTTTTTCATTTTTTAAAGTTTATTTATTTTTGACAGAGAGAGAGGCAGAGAATGAGCAGGGGAGAGGCAGAGAGAGATGGAGACACAGACTCGGAAGCAGGCTCCAGGCTCTGAGTTGTCAGCACAGAGCCTGACGCGGGGCTCGAACTCATAAACTGTGAGATCATGACCTGAGCTGAAGTCAGATGCTCAACCAACTGAGCCACCCAGGCGCCCCATCTGTGTCTTTCTTCTGTAGTCACATTTTCTTGTGACTGATTCTGACCTCCTGTCTTTCTCTTCCACTGTTAAGGACTCTTGTGATTATGTTGAGCCCACCCAATAATCCGCGTTAATTTTCCCATTTTAGTCAGATGATTAGCAATTTTAATCTACATACAATCTTGATTCCTCCTTGCCATGCAGCATAACATATCCAGAGGTTCTGGGGACTAAGACATAGGCATCTTTGGGAGCCATCATTCTGCCTCCCACTGAGGCAGACAAGGGAGAGACCACAGGTCCGACTGCTGTGCCTCCTTACCTCTAACCTTTCCCTCACCTTGGCACAACTTACCCTAGAAGTCCCGTCTCCTTTCCTCCTACCATTCATTCAGTCTTCAGGGAACATGGAGAGCAGTGATGGGATGAACCTCTGGATTGTGGTGGTGTCAATGGTGGTGAAGTGACCAGAACAGGGCATATTGTGCGCAGACACTGTGGGTGCTGAAGGGGATATGGAGGTGTCTGTTGACCAGGAGATCTCCCCTGACCTCAATGACAACACTTCCAAGGCCTATGAGGATTTCAGCGACACCTTCTGGGATCAGGTGACGGGGAGGGGGAGGGAACTCAAGGGTCCTTCCTTGAAGTTGAGCTTGGGCATCTGGGTACACTCAGGTCACGAGGTTCAGGTGCAAGTGGAAGTGCAAGGATCCTGGCATTTCGGATGCAGAAGATTTACCAAAATGTGCAAGGATTCAAGGATGTGGAGATCCTGTCCCTGAGGCAGGAGACCCTTTTGGGGCTGTGTTGGGTGGGGGAAGGAGAATGAAGGGTGGGGGAATGGAGAAGCCATCCTTTCCTTTTGGAATCAATCAGATTTCAAAAAGAGAGAGGTGGAGGTAGGACATAGGGGAACTAATAACTCCATGGGGACTTTTTTGGATCATTTCCTGTAGTCATTTCTCTGTAGGAGAGATGCCACCTTCCTTTTGAAGCATGGTTGGAAAGAGAGAGATTACATGGGACATGCAGGGAGGTGGCGCATAAAGGCTTATGGGAAGCCTGGTGTCTGGACAGTAGCTGGTTTCTCTCTGGCTGGCACCTGGCCTGCTGAGTGGTCAGCCCGAGTGAGGCAAAGTGCCCAGGAGGGCCTGGTTTGATAATGGCTTGATGCAAGGCAGGAGAATGTCAATCATTCCTTGTCCTGCCTTCCAGGCTGACCAAGTCAGGGATGCTGGTGGGTCCTGAAAATAATGTGTCTGGAATCCCAACTCATTGCCTTTGCCTTCCTCTCACACCAGCGCACTTGTGGTTGGTCCTGGAGGTGACCTTTTAAAGACCTATGTGCCCCAGGCCTGGGCACCTTGTAAGACACCCAACCTTCTGGATCCCCTCAGGAATGGCAGCATTGTGGTGCCCTTTAGCCTCCAGCTGGAGAGCGAGTATGAGAAGGTGAAGACAGTCTTGAAGGAGGAGCTCCAGAATGTCAGCCACAATGGGGACAGCTGCCAGAGTGAGTAGAGTAAGCCAAGACCGGAGGGAGGGGTTGGGGCAGAGCCACCAGCTTGGAGAGGAGCCTCTGGGCTCCGGTGCCAGCCCTGGGGTAGGTCTACAGCCAACTGGGCCAAGGATGGGGTTAAGGAGGGGCTAGTCCGAACCTGGGTGCTGGGGAAGACTCCTTGAAAGTTCTGCTCCAAATTTTCAGGATGGCTGAGGATGCTTGCTTATTCGGGGGAGATGAGAGAGGCAAGAGTCACCTTCCCTTGCAGCCCCTCCACATGTCCCCCACAGTGGCAGAGCCCTCTCTGCCCCTCCCCAGGCTTCCCTGCTCTGCTTCCCTGTTCCTGACCCTCTATTTATTTTTTAAAGGTGTGTGTGTGTGTGTGTGTGTGTGTGCGTGAGAGAGAGAGAGAGAGAATGAGCAAGCAGGGGAGGCGCAGAAAGAGGGAGACTGGGAATCCCAAGCAGGCTCTGCACTGACAGTGCAGCTCAATGTCATGAACTATGAGATCATGACCCGAGCCCAGCTCAAGAGTCCAAGGCTTAACTGACTGAGCCACCCAGGCGCCCCTGTCCCTGACCCTTTAACCTCCATCAATTCCACCTGTGCCTGTGTCCCCCCCCCCCCCCAGCCCTGTGTTTTGGGCCTGACTTCATCAAGGTGACCAACGACACCAGGAAGGAGCTGACCCTAGAAGGTAAGGGTGGGCAAAGGGCTGAGTGGCCCCCCGGGAAGTCCTGACTCTCCCACCACCGGACATCTGCCCATTGACATTCTTGGGGAGGAGGGAAGACCTTTCAGGAGGCAAGTGGTGTGGCCCCGGCAGGGCTGCCCTTCCTGGAGCTTATTAGCTTCTCACCTGAGGACCAGCAGGGAAGGTGAGGGTCTTAGGGGCCGACCCTCCCCTCATCTAATCTCAGGGTCCACTCCATGACGCCCCACCCTCGGAAACGTAGTTTCTCCCATCTGTTTTCAGCGTGATTATAACCAGGCCCCTGAATAGAGTGGATGAGGTCCTTGTCTCTCTGCACCCCCCTCCCACCTCCAGCCATCTGTCGCCGGGCCACTGCCAAAGGCTATGAGGATTTCTTTTTCCCCTCGGTGGAGGAGAACCGGCTCTGCTGCGTCACCAAATGCACGTCGGGCGTGGATGGCGCCATCGACTGTCACCAAGGCCAGTGCTTTGTGGAGAGGAGCGGTCCCGCTCGCTCGCTGGTGAGACCCTGAGCACCCGCGGGAGCCCCGCCCCCTCGCCCCCCACCCCGGGCCCCCCCCCCCCCCCCCGCCCACCTGCCGGCGCCCGCGGAGTCCAAGTATGTTAGCCGACCCGCCCAGATGGTGGTGAGGGTCTGTGACCTGTGACCCCCTGCTCCAGCTGCTTCTCCACGGACACGCGCTGGTTTTCGGGCCCGCGCTGCGAGGTGGTTGTCGCCTGGAGGGCACTGGTCGGGGGCCTGACGGGCGCCGCGGCTCTGCGGCTGCTGGCGCTGAGCATCTTCGTTGCCCGCTCCAGCACAGCCGGCCGAGGCGGAGGCAGGGGAGCGCGTTGGGGGTGGGCGTGAGGGCGGCAAAGGGGTCCCCGCTGGGGCGGTCCTGCTCTGCCAGCGCGTCGCCCCAACTCAGGTCCTGGGGCGGCGACGGATGTGGGAGGAGGACACTGTGGGGACGTTTTCGGACTTGGGCTTGGAGGACGAGCGAACAGGTGAGTCTTGCCTCCCGGGGAGGGGGGCAGAGGCCTCCCTGGGCGCCACTGAGGGCCAGGGGAGGACCCAACTACCTCCCTTGCCCGAGGCAGACACGGACCTCCTGCCGGGAAGCTTGAGTAGCCACTTCCCTGGGCACCCCCCGAAGGAGGCACGGGTCCTGCACGCGCCATCCCTACAGGGCAGGCACTGGGCACAGGAGCCCCCCTCCCAGGCCTTGCTTTCCCCACCCTTCCTTCCCTTCTCTTTTCCTGCCCCTTTCTCCTCTCTTTCCTCCTGTTCTCCCCCCCACCCCCCCGCCCGCCCTTTTCTCTCTCTCTAGTCAAGGATGAAAACTTCCAGGTGGCCTTGGAGGACGTGGACATCAATGTGAGCGTGAGGGCGCCAAGGGGGAATGGTGAGGAGCTCTCCCAGATCCAGGTCCAGAAGCCCTCCCGCCAGCCACCAGGGCAGGGGCCGGGCTAGGACCAGGAGGCAGTGGCTTTCCAGCCAGTCTGAGCAGGGTGGCTCCCTGTTCCCACTCCCTGTTTCACACATATCCTGTGGCGGGTGCACATCCAGAGACCTGAGGTGGCCTCGTCTTTGCTGTGGGCCCTGCGCCTCCCCCTTCCCCCCTGCCCCCTGCCCCCTGCCCCCAACGGTAGGAAGGAACCATACCCACCGCATCCATTTTGCGAGATGGCCCGAGGACTCGTGCAGCGCCGTCTCCCGGTTACCTTGGGAAATTCGACCAGCCCCGATCCTCATCCTTCTCCCAGCTTGGGTGAAACCCACCTGGAGACCCGGTTCAAACCCAGGCTCCTCCACTGTGGGACTTCGGGCAAGTCAGTAACTTCTCTGAACCTGTAAAATGAGTATAGCATACTCGTGCTGATACCTTGAACGACTGTTGCGAAAACTAGATGTGCTCCGGCAGATCTCTGTCCCAGTGCACCTTCCTGTGTCCCCACATGCTTCAGGGGTCTCGGACCTCAGTCTCTATTCTCCTGTGCATCTCCCTATGCCTGTTCCCCACCCGCAGCTGGAACCACCCTCCCTCCTGCTCCCTATGGAACTCCTTGCCGCGTCCCTTGCCCCCACCCTTAAATCTCCCCCTTGTGAACCCACTGCTTGACTCACTCCATGCCCCAGCCCCCAGCCCCGTCTCCCCCAGTTTGTCCCTTCCCCTGTCTTTATGACTTCAGCCCTAAATTCTTACCCCTATCCCAGTGCCCCCGTCCTAAATCCTCCCTCTTCCCCCGACACCCGGTTTCCAGTTATGTACAGATGTCCCCTGCCTCTCAGGTCCCCCACTGCTGCTTCCCAGGCCCTGGTCTCCTGTTCTGAGGCTCCATTCCTTCTCCCTCCCAAGGACACTGGACCCCAGTTTTCCGGGGCCTCAAGAATGAGCAGAAGTTGGGGCGCCTGGGTGGCGCAGTCGGTTAAGCGTCCGACTTCAGCCAGGTCACGATCTCGCGGTCCGTGAGTTCGAGCCCCGCGTCAGGCTCAGGCTCTGGGCTGATGGCTCGGAGCCTGGAGCCTGTTTCCGATTCTGTGTCTCCCTCTCTCTCTGCCCCTCCCCCGTTCATGCTCTGTCTCTCTCTGTCCCAAAAATAAATAAAAAACGTTGAAAAAAAAATTAAAAAAAAAAAAAAGAATGAGCAGAAGTGGAGCCCTGAGATGGAGAAGCCCTCTCAGCTCCTTGGCCTCATTCCTCTGTCTCCCCTGTTCCCTCCCACCCTTCCTCACCACTCCCCTCTCCCTAGCCTCACCCCCATCCCTGCAGTAATGTCAGGGGCCAGAAGTCCCCAGCCTTCTCTGCAGGAACATCTCAAGTGCAGACGGGAAGTCTGCCAGCCTCCAGTTCTCCCGTGTGAACACAATATGGCATTTCTTGTAAAAGAAGTTGCTCTGTGTCTTTCTGCTTCTTATCTCATGGCACCTCCACTTGGAGAACAGGGACTTCCAGAGGATATGTGGGAGGGCCTGGGAACACCAGTTTCTCCCAGCAAGCAAGGAAGGCATCTGTGGGCTGTCCTCAGGGCCATGA
The DNA here is from genome assembly GCF_028018385.1 of Neofelis nebulosa. NCBI lineage: Eukaryota > Metazoa > Chordata > Mammalia > Carnivora > Felidae > Neofelis > Neofelis nebulosa. Next base: position 7,820,378 of record NC_080799.1, read on the forward strand.
CTTTCCTCCTAGAGCTCGGGGCCTGTTTTCTTAGAGAGTAGGTGGCTGGGGGAGCCACCAGTTCAGCAGCAGGTGGGGGCCTGTTGGGTTTATCCTCTGTGCCCTTCCTCCCTTGACATAGGAAGGTCAGGGCTGGGTCGGGGGGCGGGGGGTGGGAGGCCCAGGCTAGGTCAGCTGCCATTTGCACTGGTGGGTAAATCTGGTCTCCCCAAAGATCTTGGGCCTCCCCAAGCTTGGGTGGCAGATACACTCATGCCAGAGTTTGCCATGCTTTGGCGTGGGCCCTCCCATTCCCACTACTGTGGGTAGCTGGACTGGAGCTGAGGGTGCTTGGGGCCGACAGAATGAGGTTCTTTGGGTAGGGGTTTGGAAAAAACCCCTGAGATCTTTGCCCTGGACAAGAGAGGGACTGGCGTGGCTGGGGGTGGAGACCAGGACCATAAAGCCTCAGGTGTGAATGGGAGCCCCACCCAGGAGAAGGGTTGGTGGTTGTGAGCCCCGGGGGGGTGGGGGGGAAGGCACTGGAAGTTTGGAAGGGGCCAGCTTGAGGTGGATGATGGAGAAGGAAGGCTGGAAGAAAGAGGGGCTTCTCAAGGGTGGGGTGCAGGGTCCTTCACTCAGCCTGGCCTGTGGCTGGCCGGTCCTGGAAGGACCGTCACTCCTCCCTCCATAGTTACCCTCTCCCTGCCATTTCTTGGCCCCCGCCCCTTGGTAACCGTCAGACACTCTTCGCGCCTCTGGCCTCCAGTCCCTCCCTCTCACTCTGCCCCACCCATGACTCTGGCTTCCGCTGGAGAGACCCTGGCTGTGGGCGGTCAGCTTTCCTGGAGTTAGACGGGAAGGTTGATAGGCTGCCCTTTGGCCAACTCCCTGTGGTCACCACACACCATCCACCCAGCCCCATCACCGCACCCCTACTCTGGGCCAGGCATTGACCTTCCCCAAGGCAAAGATCTCCGGGGTCCTTTAAATAGCTGGATCCCTCCCTGGGAGCTCTCATTTCTTGGTCCCTCCTCATGAGGGAAGACCTTGCGTCCAGGGCCCCATCGGGAGATGCTGGTGATCTGGATCCTGACACTGGGTCTCTGGCTCTGGGCACCTGCCCCAGTGACACGGGGTGAGTGAGACCGGGGCTGGCACTCCCTGGGGGCCAATGCATGCTGGCGTCAGGCAGGGTTCAGGTGGCTGGCTTCCTCCTTTTCCCTCACTCCCTTTGCAGGGGACGGGGCTGCCAAAGAGCTGGACCTGGGCTGTGACCTCATCTTACCTTTGGGGGTGCTAAAGGGGTCACTCTGGAGACATGTGGGTCCAGAGCAAGGGGCATGGCCTGTGTTGTGCAGTTGATGACCTATGCCAAGCCCTGACCCGGGGGCTGAAAGGGGGCTGGACTCCCCCCGTCTCCCCTCTCCAGCCTTCCCCCTGCGGGGAACGGGGACTTTTTCTTCACCTGGATGGTGGCTTCTGCCTGCCTTCGTCCTGTGGCCTGCATCTGCCCGGGAGGCCGGGTCTTTCCAAAGAGGCACCGAATGGGCTGCCAGCCCTGGGGGAAGGAAGGATCCAGCATTTAGCAGCTTCTCCCTTGTGTGGGAAGAGCTCAGGAGAGCCTGGGAAAGCCCCTCTAGTTACAAATGGTTGGAGGGCTCGGGGCGGGGGGGACACAGGTTCTGGGTCCTTGTTGAGCCTGTCATGGCCATTTCTCTGGGAAGCAACTGGTTTCAAGCTGATTTCCCGTGGGGTCCCTCACCAGAGCAGACTTTCTGAGCCCCCACCCCAGAGACCAGGAAGAACTGGAGGGAAGGGGTGGGCAGGACAGATGCTGGGGTGAGGAGTGCTGGGGGGAGTGAGCCCAAGGCCCCAGGTAGAAGAGGGGGCTTTTGAGTTGAAGGCCCTATAGGGTTGTGGGAAGGGGTGGCGAGTGGGCAGGGGGAGATGGGGAAGGGAGTCTTTGGTGCCCTGCAGGGCAATAGTGAGATAACCCACGCAGGGAGTTCTGAGACATCCCCCTCACGAACACGGGCCCTTAGGTGCCACCATACCCTCACGTACCTGCTTCTCCCCTGCCCGGACACCTTCGAGGCCCAGAAGTGCAGCCCTTGGGAGTTGCCAACGGGAAAGGATGAGAGGCTGCGGGTGTGAACTTTGTGGATTTCAGGACACCAAGAAAGTACATTAATGATAGCTATATTAGCTTTTAAAAAAATGTTTATTTAGTTTTGAGAGACACAGAGAGAAAGATAGAGTGTGAGCAGAGGAGGGGCAGAGAGGGAGACACAGAATCCGAAGCAGGCTCCAGGCTCGGAGCTGTCAGCACAGAGCCCTATGCGGGGCTCAAACCCATGAACTGTGAGATCATGACAGGAGCTGAAGTCAGATGCCTAACTGACTGAGCCACCCAGGTGCCCCTATATTAGCTTTTTTAAAAGAAAGTTCATTTATTTATTTTGAGAGAGAGCGTGTGCATGCGTGTGCGTGTGTGTGTGCGCGCACACACACACACACACAAGAGCAGGGCACAGACAGAGGGAGAGAGAGAATCCCAAAGCAGGCTCCGTGTTGTCAGTGTGGAGGCTGATGCCGGGCTTAATCCCACGAGTCATGAGATCATGACCTGAGCTGAAATCAAGAGTCAGACGCTCAACCGACTGAGCCACTCAGGGACCCTTATAGTTTTCTTTCTAATTTGCGCCTTCCTCTGGGTACTCCAGTTCACTGTGAGGACTGATGAGGTTTTGGACAAGCAAACAGTAGGGAGAAGGAATGCCAACCTGAGAAGGTAGGAAAAACACCGGGACAGGGCTGTGCAGGGGACATATGCGTAGGAATGCCCCAAAAGTAGGGGCGCCTGTGCGGGAGGGCGCGTTGGGAAAGTGAGGGAGCGCCCCTGGGTGACCAAGGCATTAAAGCCTGATGGAGGCTTTTGGACACCAGAGGACCTCTGTGGCCTGAGCAGGGGTGGATTGCCCTGCTAGGGAACACTCTTGTCTTGCCCTGAGAGCCATCCTGGCGTGGCTCCAGCCGGGAGCCCCCCTTTGCCGGATGATGGGCTGTGGGGGCCCCGGGAGAGGCTGCCTTAGAGCCCGTGTGAGTGAGAGGGCAGGAGCCTCTTTCTGGTGCTTGACAGAGGTGACCATGGAGATTCTGGGGGTAGCTGTCCTCCAGACCCGGGGCTCGGGGGTGGATGTGAATAGGACACAGTCTAGAATTCCCCATTCTCTATGAGCTACAGGGACCACAAAGACCACACAATGCTGTGGATCGACATGAGGGTTGGAAGCCTGTGTCCTGTTTCGTGTACACGAAGTTCTAAAGTGTTCACGGGAAGGGTATGGGAGGGAAGCTCCTCGGGCTGGCTGGGGGACAAGGCAGAAGTGTGTGTCGTGGAGGGGCTGGGGCCGGGGGGGGGCCTAGAAAGATGAAGGCAGGAGTAGAAACGCCCAAGCACAAAATCGAGAAGAGTGTGGTGAAGCTGACAACAGATTTGTCCACAGTAGACAAAGGGACAACCTTTGAAACTTGCCTGGAATAAATTCGAGCAATTAAAAGGAAGTGTTTTACACGGACGGTAGTAAACTCACTGAGCAAACACAAGAGGCCCGCTCTGCCTGGGCAGGTGCTCGGTGCTCGGGATGAGGGAGGATGAATAAGCCAGTTTATAGTCAGGTTTATTAGATGGCACCATGGAAACAGTACAGGAAGGACCGCCACCCAAGCCCGGTGGTGCTGGAGCTCGGAGAGGGGCCCGTGACTGAGAAGGGCAGGCGGGGTCCCGGAGGCTGCTTCCGCCCCGGGGCGGATCGTGGAGGCCACAGGGAGAGGTGGCATTGAAGTTGCTAGCTGTCGAGCGGGACCAGAGGACACACTGACACTCAAAGGCCTTAGATCAATTCAGAATTGCCAAAGGCATACCTAACCATGGAGAGAATTGGAGTATCGATACAAAAATTCCTTGGGCACATGGGGAGGCCTCACTGAGCCTGGGGTCTGGGCATTATATTAATAGCCAAAGCTGCTGATGCTCCTTGACGGACTGCTACGTGCTAGACGCTGTTCTAGATGCATGCCACAGTCTCTTGAACTTCTCCGACATCGCTAGGACCAAGGTGCTGGTACCGATTTGTTTTATCCTGGGGGAACCAGGGTGCAGAGATGTTCACCGACTTGGTCAAGGTTTCCTACCGATCAAGTGGAGGAGGCGGCATTGGAACCCAAGCCGTCCGGCTCCACAGCCCACATTCCTTACCGCTTGCTCTCACCGGGGATGCCCACGTGCGCTAGTCTCCCGGATCTACTCCCGGGTCCACTGTAAACTGGGCGGCTTCAAACAGCAGAGATTTATTCTCTCATAGTTCTGGAAGCCAGAAGTCCAAAACGAGGTAGCTTCAGGGCCTGGTGCCTCCAAAGCCTCCGGGGAGGGATCCTGTCTTGCCTCCTCCAGCTTCTGGTGGCCCCGGCGTTCCTTGGCCATGGTGGCATAACTCTGATCTCTTCTCTCATCTTTGCGTGACCTCCTTCCCTGTGTGTACAATCTTCTTCTCCCTTCTCTCCTAAGGATATGAGTATTTGGATTTAGGGTCAGCCTTAAGTTCAGGAGGATCAAATCCTGAGATGCTTAACTTGATCACATCTGCCAAGACCTTCTTTCTTTTTATTTTTTATTATTTTTTAAGGTTTATTTCTTTTTGAGAGAGAAAGACAGTGCAAGTGGGGAAGGGGCAGAGAGAGAGGGAGCCACAGATTCCGAGGCAGGCTCCAGGCTCCGAGCTGTCAGCACAGAGCCCAATGCGAGGCTTGAACCCACAAACTGTGAGATCATGACCTGAGCTGAAGTCAGATGCTTAAGCGGCTGAGCCACCCAGGGGCCCCTCCAAAGACCTTCTTTCCAAATTAGGTCACATTCCCAGGGGGCTCTGGGGTTAGGACTGCCACATATCTTTTGGGGGCAGTGGGGGATACAATTCAATCTGTTCCACCAAGCTTCCACGGCAACCAGAGCAGCTGTCCTGTCTTCAGGGAGGCTGTGGGCAGGGGGAGGGGAGAGAGCTGGGGCGGCTTGGCCTGGCCTCAGCCCTATTGCCACTCTGCCAGGTGGGATCGGCCTTAGAGAAAAGGAGACAGGCCCAAGCCACTGAGCTCATGCATGGCAGGGCTGAAAGTGCTCCCGGGGCTGGGTGACCAAAGCACATCCCAGTGGCTCCACACTCTTTCTCTTGTAGGATCTTCTAGAGGGAGCAGTGTGGTCAGGGCAGGCATCATTCATCTTCCTTTTCCAGGGGGAAATGGACGTTTGGAGAGGGTAACTGCACGAGCTCCTACAGCTGTGTAGTGGCTGATCCTGGAGGCACTCATGGGCCCCGCTCACACCCCAGCCTTCGGGGCTGCTCCTGTGGACCCCATTGACTGAGTCCACCTCAGGCACAAATGTATTTTGGAGGTGGCAGGAGGAAACAGTCTCACATCTCGGTGGCGGTCTTCAGACTTGCTTTCTAGGGCTTTTCCCCAAGAAGGCCACCAAGTGAAAGACCTGGCCAGCTACCTGGCTGCCTTATTCCACTGCTTAGCTTTTTAAGAAAATCTAAACATCCGTAATGCAAAGAAATAAAAACTGTCAACAGGGCAGGAAAGTAGCAAGTTTTGCTTGTTTGGTAGGAGAGCTAGTGTCTTTGATGGTGAGTTAATGCAACTGCAACATAGGCAAATACGGTTGACCCCTGAACGACACAGGGGTTGGGGCGCTGACCGCTGTGTAGTCAAAAATCCCCATGTTACTCTCGACTCCCGCAAAACGTAACTACTCACAGCCTTACTGTTGACCAGAAGCCTAACTGATAACATAAACAGTCAATTGACACATATTTTGGGTGTTCTGTGTATTATATACCGCATTTCTACGATAAAGTGAGCTAGAGAAAAGAAAGTATTATATTACAAAAATCATAAAGAAGAGAAAATACATTTACAGTGCTGTCCTGGAAAAGATCTGTGGGCAAGTGGACCCACGCAGTTCAAAGCCATGCTATTCAAGGGTCAGCTGTAGACCATTTTTGTTAAGCATTTTGATCACGAGAGTGTGAGGAATCCCAGCTTGGGAATCATTAACCATGAGTGATTTTCCTGCATTTTCCAAGGTGTTGGATACATCTAACCTTTTATTTTTATGGCACATATGTTTTAAACATGATACCATGAGTGCATGTTTGTTGTATAACATAGGGAAAATACAGGCAAACAAAAGGAAGAAAATTTTGCTTAACCTTACCACTCAGAGAAACATTGTGAACATTTTCGTATATTTCTGAGTATGTGTTTAGATTTATTCTATTGGCAGTATGTGTTTTAATGGCCATCGATATTCCATTCTTTTTTTTATACATATAAATATTTTAATGTTTATTTATTTTTGAAAGAGAGAGCCGTCAGCACAGAACCTGACACGGGGCTCGAACTCATGAACCATGAGATTGAATGGCAACTAAATAGAGTAAACGGTATGAATCCAGGAATAAAAATGAAAGACAGCAGGATGTCCGAAGTCCATTTCGATGAGTGTCCTGGCCTTAGTTGGGGTCCCTGGTGGCCCTCCATGTCCCTGCCATGGCCTCACCAATCTCTGTGCCTCTACCCTTGTTGCCCCTTCACTCCAGGGCTCTCTTCTTCTAAGGTACAGTTGGGACCATGGCCTTTTCGCTGGGCGTTCTTCACTCATTGTTGCTCCGCCAAGTCCAGAGCTGGCCTCACCCCTGCTTTACTAGCCTTTGCTCTGCCCCACTTCTCTCTCTTGGATGCTATCCTGCCAGCTGGGTGAGCTTGGAGAGAATTTAACCTTTGGAACTCTAGTTAATATTTGAGATCGAAATAGTAATGCCTGCCTCACAGAATAGTATTATGTAACATTAAAACATTAGGAAAAAGAGTCCAGTGGACTTTCCAGTAATCATTTACTCATTTACTTCAGAAATGCTCATTGAACACCCGGTGTGGGTCAGGCTGAACAGGACAGAAGTGCTCTCTGTGACTGGGGAGATTCTGCTCTGGGGAGGGGTGAGGGTCAGTGGATTGTGCAGGCAGTTCCCTACACAACCACTGAGTTCCAGTTGTGATAAGGCTAGTATGGGACTCTGATAGGCGGCCAATAAATGCCAGCCCTCCCCACCTGTATTCATTCTTTGTGATTCAGTTAGAGACACCACCATAAACTGCCTTTATGTGTCTTTTCATTGTTTGACTTGTCACAACAAACACAGTCTACTTTTATAACTTAAAGAGTCCAATAAAATTTATAATGCCTAAATCCATGAAACTCTTTTAAAGAATGGGAAAATAGCAGCCCCGATATTACTTTCTTTTTGAAGTCTTTCTTGATAAGAAAGGCATAGGGGCTGTTCCCTCCCTCCTCACACCCCCCACCATGGTCGCTCCCACCTCCCTCACATGTGGACCTCCACTACCCCCACATTGCCCTGGAGGGCCAGGAGCCCCAGCGAGGACTGGTTTGGGGGTGCTGAGTGGCTGGCTATCCCCAGCGTCCAGCATGGTTCTGGAAGTCACAAGGAACTTCTCTTTGGATGATAGCCTGGACAAGGGTGGGGCAGAGCTGAGAAGTGGCTTTCCCAGGGGCACACAAGGTAGAGAGACTGAGGACTGCAGTAGCCTCTAGGTCAGATACAAAGGGGGCTTCAGAGGGGCGAGTGGATGAGGTGTCCTCAGAGGCAGGAGGACAGAGTGGCCAAGGCTCAAGGGAAGGATGAGAGGAAAGAGAAAGCGGCTCTGAGGTCCTATAGCCATGCCTGGGTTTACTCTGAGCCTTGCCACCCTCTGCTGTGTGTTGACCAGAGCCCCTGTGTGCTGCCTCTCTCTCTGATCCTCCTTATACCCATGACTCAAGGATGCCCTCCACCTTGGCAGCCTCCCCAGCTCAGGCCCTCTGCTCCCATCATGCTGAATTAGGCAAAGTCTAACTTGGAGGCAAGAGCATTGGGCAAAACAAACATATCTATTGTCTTAAAAATAGCCAAGCAATCTTTTCAATCTTTCTCATTAATGTCAAATTCTAAAAGTCTTAGCCATTATTACACCTTTGACCTGAACTCATCCACCAGTGATTTGGTAGTGCTCTTCCCGAGATGATGGTCTGCAAAACCAAGGATCCAGAACTGTTGATGTGAATGACCCAACCTGACTAATTGTCCACTCCCCACTTACCCTGGATTCCAGTCCTTGTTCAGTTCCTGGACCCTCCCTATAATAGGGAGTGAAAATGGGGTATCTGGAATGGCAGAGGGTGGCCCTGCCCTGAAGGTTTCCATGGTCATTTCTGCCAGTGGCAAAGGTCCATCCTCACGAGAGGTGAGAAAGGCACAGTTTCAAGGCATCTTTGGGGAGGGAGGAGGAACTGACAGGAGGGACAAGAGGCTGCTTCTCCTGCCCTTTTGAGGAAGTCCCCTTATACAATCTTGTAGAATTCCTAAGACTCCCTAGCTTTATGGCACTATTGTCACAAAGATTCCTTCCATATTTGATCCTACTCATTTCATAGGCAGGACAAAGAGGAGACAGGATTATAGTCCCCCTTTATGTAGGAGAATAGAGTCTTACGCATGTAATCACATGGTCTAAGTGGCGAAGAGATGTCAGAATGAGACCTCCAGTCCCAGGAGGCATTCCCAGCACTCTTACTATTAGACAACTATAGTTTATTGCATGGGCTGTGGGGCCAGGGAGGAGGAATGGCTCACCTGGGCTACAGGGTGGCCAGGTAAAAGTGATAGAGTGGCTAGCCCTTGAGTAAGTGTGTCTGGAGAGAAAGGACAGGCAGTGGGTGAATTATCCATGGCGATGTGCTTTAGCTCTCCTATTCTTCTTGGGTCTGTGAGAACTGTTAGGATAGAGTAGGGGGAGTCTCACATGTAAGAGATGGGGAAGAGATTTGTCAGACTAAGTATCAGCCAGATGACTTAAGGTGACTATGTGGTTTGCAAATCACAGAATGCGAGGAGCAAAAGAATGCGCATGGGGCATTTGTGTGCGTACAACTGTTCTTTCAAATTGATGCCAGAGTGCCCAACTAAATAAACATGTCCCAGAGTGCTTAGGGGAGAATGTGTAGGCAATTTTGGGCAAAATATACATATTTTTGGAGGGCAAACAGATTTGTCAAAATCCACAACCATACAACTACTAATCCAAGTCATAAATCACAATCAACATCCAGATCCTTATCTAGTGATACCTTTCCCTCTAGACAAACTAGTATATTCCAGAAAAGACAAAAGTTTTAGATAACCTTTGGTAAGGTGTCCAAATATATAGGTTCCCTGATACTTCTTATAAGTTGTCCTTCAGTATCATAGGTTGACCAGCTATCTGGAACAGATTGTCACTAAGATCGATTAGTGACAATTGTGAACAGATTGTCATACTCCTGCTGCCTCAGCACAGACAGATTTAGGCCTCACAGAAGGATCTACTCTGCACACAGGCACCCCTGATTTGTCCAAGAGTGCAGTTATCCCAGACAGAACCGTTACTAAAGAGGAGGGACTTTCTGCTTCCACATCAAAAACCACTGAATCCTTTACTACAAAGGATTATCACCAACAAACAACCACATCCTTTGCTGGGGGGTCCACATTCTACCCCCCCTCAGAGCTGTCCACACCAACATTTTCAACAACTCACACCTCCTACAGCACAGATAATGCAAGTCCTGCCTCCGAATCCAGCATCAGTGAGCTCTCTACCCTCACTGTGGTCACTGAACGAACAGACCCAACTCTCACAGGTGACACAACCGTCCACACCTCTGTGTCAGATTCATCTGAGACCACAGTATCACCTGAGGTTTCTCATGTCACAGGCGCTGGGAGTGCTGTAGCTCCATGGAGTCCTGGAGAGGCATCCATCAGCCCAGCTGTCTCAGGACCAACCGCCACTGGCGTCACCCAGATATCCACAGACCACAGCACCATCTCTGATTCCTCTAAACCCACGGACTCATCTGTAACCACCTTTACCAGAGAATATGGAAGTCCTGAGCCCACCTCAAATCCCAGTGATGCCTTTTCTACTTCCAGTAGTTTTGGCCAAACCACCATGTTCTTTCCAGTGGCTTCCACAGTCTCCTCGACCCTCTCTGATTCATCAAATCCTACATTTTCACCAGACACCCCCCATACCACTGACAAGGAAAGTCCTTCATCCTCTCTGGGTCCAGGTCCATCACCCACCAGCACTCAGGTCTCTGGACAAACAGCCACACCTTTCACTAAAGAGACAGCTGCCTACACACACATTTCAGATTTATCAACAACACCGGCTTCTGGTGAAACGTCCTACACCCAGGATGATGAAGGGACCACGTCCCGTTCGACTCCTGGCCTGCTGTCTTCCAACCCTGGGATTTCAGGACAGACAAACACAGGCCTGACCGAGGGGCCTTCTGTCTATACAGACACACCTAATGGGTCCAAACCTACCAGTACCTCGGACAGCACAGTTACCAAGGAGGATGGAAGTTCTGCTTCCACATCTGGGCCTGCTGAATCATTTACCACTTCTGGTGTTGATCCACACACAGGCACAACTTTACCTCCAAGATCCCCTCCTTACAGCACCACCTCAGAGGTGTCTGCACCCACAGTTTCGACTCACTTTTCCTACGGCATGGATGAGGCAAGTGCTACTTCTCAGTCAAGTCCTAGTGATTTATTTACCACCAGTGTGCTCTCTGAACAATCAGCCAGGACTCTCACAGAGAAGCCAACTGTCCACACCATTTCTGATTCATCTGAATCAACAGCTTCTTCCTACAGCCTCAGAACCCCAGACCTTGGTAGTTCTGCAGCACCCTCGAGTCCTGGAGAATTCTCTTCCAGCCCAGTTGGCTCACGACTGACTGCATCTACAGTCACCCAGCCACCCACAGAGCACAGCACCGTGTCTGATTCTTCTCAACTTCCGGACTCATCAGCAACCACTTATACCAAGGATGAAGAAAGTCGTGTGTCTACATCAGGTCCCACTGAATCTTTAACCACAGGGTCTTCCTATAGTACAGGTTCTTCAACTCCGTCAGACCATGAAGGATTTCCCACCGCTTCCCTGACCACTGAACACAGCGCTACAACTTTTACTGGATTGCCCTCTGTCTTTACAACTACGCCTGATTTGTCTGAAACGGCCGTTTCATCTGACACCTTCTATACCAGGGATGATGGAAGTGCAATGTCCCCTTCCAATTCTGGCCATCTGTCTAGCACCCTCTCTGCCTCAGCACACAAAACCACAGGCCTCGTGAAAGGATCCAGCATGGTTACAGGTACCACTCATTCGTCAGAACCTACAGTTATCTCAGAAAGCACTGTTACCAAAGAGGATGGGCTTTCTGCTTCCACATCAAAAACCACTGAATCCTTTACTACAAAGGATTATCACCAACAAACAACCACATCCTTTGCTGGGGGATCCACTTTCTACCCTCCCTCAGAGCTGTCCACACCAACATTTTCAACAACTCACACCTCCTACAGCACAGATAATGCAAGTCCTGCCTCCGAATCCAGCATCAGTGAGCTCTCTACCCTCACTGTGGTCACTGAACGAACAGACCCAACTCTCACAGGTGACACAACCGTCCACACCTCTGTGTCAGATTCATCTGAGACCACAGTATCACCTGAGGTTTCTCATGTCACAGGCGCTGGGAGTGCTGTAGCTCCATGGAGTCCTGGAGAGGCATCCATCAGCCCAGCTGTCTCAGGACCAACCGCCACTGGCGTCACCCAGATATCCACAGACCACAGCACCATCTCTGATTCCTCTAAACCCACGGACTCATCTGTAACCACCTTTACCAGAGAATATGGAAGTCCTGAGCCCACCTCAAATCCCAGTGATGCCTTTTCTACTTCCAGTAGTTTTGGCCAAACCACCATGTTCTTTCCAGTGGCTTCCACAGTCTCCTCGACCCTCTCTGATTCATCAAATCCTACATTTTCACCAGACACCCCCCATACCACTGACAAGGAAAGTCCTTCATCCTCTCTGGGTCCAGGTCCATCACCCACCAGCACTCAGGTCTCTGGACAAACAGCCACACCTTTCACTAAAGAGACAGCTGCCTACACACACATTTCAGATTTATCAACAACACCGGCTTCTGGTGAAACGTCCTACACCCAGGATGATGAAGGGACCACGTCCCGTTCGACTCCTGGCCTGCTGTCTTCCAACCCTGGGATTTCAGGACAGACAAACACAGGCCTGACCGAGGGGCCTTCTGTCTATACAGACACACCTAATGGGTCCAAACCTACCAGTACCTCGGACAGCACAGTTACCAAGGAGGATGGAAGTTCTGCTTCCACATCTGGGCCTGCTGAATCATTTACCACTTCTGGTGTTGATCCACACACAGGCACAACTTTACCTCCAAGATCCCCTCCTTACAGCACCACCTCAGAGGTGTCTGCACCCACAGTTTCGACTCACTTTTCCTACGGCATGGATGAGGCAAGTGCTACTTCTCAGTCAAGTCCTAGTGATTTATTTACCACCAGTGTGCTCTCTGAACAATCAGCCAGGACTCTCACAGAGAAGCCAACTGTCCACACCATTTCTGATTCATCTGAATCAACAGCTTCTTCCTACAGCCTCAGAACCCCAGACCTTGGTAGTTCTGCAGCACCCTCGAGTCCTGGAGAATTCTCTTCCAGCCCAGTTGGCTCACGACTGACTGCATCTACAGTCACCCAGCCACCCACAGAGCACAGCACCGTGTCTGATTCTTCTCAACTTCCGGACTCATCAGCAACCACTTATACCAAGGATGATGAAAGTCGTGTGTCTACATCAGGTCCCACTGAATCTTTAACCACATCTCCTGGTTCTGGACCATCAGCCTCACCCACAGCTATGGAGTCTACTTTCTCCACAAGCATCTCAGAGTCGTCAAAATACACAGTGTCTTCCTATAGTACAGATTCTTCAACTCCATCAGACCATGAAGGATTTCCCACCGCTTCCCTGACCACTGGACACAGAGCTACAACTTTTACTGGATTGCCCTCTGTCTTTACAACTACGCCTGATTTGTCCAAAATGACCATTTCTTCTGAAACATCTTACACCAGTGGTGATGGAAGTGCTGTGTCCCCTTCCAGTCCTGCCCAGCCTTCTAGCATACTCTCTGCTTCAGCACAGACAACCACAGGCCTCATGGAGGGATCCAGCATGTATACAGGCACCCCTCATTCATCAAAATCTACAGTTATCTCAGATAGCACTGTTAGCAAGGAGGATGGACTTTCTGCTTCCACATCAAGAACTGCTGAATCCTTTACTACAAATGCTGATCATGGACAAATAACAACATCCTTTGTTATGGGGTCTGCTTTCTCCACCTCCCCCTCAGAGCTATCCGCAACAATAGTTTCCACCCACTCTTCCTATCTCACAGATTCCATTATACCCACAGATCCATTAACAACCATATTTACCAAGGATGATGGAAGTACTAGATCAACACTGAGCTCTAGTGAATTGTTTACCAGTTCTCAAAGTGATGTACAAACAACAGTGTCTTTTACTATGGAATCTGCCGTCTCCACAACTGTCTCCAATATGTCACATCCTACCGTTTCCCTCAGTACCTTCTTGACTACTGGCAAGGGAAGTTCTTCATCTCCTTTTGGTCCTAGTGTATCCTCTACATCCAGTCAGTCATCTGGACCAACAGCCACAACAGTCTCCTTTACAGAAGAGAGAACTCTCTACACAAACATTACTGATATGTCCACACCAACCATTTCCTCCGAGACTACCTCTGTCCACGATGAAGGAAGTTCTACATCCTCCTCAAGTTCTAACATATCGTCTACCACCCCCACTGTCTCAGCTGAGACAACCACAGGCATCACAGTGAAATCCACTCTCTCTACAGGCACCCCCAATTTATCCAAATCTACAGATACTTTGGAGACTGTTGTTACCAAAGACAATGGTATTTCTTTTTCCTCATTAAATGTCATTGAATCCTCTACGACTTCTGGTGGTGATGCACACTCAAGCACATCTTTTCCTCAAGGATCCACCTTCTATACAATCACCTCAGAGCTGCCCACACCATTATTTTCTACCCATCATTCTTACAGCACAGACAATGCAAGTCCTGCTTCTCCATCAATCCCCAGTGAACTCTCTACTCCCACTTGGATCTCTGAACAAAGTACTACAACTCTCACAGAGGAGCCAACAATCCATGCCACCATTTCAGAATCATCTGAATCAACAGTTTCTTTCTACAGCCCCCATCCCACAGGCACTAGGAGTTCTGCTACCCCATGGAGCCTTGGAGAGGCATCTACTAATCCAGCTGTCTCAGGAACAACTGCCAGTACGGTCCCCTTGAAATCCACAGGGCATAGCACAATCTTTGATTTTTCTCAACCCACAGACCCATCTGCAACCACTTTCAGCAAAGAGGATAGAAGTTCTATGTCCACATCTATCCCCGGCAAATCTTTTACCACCTCTGGTGGTGATGGACAAACAACTTTTCCTCCAGGATCCACATTCTATACAATAACCTCAAAGGTGTTGACACCAACATTTTCTTCCCACTCTTCCTATAGCACAGACAAAGCAAGTTCTGCTTCCCCATCAAGCCCCAGTGACCTCTCTAACCAGACTGTACTCTCTGAACAAACCACCATGACTCTTACAGAGGAGTCAACTGTCTACACCAGTGCTTCTGATTTGTCCCAATCTACTGTTTCCTCTGAAACCTCTTTTACCAGATTTGAAGGAAGTTCCTCTTCAGGTCCTGGCCAGCTCTCTACCACCTCTGGTGTCTCACAAGAGACATCCTCAAGCCTAAGTGATGGGTCTACTGTCTATACAGACACCCCTGATTTGTCCAAAACTACAGTAACCTCAGACACCACCCTTTCTAAAGAGAACATAAGTTCTGCTGCTACTTCAAATTCAGGCGAAACTTTTCTCACTACAGGTGGATATCAAGAAACACCCACATCCTTTACTATGGAATCAACTGTCTCCACAATCCTCTCAGATTTATCAAATCCAACAGTTCCACATGGTACCGTCAATACTACTGAGAATGCAAGTTCTTCTTCCCCATCTGGTCCTGGTGAATTAATTTCCAGTACTCTAGTCTCTGGGCAAACACCCACATCCCTTCCTGAAGCATCCACTGTCCACACAACCATGACTGATTTGTCTTACTCCACTGGTTCAGTGGTTACCTCCTCCACCAATGTCAATGGAAGTTTTACTTCCACATCAAGCCCCGGTGAATTATCCACTACCACCTTGGTCTCTGGACAAACAACCACACTTTTCACAGAAAAGCCAACCATCTACACCATTTCTGATTTGTTCAGTTCTACAGTTTCTGTTGACACCTCCTCTACCACTCCTAGTGGGGGTCCTGCACCCTCATCAGGTTCTGGCTTGTTGTCCTCCACTACCATCACAACCATCACTGAGGAATCGAGTGTCTTCACCACTACCACTTATTCCTCTAATACAATGGATTCATCTGATGCCCCCAATACCACTGAAGACCTTAGTGCATTATCTTCATCAAGGCCCATCCATTCCTTTTCACCCCCAGTCTCTGGACAAATGCTCACCACTTTGGGTGAGAATTTCACTCTTTTCATCACCAGCAGTGATTCTGCCAAACCAACGATTTCTACTTCAATCCCCTCTTCCACAGACAGCCCTAGTCCTGCATCCCCATCAGCTCTCACTTTCTCTTCTACAACTAGAGACATCTCCAGACCAACAGCCACCACCCTCAGAGGAGGATCTACTATTTTCCAAAGCAGCACAGGGTCACCAAACACAACAATATCATCTGACAGCTCCCAAACCACTACCTCTCATGCTTCTTCTTTAGCCTCAGCTCTTCCTAGCTTGTCCTCAAGGCCAGTCTCTGACTCTTCCTCAGCCGTTACAGCTTCCTCTGGTTTTTCTCCTCCTCTGTCCTCCACTTCACATGGCTCTACCTATGCTCCAGTCCTTGGGTTCAGTACGTCTTCAACTCTCCATCCCCTGTTCACTAGCAACCATACAACTGTGATGACGACCCAGTCTTCAGCTATGACACCAAGTAAGTCTTTTTGTATGTCACTCTGTGAACCTCTCCTGTCCATCTTCTCTCATCAACTAATCAGTTTTGACCTCGTTGTGGTCTTGTTTCATCCTTCCTGGGCCTTCTTGTTGTCAAAGCATGTCATCCACATGGGTGGATGTTGTCTTTTCTTTTCTTTTCTTTTCTTTCCTTTTTCTTTTCTTTTCTTTTCTTTTCTTTTCTTTTCTTTTCTTTTCTTTTCCTTGTAGGGCTCTTGCTTTCTTTGCTCATCTTCTTTCATTTCTTGTTTCCATCTTCCCCATTGTCCCTCCTCATTTCCCTCCCCCACCCCCACCTCCCCTGGAGCTTAAGATGGTGGCAGTGGTTCTCATCCTCCTCTTTCAGTACAATGCCTAAATGATGGGACCTGGAATGGGAGATAGTATTTTTTGTCCCTTGGGCTTTCATGGTGACCGCTGTGAATTCTACCCCTTCACAGGCCAGTGCCAGAATGGGACCATCTGGAATGGAAAAGAGTGTGTCTGTGCCCAAGGCTTCTTCGGTTACCAATGCAAGTCCCTTGTGGACTCCTTCTTCCTAGGTAATAAACTTTTCTGAGACCTTCAGATTGTCCCCACATTCCTTAACCACTTAAATAGGAGGGTAACATTGAAAGGACTATCTGCTACCACTGCCTCATTGTGCAGGTAGAGGAGAAAATATGACCTTTGCCTGGGTCTAAATGCAGGTAGAGCATGGGCCTTCTGAATCCTCCTCCCGGGCTCTTTTCACTGGCCCATCTGCCCCTCTCATCGGGATGTTTCTGTTCCAACCCTTTCTGGAGCCTTCCACTTAGCTCTGTCTCTCTGGGTCAAGATCCTGGCCACTAGGATCAGGGGCAAAAGATCAGAGATAAGGGGCAAAAGTTTCAGTGACTCCTACTTGTCTCTTGAATTTCCATCCACCTGCCTACCCACTTTCTTTGCCTCCATGAGAACAGCAGGAGGAAATTAATCCCAGAAGACATTACTGAGAGGTTGCTGTCTCATGTATAATCTGATCTGTTCCCACAGAAATCCCAGAAATAATCAATGCCACTTTAGGTGTGACAGTGAAAGTGACTAACAAGAATTTCACAAAAGATCTGAATAACATATCCTCCCCAGAATACTGGAATTTCACTCAACTATTCAAGAGTCAGGTAAGAGTAGGGAAATCTCAGATCCTCCAAAGTGGATGTCCAATGTTATTGGGGATACAGGGGCTCATTCTGACTGACTTTGGAGTTTCTCAGCTCATAGATCCCTTCAGTCTTCCCAAGTCCTGAGAGGGGGCCCTCTGAGAGCCCCTTCCTTGAACACCACCTCACCCACATTCCTTTCCTTCTTTCCTATGGGTTAATCCATGGGTTCCCTGTGGGAAGGGGGCCCTGGGGATGCCTCTGAGACAGGGAACAGGGGCTGCTGCATCCCCCATTCGTGTATGAACTTGGCTGCCTCATTTCTTTCAGATGGATAAAGCTTACATGGGCAAAGACTTTCCTCAGTACAGAGGCGTGATCATTAGGAGACTGTTGTGAGTATGTGAGGGGTGCAGGAAGCCCCTTCTCTCTGCTCTCTTGTCTTCTCCTGTCTTGAATGAGTATCAGTACCTGGCTGGACCAGATGGGCCCCCAGCTCACGGGCAACACCAGAAGGCTCTGAGCCATTCATTTATACATTCATTCATCCTTCATCAATTCTGCAAACTTGTATTGAAAGCCTACGCTGTGTTAGGTGCAGGGAATACAGTGGTCCTGGTCTTCATGGAGTAAAGAGTGGCAGAACACAGCAAAATGGCTGTGCAATCTGGTTAGAGTTAATGGTAAGAGACACACAGGGTGCAATGGGAGAGGTCTCAAATGCAAGCTGGGTGAGGTGGAGGGAAATCTTTCTGGAAGAAGTGACAGCTTTAAGCTGAGGCTTAAAGCATGAAGAGGAATGAGCCAGGTAAAGGGAATTGATGAAGGATGGCTCAGTCTCACCCAGAAGTGAGAAAGAGGAGGGCAGATTCCAGGAACATAAAGAATAGTTACTACTTGAGGGCAAAAGGGTCATGGTGGGAGAGGAGGTGGAAAGATGACCCATACCAAGTTACTTAGTCTTTAAGTATCAGCAGTTTTGGCCCACGTGGGAAAATATCTGATTGGCACTGCAGACAGCTCAGTTTGACTGCAGGACTGAGAATGGGTGGACAGGGGATGGAGATTAGAGTGGCCTGGATCAGAGAGGTGACAGTGCAGAAGAAAAATTGTCTAGTGTGAAAGATCTTTAAGAAGCAGGACCAGCAGATCATGAGGATTTGATGGGTGTTTGGAGAGGAGGAATAACACCAGATTTCTGGGCTGCTGGCAATGTAGAGTGCCCTTTGATGAGATAAGGAAGGTAAGGAGGAGGAGGATGGGGAAGAAGATGAAGAGTGGGCTATGTGGAGTCTCAAGTGCCTGGGACCCAGCCACATTGAGTGGTTGAGTAATGGAACAGTGTGTGGTGGATAGAAAGTGTCTGCAGCGGAGACACTGGTGTTGGTTTTCCTGGATAGAAGTTGCTGGAAGCCCTGGGAGTAGACAAGATGGCCTGGGAATCATTATAGCATAGGAGTGAACATTTCCAGGAAAGAATCATGAGAAGCACCAGCATCTAAGGGATAGACAGGAAAAGCAGAGCCCCCAAAGGAAAGTGGAAAGAAGGAGACAGAAGGGAAGGTGGGAAGGGAGCCTGGAAGGTGTCTTCTCCCAGCAAGGAAAGAGGGAGAAGACTGAATCTCCCTCTCCCTGTCAAATGCCCATGGGGTTCCATGCCTCAGCATCCTCTACTCCATCTTGACCTCCTGCCCAGTACCCGTGCTTGTTTCAGTCTCCATTTTGGCACAAGTTTTTGTTGTTTTAAGTACTCCTGGCTCCTGGTTCTGACTTCTCTGTCACAATGTCTGTGACTGGTGACAGACCTTGTCTCAAGATCTCTCAGTGCCCCATTGGCCTTCTAACAAGGAGCTTCTGGGTTGGAATCTTATATTTCTAAAGTGACCTCATGTTTCTTCATTTCTAAAAGCATGCTTGTTTGGTTTTCAAAATAAAATCCAACAGCCTCCATTTAAAAATTTTTTAATTTTAAGTATTTTTTACTGTGGTGAAATGCACATAACAAAAGGTGGCCATTAATCATTAAATTAATCATTTTAAGTGTATGGTTTAGTGTCATTAAGTACATTCACATTGTTGTGCAACCAGCATCATGGTCCATCTCCAGAACTTTTCCGTCTTCCCAAACTGAAACTCTGTACCCTTTATTTTATTTTTTTAAGTTTGTTTGTTTGTTTTGAAGGGGGGTAGAGAGAGAGAGAGAGAGAGAGAGAAAGAGAGAGAATCCCAAGCTGGCTCCACGCTATCAGCGCAGAGCCTGACTTGGGGCTGCATCCCACAAACCAAACCATGAGATCATGACCTGAGCCAAAATCAAGAGCCAGATGTCCAACTGACTGAGCCACACAGACACCCAACTCTGTACCTTTTAAACAATAACTCTCAATTTTCCCTCATCCCACCTCGGGCAACCTCCTTTCTACTTTCTGTCTCTATGAATTGGATTACTCTAGGGACTTCATATTAGTACTCATGTAAATACTCATACACTATTTGTCCTTTTGTGACTGGCTATTTCACTTAGCACAATGTCCTCAAGGTTCATCCGTGTTGCAGCAGATGTCAAAAATTTCTTCTTTTGTAAGATTGAAAAACATTTCATAGTACTGTGTACCACATCTTGTTTATCCATTCATCCATCAATGGACAGTTCTTAGTTTGCTTCTTTTTAGCTATTGTGAATAATGCTGCTACAAACATGGGTGTATGAATATATCTTCAAATCCCTGCTTTCAATTTTTTGGGATAAATACCCAGAAGTGGAATTGCTGGGTCATATGGTAATTCCATTTTTAATTTTTTGAGGAGCTGCCATACTATTTTCCACAATGGCTGCACCATTTGATCCTCCCTCCAACAGTCACAATGGTTCAATTCCACCATGTCTTCACCCAAGAGCTTCCAGTTTTAAGAATGGATTTCACCCAATGGCATTTATTGTGATCACTGATATTTTGGAATCTTAGGTCATTTTGCTCTGCAGCTTCCCTCTAGGATGATACCTGTTGGAGGGAACAGTCTCTAGTCTGTCCTGCCTCTGGGTCACATAGTTAATTGTGTTTCATCACCCCTCTGGCTTTGTGGGCCCCACTTTCTGGGAGGGTGGGCGACATAGGGTGACTGATGAATCACCAACTCCTGGTTTTAGCAATGGCAGTGTCGTGGTGGAACATGACGTCATCATGGAGGCAAACTACACTTCAGAGTTTGACAAACTATTTGCAAACCTCTCTAAACTCATAAAGGTCAAGATTATGAATGAGACCAAAAGGCTATCTGGTGATTCTGAAGAGTGCAGAGGTAGGCTCTCCTAAAACCCCTTGACGTTGGTGGGGAAAGGGTAGGAATGCCTCAGCCTCCCCTCACCCCATGTCTCTCCTCCTTTCTGGAACTCCAGAGACCTCCCTATAGGGATCCAGAAGCCAGGCCCCATTTCCCCAGACTCCAAAGTGCCCCCAACATCTCCCTGTCGTGGGCTCAGATTGTCATCAGCCCTAATGTTCCCATCTGAGCCTGCTTAGATGAGCCCAGCTGCATCTAGGGATGGGCCATGACCCTAGTAGGGCAGAGGGAAGTGTTTTTGTTTTGTTCTTTCCCACCATGCTTGGCAGCCTCCTCACATCTGTGCTTCAGTGAGGAAGCCACCATCGTGAGCGAGAACGTGATGCTGGGGTTTGACTTGAAGGGTAAGCATCTCTGCAGAGTTGTAGGTGTTGGGGGGACAGGGTGTGGGCAGTAAACATGAGGGCTGGTGGCGCTTTAACCAGGCTGTCTACCCTTCCCCACCCCCCACCCCCCAGAGCAATGCACTCAGAAGGCTGCGAAGGACTATGCCCAGTTCTACTTTGTGGATGAGCTGGATGGGAAGCTGGCCTGTGTGACCAAATGCACCTCGGGGACGAAGCTGCAACTCAACTGTAATGAAGGAGAATGCCAGCTGCAACGCAGTGGCCCCCGCTGCCTGTGAGTGTCCAGCCCCTCTAAGGCCAGTGCCCACTCTCTCTAGTGGTAGGACCACACCCTCCACCATAGTTATGGGGCAGGGGTCAGGGTAGGGGGGGACGCAGAAGGAGTTGGGCACAGCTTACAAGACACATCCTTCCCCACCCACCCCTCTTTCTTCTATCCAGGTGTCCCTTCACCCCCCACCCCCACCCCCACCAGAGGTGGGGGAGGTGCAGGTTATAGATGTGGGCATTCTAGGAGTGAGCAAGCCCCCTCCTGAGAAAGTTCTAGTCACCAATTCCCAAATCTATATCTATAGATCTCTATCTTTCACTTTCCTTTCAATATCCCAGCTACAGTGCCATTATATCACTCCTAGCTATATATAGCTAGGGCATTAAGCTCAGGAGAGCATACTTTAAAGCATAAAATATAAAAATGGTAACAGGTCAGTCAAGGTGCCAGCTAGAGATTAGATGAGTGGGCACGATGTGTCTAGGACAAGGCATCTGACACTCAGATTCTGAATCCTGTTCTGCAATACTGAATCCCCATCTCCTCTCTGCCCCTTAGTCTTGGGGAGCTTCCTAACCTGGGTCCCTCCTAACCAGTGCCTGCCCTTCCTTGGAGGGAGAGCCGGCTTCCTGTGCTTTGGCATTGATTTTTTTCTTTTGCAAGATTGGGTGTGAGGGATGTTGGTGGACTGGCCTGAGCTTGCATGTGTCTCCAGATGCCCAACCTCGGACACACACTGGTACTGGGGAGAGACGTGTGCATTGAGCACCAGCAAGAGCCTGGTGTACGGGAGTGTGGGGGCCGTGGGAGCACTGCTGGTGGTCATGGTGGTGATCCTGACTGTCTTCCTTGGTCGATCCCAGAGAAAACTGCACAGGTGAGCTTATGGATTCGGGCCCAGGGAAAGGGAGCCACAAGACCCCAAGGCTCTCCTCCTTCCCCTCAGCGTTTGGAAGTCTGCTGGGGACCCAGCCCCACTCAGTTCTGGTTAACAGCACAGGGCAGCCCGCGGATCTGATCTGTTTGGCAGAGAGATGCGACCAAACACTTGTGTCCTGAAATTGGATTATGTGATGACATTACCTGGTGTTATCACTTTGGCTGCCACAGGGCACTCCTGGGGATGAGCTCTCTGGCA
Organism: Neofelis nebulosa; assembly: GCF_028018385.1. Classification (NCBI taxonomy): domain Eukaryota; kingdom Metazoa; phylum Chordata; class Mammalia; order Carnivora; family Felidae; genus Neofelis; species Neofelis nebulosa. The sequence continues at coordinate 7,842,749 of NC_080799.1, forward strand.
TTGCTTTCCCAGCAGTAAAATGGGGGAGGGGGAATCTACCCTGAGATGGTTGAGAAGCACAGGGCAGAGCACCTCTGGCAGCCAGAGGGGGGTTCCTCTGATTCTGGTCCATTGCTCCCATCTCACCGATAATGGAACTCCCGTGGAAGGGAGGAGGGGGAAGGGCAGGCCTTGGAGATGTTTTGTTTTCTGCCACCACCCTGGGGGCAGGCCCCTCCCTGACCCAGGGCTTGGCAGTGACAGCCCTTTCCAGAAGCCAAAGGTCAGGGCCCTCTAAGCTCCCTCCACCCCCCTGCCACCAGCTGCTCAGGGTGTTTCTGTTGGCAGGCAAGAATACAATTTGTGGCAAGGAGAAGATCTTCCTGGCGGCTTCCAGAACACAGGCATCTGGGAAGGTACTTCTCACCAGAGGCGAGGGTGGGGGCAAAGCTGGTGGGTGGAGATAGGCCGAGAAGGCATCACAGCCAGACACGATGTGGCTGTGGGGGCTGCGTGGGTCCTGCCAGCTGGTTTTACAGGTGCTGCGCCCCTGGGCTAGGCCAGTTTCTCTGCAGCCTCCTGACCCCTGAGCCCCCATGTGGTCCTTGCCAACCCTCGTCTTTTCTCTGCTCCTCCCCGTGCCCACCCTTTCCTTCCCCCATGCCTTTGCAAGTACTGCACCTCTGTCTGGAAGGTTCCTCTTGCTGGGGGCTCTGCAAGTCACAATCCCACTCTGTCTCCCACTCTGGTTCAAACACTGCCTCTCCATGGAGCATCCTGTGTGTTCGGGCTCTTCTGATTCCCAGCTGCCGTGGAAAGCCACCATGTCCCGCAAGCCACCATGTCCCGTGGTGCAGGGAGATGAAGAATCTCTAGCCACCACCATCCCTGCCCCTGGGCAAGTCCTGCCCTCCCAGTTCCTCCAGACAAACAATGGGGAGGGGCTACAGGTGGTGGAGAGCAGCCGGATCCTGCCCCCAGAGACCACCCCCTGTGAGAGTCTCAGATGTACTCACAGTTGGTGGGAGGACAGGGCCATGCCGTGGGCTCCAGGGGCACAGAAATCTGCCCAGTCCGGCCAGGGCAGGGCGGGATCAGAAGACTGCAGAAGCGCCCTCACCTGAGCCAGTCTGCAGGCTGGGCAGTGCTGCGGGCTGGTTCATAAGCTGTGTGCTTCCTGCTTCCAGGAACACAGATACCAGTGAGGTCGTGGAGATCTCTGTGGGCCGTGATGGAGGGACCCACTGGAGGGGCTTTAAGGTCAGGGAGCCAGACATACATTTCAAGCAGCTCACTCAGGGTGAATTGAGGGGGGCAGCCCTAAAGTGGGGAGACCAAGGGGATGGCTCTGCTGTAATGTAGGTGAAGAATGATGAGGCTGGGTGGGGACAGGGGGATGGGAGGAGTGGATAGCAGAAGTAATTTAGATGCCAGTGAGCTGGGCCAGGCTTGTTGCTCACAGGCTGGGGAAGGGAGAAGGCCTGGATTGGGGGAGGGACACTGCCTGGTCGGGGGAGAGGCAGCAGGTGGGGGCGCATTGAGTACGGGGGCTGGTGAATAGGGGTACAGAGGCATCACCAGCTCTGGCCTATCTGAAGCCTGGGGAGAAGTCTTGGCCAGTGGGCGGCTGGGAGGCGGCAGGAAGAATACAGGTGCGGAAAAGAGCAGAGTGAAGGGCAGGGTCCCCGGGATGACCTTGAAGGAGGCAGAAAGAAGAAATGGTCGTGGAAGTGCCTGGAGAGCCTGGAGCTTGCGGCTTTGAGGCCCAGGAGTGGGGGATGTGCAGGACTGGGAAAATGGTGGCTGAAAGCACGCCCACTCCAAGAGAAGATTCTGGGCACTGCTGGTTTCTGCTTGCTGTGGTTCCCGTGGCTGTGAGGCAGTGTGTGCCGGTCACCCTCGAGCAGGGCCTTCCTCCTGTTCCACCCTCGCCCAGGTCACCCCTGAGCCTGCCCGTGGCCATGACTTTTGACCCTAGGCGTGTCAGGGGGCTGTGTTTCTCTCTTGTCTTGCTGTCACATGGGGCCAGCCCCCCAGTCTCACTCTCAGCCTGGCCCCTTTTTCTGCAGATGAGAATCTGAAGGAAGACAGATTCGCCCTTGAAAACATCTACAGCCATTTCCAGCCCTCTCTGGAGAACGTTGACCCTACTACAGAGGTGACTCAGGGGTCTGTCCCCAGCTAGTAGCTGTTCCCTTCCCCCCAGCCCTGCCATCCACCACCCTGGGCTGCCTGGGGGGTGGTGGGCACCCTTGGTCTAGAGGCAGGTAACTTCTGTTGGAGCCTCCTGGGCCTCACCTCCTCTCTCCCGCCCCCAGCTCCACATCCAGAGGCCCAGGGTCCTGACAACTGCTCAGTGAGTGAGACAAGAGGCTCCCACCGCTCATTCAGATTTGGACAAGACAGCAGATAAGATCCCACGACAGCGCTACTCCCCACTTCCCCTGTTGGTCCAAAGGAAACTGACATCAGGGCCTGAGGTGGCCCGGCTCAGAGCTGGTGGGCTTGGTCTGGGCCCTGCTGTGAACCCCCCTCTGCTTTCTCACACTCCGTCCAGGAGCCCAAGGTCTGCCCAGACACCCTGACATCATTGTTTGCTCCAGAGATGCCCCACTCTGGAATTCCCCCTCCCCCCAATAAAAGAGCTAGGCTTAAAGTAGAGAGCTGTGAGTGGTTTCTTTCCCTCCCCTGCAGGGGCCTGGAGCTCAGGAAGCCCTTCTTGGGGACAGCACTCTTCCCAAGATTAGATGCCAAATCTGGACATGGGACACCCAGCACTCTCAGCCCCTTCTTGTGACCATATGTAGAACATGGAGCACGGAGCTCCTCGCCTGTCTAGGCCAGGGCAGAATCGGGCCCACCTCTGCCTGAGGTCACTGTGGCAGACGAGCCTGGGGTCAGAACTTGGGGGCCTCAGGCCCAGGGAGTGATGGGTGGGAGCAAGGAAAGGAGTGAGGACTTGGCTCTGTTGATCTTGGGGTGGGGCAAGGTCACTCTGCACGGCCGTGGAAACTTGTGCTCACCTGGGAGCTCACAGATAGATCTCAGGGCCCACAGATCCAAGAATGCAGCCATCCCGGAGCTGGGCACTGGCCTAGGTGTGGCCATGACTTGCACCCCATGTCCTGGTGGGGTCATCAGGGTCAGTAATGAGAGCTCGAGAAGAAGAGAGGGGGAGTCACCTTACCAGGGGGCTGGAGCAGAATGACGGGCACCCTTCTCCTCTCAGGTTCAGGCCCAGCCTCTTCTCCAAGGGTGGGAACCTCCCTCCAAGGGTCTTCTCAGTTCTCCCAGGCTGCTTCAGGGCCCTGTGCCTGCCCCTCTACCTGGGTGACAAACCTGGTGGCCTGTGTGCCTGCCTGCTGCCTGGCAAGGGAGGGGCTCCCCTCCCTCTGCCCTTTGGCCTGAAATAAAATCCGCACCCCCAGTCAGGATAGAAGCTCACACACTGACTCAGGTGGGCTGGCCCCAGCTTTCCAGTGTCTCAGGGATCAAAGGGCTCTGGGGCCCATTTATTACTGGGGTTCTTTGGCTGACACTCATTTTGCGCATTCCTGAGAGGGTGAATGGCAGGTGCGCTGCCCTCCGAGCTCCAATGTCAAGACTGGTGACCATGATGCTCTGCCTGCTGCCCCTTGTCCTTCAGCTCCTGTCTTGCCATGCTGCTGCTGGGCAGGGTGAGTGAACCCCCACCTCGCCTCTTCTCCCCGGTCTGCCCAGGCTCGAGGGAGGGCTGCTTCCGGGGGCGGGCACAGGTTGGGGTATCATCTCCCTGGAGCTCAGCTCATGTCCCTCACCCTCTCTTCTCCCAAGCTACATTTGGGAGAAGAGCCAGGGCTTTGGGGTGGGTCCAAGTTAGCCTTTCTGAGCTTGCTTCCTCTCCAGAAAGAGAATAAGAACTCAGACTTGTCAGGGCTGGAGGGTTAGACTGAAACCGCTCCCCCCTGCCCTGCGGTCCCTGGCATATAGCAGATGCTCAGCCAATATTAGGGTCTGTCCTTACCCTGTGGATGTGCCCCTCCACACCCCTGGCCACCTCCCCCCAAACATCCAGGCCTTCCTTTCATAAGAGACGAAAGCCTGAAGTCTCTGCTCTGACTCTTGTTCTGGCCATTTCTGTATCACCCCACCCCTGCCTTGTGCCCCGAGCATGTCCCAGGGCTGTCAGGCATCCCAGAACCAGGAAAGGGGCCACTGCTCTAGCCAAATGGGCACAAGCTGGGGTTTTGGGAGCCCCAGATTCTAAAAATGCAGTGAAACAGCTGTGTGCTGTGGGGCAGCTCAGTTCATCTCTGGCTTCAGTGTCTTCCCCTAAAGGACAAGGGTTGGGCCCACTAAGGGTTCCATGGCCATGGGGACTGGGCTCAGGTTGGCAGAGAATGACAGGGGTTCCTGGTCAGACCTTTCAGGGGTTCCCTCTGCCACTCGCCTGTCCCCAGAGAAAGAGGGAGGGGAAAAGGCAGAAACGAAACTGCAGGCCTCAGATTTGCACTCCCTTGAGACGTGCTCCAGGAATGGCCTGGGTGGGGTGGGAAGGGGTCTTAGAGGCAAAAGTGGGGGCTCATGCTGGACCCTGTGGATGTCATTCAGACTGCCATGTCCTGGACTGTGTTTTGCCCTGAGCTCAAAACACCAGGAACAGCGGGGGCTCCTGGTTCCCTGGACCCAGATCTTGGGCAACTCTTCTCCAAAGAGGAAATGGAGTGGGGGCTGGGAAGAAAGTACCTGTAAATGTAATCCTGGGGCTGGGGCCTCCTTGGCCCAAACCCACCTAAAGGAGACAGGGCCTTCTCTGGAGGCCTACCTGAGGGCTGACTGGCAAATGAAGAGAATGGAGGGAGGTAGGGGGGCCGAAGTCTGGGACAGGGTGGGGCAGTGGCTTGGCATGGTCTAAAGGGCTGGTTCACTGACCTGAACCCTGCCATCACTTGGCATGGACTCCCAATGTGACAACACTCAGAGCTGCCACCTTATTAGTAGTACTGAGAATGACACCCTTTTCCCAGGCACTGTGTGTGCTATCCATATTCTTAGTGACTTATCTCTAATAGTGGCATTTTAGGCACTAAAATGGGCCTTAGTTGGGGAAGATGTTTCCAGCTCCTTCTCATTCCTCCACTCCCCTGCTCTCCCCTTTCTGCTCTCTGTTCCTTCTTTCTGGCCCCTCCCTCCACTCCCTCTCCCTCTCTCCCCCTTCTTCTTTTTCTCCTCCTCCCACCCCTTGGTCTCTCCCACATTCTGCACCCTGTGGCTCATCGCATCTCCACTCCCAGTCTCCCCCCTCAGTGAAATGGAGTCTTGAAGACTCTCTGGGATTCTGTGGTCCCCTCTCTGGGCCTGGCATCAGCTGGTCTGTAGAGCCCTGGCCAGCCTTGAATGGCACCTGACTCTCCCATGTGTCCTTTTGGGGACCCAGAGCCACATCCCTTCTCAGGCTACTGGGCTGGGGATGCCTGAGTGGGGCGTGGGCCTTGAGGAAGAATCTGGTGGCCTTCACCTGGCTCTTCCCGGCAGGCACACCCTCTTCTGGCCATCTGGCCCCTCCTTCCAGCACACCCTGGTTATATTGCTTGTCAACGAAACACAACATTCTGGGCCCAGTCGAGCCCTGTCCAGCCCTGGTAAGTGCCTCTTACCTCCCATATCCAGCACAGATGTGTCCAAGGCCTGGGTGCTCAGTCATCTCCTTCTGCTCGCTTCCCCCCCTTCCCTTCCCCAACCTGAGTGCTTTTGCCCACCCATGTCCTCACCACCCTGCTACTGTCATCCTCCTCCTGAGGGAGTCACTCCAGTGGCTATCCCCCCAACCTCGCCTCCATCAACAAGGTCCTTCTCCTCTGAGGAGCCTTCCTAGGGGTCACCACTGACCTCTCTCTCCTTGAATCCACTGCTGCAACCACAGGTGACCAGAAAGAATTTCCCTTCCAGGGCCACCATAACAAATTAGCACAACCTGAGCGGCTTAGAACAATGGAATTTCTTGTCTCACAATTCTGGAGGTCAGAAGTCCAAGACTAAAGTGTCAGCAGGACATGCTCCCTCTGAAGGCAGTAGGGAAGGAAAGAACTATGCCAGGCCTCTCCCCTGGCATCTGGTAGCTGCTGGCAATAGACATTCCTTGGCTTGCAGGCACGTCACCCCGATCTCTGCCTTCATCTTTCCCTGAGGGGTTCTCCCTGTGCGCACGTCTCTGTGTCCAAACTTCTCTTCTTTTTTTTTTAGTTAAGTTTATTTTTTTATTTTGAGAGAGAGAGAGAGCGAGCAGGGGACAGGTAGAGAGAGAGGGAGAGAGAGATTCCTAAACAGGCTCTGCGCGGTCAGTGTAAAGCCTGATGTGGGACTCGAACCTATGAACTGTGAGATCATGACCTGAAACCAAGAGTGTGACATTTAACCAACTGAGCCACCCAGGGGCCCCCAAACTTCCCTTCTTCTGTTTTTGATTTTGGCTATTCCGACAGTATGAGGTGATACCTCATTGTAGTTTTGATTTGCATTTCCCTTTTGATGAGTGATGTTGAGCATCTTTTCATATGTCTGTTGACCATCTGGATGTATTCTTTGGAGAAATGTCTGTTCACATCTGTCCATTTTTAAATTGGATTATTTTATTTTTGAGTGTTGAGTTGTATAAGTTCTTTTTTAAGAATGTTTATTTATTTATTTGGAGAGATAGAGCTCGCAGGGGAGGGGCAGAGAGAGAGAGGGAGAAAGAGAATCCCAATCCTAGTCTGACAGTGCAGAGCCCAACACAGGGCTTGATCTCATGAACCATGAGATCATGACCTGAGCCAAAATCAAGACGTTTAACCCACCTAGACACCCAGGGGCCCCTGTATAAGTTCTTTATATATTTAAGATACTAACCCCTTATAGGATATGTTGTTGCAAATATCTTCTCCCATTTAGTAGGTTGTCTTTTAGTTTTGTTGATTTTTTCCTTTGCTGTGCAGAAGCTTTTTATTTTGATATACTCTCTGAATTTCCCTTCTTTTAAAAAATGTATTTAAATTCGTGTCAGAATTTCCCCTTTTTATAAGGACACCAGTCATAATGGTCATAAGCCCACCCTAATGGCCTCATTTTCACTTGATTTCCTCTGTAAAGACCTATATCCCAATAAAGACATGTTCTGAGGTCCTGAGGGTTAGGAATTCAGTATAATTTTTTGAGGGATGGATAAATTCAACCCATGACAATTGCCAAGAATCAAAAAAGCTAGATAGCATACTAGTTGTTGAGAATGTGGGAAAGAGACACTGCCAGCCACAGAAAGGGAGTGTGATTGGTACAGTTCTATAGAAGGTATTTTTTTTTTTTAGATGGTCTTTGAGAAAAAAGGAACACAATATCCAGGGCACATGCTCTTTTGCCTGGCAATTTCTATGTGTAGGAATTTGCCCAATGGATACACTCATATACCAATGCAAAGTCGCAAATACAGGGATATCCATATTCACCTTAGCAAATGATGTGGCGTCTCTCTGTTGCTCTTCTCTGAGTTCTCTTCTGTTCCTTTCCCTGCTTTTAAGGGCTCATGTGATAACATCGGTCCTGCCTTGAAAATCCAGGATAATCTACCTATTTGACCTGATCAGTCAATTAATTAGCAATGTCATACTTGCCAAGTTCCTTCTGCCATGTAACATAACATACTCTTGGAATTAACACCAGGGGGCAGAGACCATGAAGACCAAAATTCTTCCTACCACACAGCCCAAACACCCATCTCCAAGAGGTAAATTAAATAAATCTATACATCTATATCATGGAGCACTATGTAGTCATTACAAAGAAGGAGGTAGCTTAATATGCTTGAGACAAAGAAAAAAAAGCAAGACACAGAACCACGTATACAGTATGCAACCATACCTCTTTTAAGCGCTTGTTGATGTATATAATATCTGAAAGGTCTCACAAGAAACCAGTAATAGAAGATGAGTATGAAAAGGACAATTTGGATATAAGGTGGGAGAAAGGCTTATTTTTTAAGTTTTGTATCATATGTATACGTTAATTATTCCAAAATCAAACCCTGTTTCCTTTTTCTTCCTCCTTTTCTTCTTCTGCCTCCTCTTGCTTTTTTTTTTTCTTTTACAGCACAGGAAGATAATCTTTACTATATTTTAAATAAAAACAGAGAGTTGGGGCGCCTGGGTGGCGCAGTCGGTTAAGCGTCCGACTTCAGCCAGGTCACGATCTCGCGGTCCGTGAGTTCGAGCCCCGCGTCAGGCTCTGGGCTGATGGCTCGGAGCCTGGAGCCTGTTTCCGATTCTGTGTCTCCCTCTCTCTCTCTGCCCCTCCCCTGTTCATGCTCTGTCTCTCTCTGTCCCAAAAAAAAAAAAAAAAAAAAAAAAAAAAAAACGTTAAAAAAAAAAAGAAAAAAAAATAAATAAAAACAGAGCAGATATCAAGTCCCCAGGTATTTTGATCATTATTCTTTTAAAATAAGGTTTCAGTAACAATAATCAGGAGCAAGACTTAACTGCACAGATATTTTGGTCACTATTATAATCATCCAGGACACAAAAGCCAGCAACATGAAGTAAAATAAAGGTCATGGCTGTGAGAATTTTTGACGTGCCAAAAATATAGACCACTACATGAAACTCTATCTTTGTATTATCTCAATATTCTTCTTTTTCTAAAAAAAATTTTTAAACATTTATTCATTTTTTAAGAGACAGAAAAAGACAGTGCCAGTAGGGGAGGGACAGAGAGAGGGAGACACAGAATCCAAAGCAGGCTCCAGGCTCTGAGCTGTCAGTGCAGAGCCTGATGTGGGGCTCGAACTCACAAACTGTGAGATCATGACCTGACCTGAGCCAAAGTCCAGTGCTTAACCAACTGAGCCAGCCAGGCACCCCTTTTTTAATTTTTTAAATGCTTATTTATTTATTTTTGAGAGAGAGAGAAAGAGAGCGGGGAAGGGGCAGACAGAGAGGGAGACAGAGAATCCCAAGCAGGCTCCAGGCTATCAACACAGAGCCTGATGCAGGGCTCTAACTCACAAACTCTGAGATCATGACCTGAGCCGAAACCAAGAGTTGGACACTTAACCGACTGAGCCACCAGGTGCCCCCTAAAATCTTTTCCTACATAAATGATGCTGCACACAATAAGAGATAATCTGCCAATTTACCATGAGATAGTTGATAGCTTTGAAGAGTCTTGCACATCTGTCATACAGCACATTAATAAGTAACAATTACTCTTTTAAGGAAAGACACACTGGAAGGGCGCCTGGGTGGCTCAGTCGGCTGAGCATCCGACTTTGGCTCAGATCGTGATCTCGTGGTTCATGGGTTCAAGCCCTGCGTCCAGCTCTGTGCTGACAGCTCAGAGCCTGGAGCCTGCTGAGGATTCTGTCTCCCTCTCTCCATGCTCCTACCCTGCTCACACCCTCTCTCTCAAGAACAAATAAAGATAAAAACAGGGGCGCCTGGGTGGCGCAGTCGGTTAAGCGTCCGACTTCAGCCAGGTCACGATCTCGCGGTCTGTGAGTTCGAGCCCCGCGTCGGGCTCTGGGCTGATGGCTCGGAGCCTGGAGCCTGTTTCCAATTCTGTGTGTCTCCCTCTCTCTCTGCCCCTCCCCCGTTCATGCTCTGTCTCTCTCTGTCCCAAAAAAAAAAAAAAAAAAAAGATAAAAACAATTTTTTTTTAATAAAAAGAAAGGACACACTGGCAAATTGTTAAGTTAACAGCTTTGGCTGAACACTTTTAGTCTGTCACAGGTCAATAGCAATGGTAGAAACATTGACTACACAGTTCATGGTTCGGTCCTCCCATCTTACACTACAAGTTCCATCAGAGGTGGCAACCCCCCAAAACAGCAACTGGCTGTGTGAAAGCCATATGCGCTCCTGTGGACCACTGCATAGGTCACAACATATTTATAAGCATTTCCCAACATAACCAAATGTGTTAAGGTTTGCTCTACTATGCTTGCGGTCTGTTGGTTGATGTTCTTCCGGTTATAATCTTCACCACTGAAGGTCCTATTCATATGCTCTTTAAGGATATTGTTGGCTTCATCAGCATTGAAGCCAGCTTTGTGGCAGTGGCAGTGGTACTCCTCCATGGTGGCACTAACCCCCACAGGATGGAGTCTTCTCTTGTTTCTTGTTTTTTGTTTTAAGTATAATTCCTTACATGAATCCTGAGAATCTCAGTGTAGGGCTGTATTTCCTAGCACTGACGCAAGATCTTCCTGAGTTCTCTCTCTGCCCAACGCCCTGTGAATTATAGGCTTTCCCAGTTTGGCTGGTGGAAAGAGCATTGTTCCCATGCCTACGTGAGAGCCAGGTCTCTTTCCTTCTAATCTTTTCCAGTGGCATTTCCTGGATCTTGGGTAGTTTCTTGAGAAGCAAGAAGGCAACTCTAGCTGTCTCATTCTTTCAAGACACTGGTCTACATCTCCTCAACCCAAGAGATCTTGCTGGAAACCCTCTCAAGTCAGTCAGCTAGGGTGATCACAGGCACATCCAGTGTATTGAAAATCATTGCTTCCTGTCTTTGCTATGGTTATCAGGTTATTTGGGGGTGGGTGTTGTTTCCGGTAGGAGGTTGAATCCAGTCTCTGATGCTCCATCTTGGCCAGAAGCAGAGCATAATGTTTTTATAAGGGGCTTTGATGAGTGTTTAATCTATTTTACATACTTAGCCAATTAAATTACTTTAAACATTTTAAGTTACATTTATAAAATTAATACATTATATTTCCTATTTAAAGACTTCAATTGTTTGATTCATAAACAAAATCTTTTCAAGTACTCAAGAAACTCCATAAACCTAATACATTAAAATGTTTATTTTTAAAACTTCCTTCAAACCTTCAAGCCTAATACATTATATATATGGTGGATCTTAAGTACTCTTAAATGTTCTAATACTGTTTATAATCTTGGCAAGATTTTCATGTAAAATGACAAGTCTAAATTGATCACTCAATTATATATTTTATTTTTTAATGTTTATTTATTTATTTTTAGAGAGAGAGGGAGAGAGCGAGGGAGGAGCAGAGAGAGAGGGAGACAGAGAATCCCAAGCAGGCTCCACACTGTCAGTGCAGAACCCAACACGGGGCTCGAACTCACAAACTGTGAGATCATGACCTAAGCAGAAACCAAGAGTTGGACACTTAACCAACAGAGACACCCAGGCACCCCTCAATTACGTATTTTAAATTGAAACTACAAGGTTGCCACATTAAGCCAAATTCTCTTGAATATTACAAATATATTAAATCTCAAGTGTGAAAAGGTTATTTGATACAAAAGGTTTGAGTTTCTTGAAGATGATTAGAGTAAGTGTATCTGTTCCTAGGGTTAAATGAAGCTCTTTACTATATTAGGATATTTTTGTATATGCTATAACAAATATGCCCCAAATGTGTCATCGCTCAACCGCGGTAGAAGGTTTTTTCCCTGCTCATGTAACGATAGGAGAGCAGATGTTCCCGGTCGGCAGGTAGGTTTTCTTCATGTCGTGATCCAGGGACCTGGCCTCCTTCTTCCTAGGCTTCACTATCTTCTTGGGCCTCCGTGCTGACTCCAACTGGCAGAGAGATCAGGACCACCGATCAGGACCACCGGGGAAGTTTCTGGGCTGGCCTGGAAATGGCATGCTCAGTTGTGCTCACATTCCATTGGAAAGGACTTAGTTGCATGTAAATACTTCCTCAAAATCTGAATCCCGAACTGAGCAAGAGCTCCCTTTCCCACAGCTGCAAAACCTGAAGTTTGCCCCAACCTCTCAAGATCTTCAAGACCTTATCCCTCAAACCCTGGTCTTCTCGCTTCACCTCTGTGTGAACGAGGTCCTGATGCTTGATTTCTAGACCGTGAAACAAACACTGTGGCCCTTTCCAGGGGAGGCAGGGGTGGGGGTGGGGAGATGAGGTTGGGCAATCACAGAGACTTGGGGAGAATAAAGGACTCGCAAATGAGAAGAAATGTTATAGCTCCAGGAGACTAACCTCCCTTTCTCTTTTTCAGACATCCCAGAGGACAGGGCTGTATGGGATGGAGGAGGGTGTGTGCCTCAGGGGAACCTCCGGGACCCTCAGTGCAAGGAGATGAAAGAGATCCATGATACAGGTGAGGCCCAGCAGCCCTAGAGATGCTGGGAAGGGCACCTCTGAGCAAAAGGACTGGAAAACTCAAAAACCCCAATCCCCCTCCAACATTTTACAGTCCATGACTACATGGTTTTTAGGGCCTTAAAGATTATTAAAAGTAGATGGGAACCAGCCAGGATATATGGAAAGGGGTTCAGGCTCTGGGGTTCAGAGCCGAGAGGAGGGCAAGAGAGACATGGATATACCTGCAACAAATATTTCTGTTCATTTAGACAATGGATTTTGGCACCAGATTTTTTTCTAAAAAAGCTACAATAAACACCACACTTAGTACCCATTACTCACACTGACCTCTGTGGACTCTAGAGGGCTTAAAATATTTTCAAAAGCACTGACAAAAGTGACACAATCTGACAACTTTTACAGGAACTGCAAAGGAAGAATCATATCTGACTGACAAAAACAAAATGCTGATACCTTTTAAAAGGAGTAGAATCTCTGGAAGAAATCCCACCACAAACAAGCCCATGTTGTCTGAAGAGGAAACTGTGGTCCTAGCTACCACAAACAATACCAGCAAATTGTCTTCTTATACAGAGGCCACTTCCTCTCCAAATTCCACTGAAGGTGCCACCACAATGTCTTCTACAGAGGCCAGTACGTCTCCACCTTCTGCTAACAGCACGACCACAGTGATTTCTTCTACAGCAGCCACCTCCCCTCCAACCCCCACTGAGAGTGCCACCACAGTGCCTACATCTACAGATCTCAGTTCCTCTCCTACTCCCACTGACAATGCCACCACAGTGCCTTCTTCTACAGAGGCCACTTCCTCTCCAACATCCCCAGATGGTGCCAACACAACGTCGTCAGCTTCAGAGGTCAGTTCGTCTCCACCTTCCACTGACAGGACGACCACAGTGAATTCTTCTACAGCAGCCACCTCCCCTCCAACCCCCACTGAGAGTGCCACCACAGTGCCTACATCTGCAGATCTCAGTTCCTCTCCTACTCCCACTGACAATGCCACAACAGTGCCTTCTTCTACAGAGGCCACTTCCTCTCCAACATCCACTAAAGGTGCAACCACAATGTCTTCTACAGAGGCCAGTACGTCTCGACCTTCTGCTCACAGCACGACCACAGTGAATTCTTCTACAGCAGCCACCTCCCCCCCAACCTCCACTGAGAGTGCCACCACAGTGCCTACATCTGCAGATCTCAGTTCCTCTCCTACTCCCACTGACAATGCCACAACAGTGCCTTCTTCTACAGTGGCCACTTCCTCTCCAACATCCACTGAGAGTGCCACCACAGTGCCTACCTCTACAGATCTCAGTTCCTCTCCTACTCGCACTGACAATGCCACAACAGTGCTTTCTTCTACAGCAGCCACCTCCCCTCGAACCCCCACTGAGAGTGCCACCACAGTGCCTACATCTGCAGATCTCAGTTCCTCTGCTACTCCCACTGACAATGCCACAACAGTGCCTTCTTCTACAGAGGCCACTTCCTCTCCAACATCCACTGAAGGTGCCACCACAGTGCCTACATCTGCAGATCTCAGTTCCTCTCCTACTCCCACTGACAATATCACAACAGTGCCTTCTTCTACAGAGGCCACTTCCTCTCCAACATCCCCAGATGGTGCCACCACAATGTCTTCTACAGAGGCCAGTACGTCTCCACCTTCTGCTAACAGCACGACCACAGTGATTTCTTCTACAGCAGCCACCTCCCCTCCAACCCCCACTGAGAGTGCCACCACAGTGCCTACATCTACAGATCTCAGTTCCTCTCCTACTGCCACTGAAAATGCCACAACAGTGCCTTCTTCTACAGAGGCCACTTCCTCTCCAACATCCACTGAAGGTGCCACCACAATCTCTTCTACAGTGGCCAGTACGTCTCCACTTTCTGCTAAAAGCACGACCACAGTGAATTCGTCTACAGCAGCCACCTCCCCTCCAACCCCCACTGAGAGTGCCACCACAGTGCCTACATCTGCAGATCTCAGTTCCTCTCCTACTCCCACTGACAATGCCACAACAGTGCCTTCTTCTACAGAGGCCACTTCCTCTCCAACATCCACTGAAGGTGCCACCACAATGTCTTCTACAGAGGCCAGTACGTCTCCACCTTCTGCTAACAGCACGACCACAGTGATTTCTTCTACAGCAGCCACCTCCCCTCCAACCCCCACTGAGAGTGCCACCACAGTGCCTACATCTACAGATCTCAGTTCCTCTGCTACTCCCACTGACAATGCCACCACAGTGCCTTCTTCTACAGAGGCCACTTCCTCTCCAACATCCACTGAAGGTGCCACCACAATGTCTTCTACAGAGGCCAGTACGTCTCCACCTTCTGCTAACAGCACGACCACAGTGATTTCTTCTACAGCAGCCACCTTCCCTCCAACCCCCACTGAGAGTGTCACCACAGTGCCTACATCTACAGATCTCAGTTCCTCTGCTACTCCCACTGATAATGCCACAACAGTGCCTTCTTCTACAGAAGCCACTTCCTCTCCAACATCCACTGAAGGTGCCACCACAATGTCTTCTACAGAGGCCAGTACGTCTCCACCTTCTGCTAACAGCACGACCACAGTGATTTCTTCTATAGCAGCCACGTCCCCTCCAACCCCCACTGACAGTGCCACCACAGTGCCTACATCTACAGATCTCAGTTCCTCTGCTACTCCCACTGACAATGCCACAACAGTGCCTTCTTCTACAGAGGCCACTTCCTCTCCAACATCCACTGAAGGTGCCACCACAATGTCTTCTACAGAGGCCCGTACGTCTCCACCTTCTGCTAACAGCACGACCACAGTGATTTCTTCTACAGCAGCCACGTCCACTCCAACCCCCACTGAGAGTGCCACCACAGTGCCTACATCTACAGATCTCAGTTCCTCTCCTACTCCCACTGACAATGCCACCACAGTGCCTTCTCCTACAGAGGCCACTTCCTCTCCAACATCCACTGAAGGTGCCACCACAATGTCTTCTACAGAGGCCAGTACGTCTCCACCTTCTGATAACAGCACGACCACAGTGATTTCTTATACAGCAGCCACCTCCCCTCCAACCCCCACTGAGAGTGCCACCACAGTGCCTACATCTACAGATCTCAGTTCCTCTCCTACTCCCACTGACAATGCCACCACGATGCCTTCTTCCACAGAGGCCACTTCCTCTCCAACATCCACTGAAGGTGCCACCACAATGTCTTCTACAGAGGCCAGTACGTCTCCACCTTCTGCTCACAGCACGACCACAGTGATTTCTTCTACAGCAGCCACCTCCCCTCCAACCGCCAATGAGAGTGCCACCACAGTGCCTACATCTACAGATCTCAGTTCCTCTCCTACTCCCACTGACAATGCCACAACAGTGCCTTCTTCTACAGAGGCCACTTCCTCTCCAACATCCACTGAAGGTGCCACCACAATGACTTCTACAGAGGCCAGTACGTCTCCACCTTCTGCTAACAGCACGACCACAGTGATTTCTTCTACAGCAGCCACCTCCCCTCCAACCCCCACTGAGAGTGCCACCACAGTGCCTACATCTACAGATCTCAGTTCCTCTGCTACTCCCACTGACAATGCCACAACAGTGCCTTCTTCTACAGAGGCCACTTCCTCTCCAACATCCACTGAAGGTGCCACCACAATGTCTTCTACAGAGGCCCGTACGTCTCCACCTTCTGCTAACAGCACGACCACAGTGTTTTCTTCTACAACAGCCACCTCCCCTCCAACCCCCACTGAGAGTGCCACCACAGTGCCTACATCTACAGATCTCAGTTCCTCTGCTACTCCCACTGACAATGCCACAACAGTGCCTTCTTCTACAGAGGCCACTTCCTCTCCAACATCCACTGAAGGTGCCACCACAATGTCTTCTACAGAGGCCAGTACGTCTCCACCTTCTGCTCACAGCACGACCACAGTGATTTCTTCTACAGCAGCCACCTCCCCTCCAACCCCCACTGAGAGTGCCACCACAGTGCCTACATCTACAGATCTCAGTTCCTCTGCTACTCCCACTGACAATGCCACAACAGTGCCTTCTTCTACAGAGGCCACTTCCTCTCCAACATCCACTGAAGGTGCCACCACAATGTCTTCTACAGAGGCCAGTACGTCTCCACCTTCTGCTAACAGCACGACCACAGTGATTTCTTCTACAGCAGCCACCTCCCCTCCAACCCCCACTGAGAGTGCCACCACAGTGCCTACATCTACAGATGTCAGTTCCTCTGCTACTCCCACTGACAATGCCACAACAGTGTCTTCTTCTACAGAGGCCACTTCCTCTCCAACATCCACTGAAGGTGCCACCACAATGTCTTCTACAGAGGCCAGTACGTCTCCACCTTCTGCTAACAGCACGACCACAGTGATTTCTCCTACAGCAGCCACCTTCCCTCCAACCCCCACTGAGAGTGTCACCACAGTGCCTACATCTACAGATCTCAGTTCCTCTGCTACTCCCACTGACAATACCACAACAGTGCCTTCTTCTACAGAGGCCACTTCCTCTCCAACATCCACTGAAGGTACCACCACAATGTCTTCTACAGAGGCCAGTACGTCTCCACCTTCTGCTAACAGCACGACCACAGTGATTTCTTCTATAGCAGCCACCTCCCCTCCAACCCCCACTGACAGTGCCACCACAGTGCCTACATCTACAGATCTCAGTTCCTCTGCTACTCCCACTGACACTGCCACAACAGTGCCTTCTTCTACAGAGGCCACTTCCTCTCCAACATCCACTGAAGGTGCCACCACAATGTCTTCTACAGAGGCCCGTACGTCTCCACCTTCTGCTAACAGCACGACCACAGTGATTTCTTCTACAGCAGCCACGTCCCCTCCAACCCCCACTGAGAGTGCCACCACAGTGCCTACATCTACAGATCTCAGTTCCTCTCCTACTCCCACTGACAATGCCACCACAGTGCCTTCTCCTACAGAGGCCACTTCCTCTCCAACATCCACTGAAGGTGCCACCACAATGTCTTCTACAGAGGCCAGTACGTCTCCACCTTCTGCTAACAGCACGACCACAGTGATTTCTTCTACAGCAGCCACCTCCCCTCCAACCCCCACTGAGAGTGCCACCACAGTGCCTACATCTACAGATCTCAGTTCCTCTCCTACTCCCACTGACAATGCCACCACGATGCCTTCTTCCACAGAGGCCACTTCCTCTCCAACATCCACTGAAGGTGCCACCACAATGTCTTCTACAGAGGCCAGTACGTCTCCACCTTCTGCTCACAGCACGACCACAGTGATTTCTTCTACAGCAGCCACCTCCCCTCCAACCCCCACTGAGAGTGCCACCACAGTGCCTACATCTACAGATCTCAGTTCCTCTCCTACTCCCACTGACAATGCCACAACAGTGCCTTCTTCTACAGAGGCCACTTCCTCTCCAACATCCACTGAAGGTGCCACCACAATGACTTCTACAGAGGCCAGTACGTCTCCACCTTCTGCTAACAGCACGACCACAGTGATTTCTTCTACAGCAGCCACCTCCCCTCCAACCCCCACTGAGAGTGCCACCACAGTGCCTACATCTACAGATCTCAGTTCCTCTGCTACTCCCACTGACAATGCCACAACAGTGCCTTCTTCTACAGAGGCCACTTCCTCTCCAACATCCACTGAAGGTGCCACCACAATGTCTTCTACAGAGGCCAGTACGTCTCCACCTTCTGCTAACAGCACGACCACAGTGTTTTCTTCTACAGCAGCCACCTCCCCTCCAACCCCCACTGAGAGTGCCACCACAGTGCCTACATCTACAGATCTCAGTTCCTCTGCTACTCCCACTGACAATGCCACAACAGTGCCTTCTTCTACAGAGGCCACTTCCTCTCCAACATCCACTGAAGGTGCCACCACAATGTCTTCTACAGAGGCCAGTACGTCTCCACCTTCTGCTAACAGCACGACCACAGTGATTTCTTCTACAGCAGCCACCTCCCCTCCAACCCCCACTGAGAGTGCCACCACAGTGCCTACATCTACAGATCTCAGTTCCTCTGCTACTCCCACTGACAATGCCACAACAGTGCCTTCTTCTACAGAGGCCACTTCCTCTCCAACATCCACTGAAGGTGCCACCACAATGTCTTCTACAGAGGCCAGTACGTCTCCACCTTCTGCTAACAGCACGACCACAGTGATTTCTTCTACAGCAGCCACCTCCCCTCCAACCCCCACTGAGAGTGCCACCACAGTGCCTACCTCTACAGATCTCAGTTCCTCTGCTACTCCCACTGACAATGCCACAACAGTGCCTTCTTCTACAGGGGCCACTCCCTCTCCAACATCCACTGAAGGTGCCACCACAATGTCTTCTACAGAGGCCAGTACGTCTCCACCTTCTGCTCACAGCACGACCACAGTGATTTCTTCTACAGCAGCCACCTCCCCTCCAACCCCCACTGAGAGTGCCACCACAGTGCCTACATCTACAGATCTCAGTTCCTCTGCTACTCCCACTGACAATGCCACAACAGTGCCTTCTTCTACAGAGGCCACTTCCTCTCCAACATCCACTGAAGGTGCCACCACAATGTCTTCTACAGAGGCCAGTACGTCTCCACCTTCTGCTAACAGCACGACCACAGTGATTTCTTCTACAGCAGCCACCTCCCCTCCAACCCCCACTGAGAGTGCCACCACAGTGCCTACATCTACAGATGTCAGTTCCTCTGCTACTCCCACTGACAATGCCACAACAGTGTCTTCTTCTACAGAGGCCACTTCCTCTCCAACATCCACTGAAGGTGCCACCACAATGTCTTCTACAGAGGCCAGTACGTCTCCACCTTCTGCTAACAGCACGACCACAGTGATTTCTTCTACACCAGCCACCTTCCCTCCAACCCCCACTGAGAGTGTCACCACAGTGCCTACATCTACAGATCTCAGTTCCTCTGCTACTCCCACTGACAATACCACAACAGTGCCTTCTTCTACAGAGGCCACTTCCTCTCCAACATCCACTGAAGGTACCACCACAATGTCTTCTACAGAGGCCAGTACGTCTCCACCTTCTGCTAACAGCACGACCACAGTGATTTCTTCTATAGCAGCCACCTCCCCTCCAACCCCCACTGACAGTGCCACCACAGTGCCTACATCTACAGATCTCAGTTCCTCTGCTACTCCCACTGACAATGCCACAACAGTGCCTTCTTCTACAGAGGCCACTTCCTCTCCAACATCCACTGAAGGTGCCACCACAATGTCTTCTACAGAGGCCCGTACGTCTCCACCTTCTGCTAACAGCACGACCACAGTGATTTCTTCTACAGCAGCCACGTCCCCTCCAACCCCCACTGAGAGTGCCACCACAGTGCCTACATCTACAGATCTCAGTTCCTCTCCTACTCCCACTGACAATGCCACCACAGTGCCTTCTCCTACAGAGGCCACTTCCTCTCCAACATCCACTGAAGGTGCCACCACAATGTCTTCTACAGAGGCCAGTACGTCTCCACCTTCTGCTAACAGCACGACCACAGTGATTTCTTCTACAGCAGCCACCTCCCCTCCAACCCCCACTGAGAGTGCCACCACAGTGCCTACATCTACAGATCTCAGTTCCTCTGCTACTCCCACTGACAATGCCACAACAGTGCCTTCTTCTACAGAGGCCACTTCCTCTCCAACATCCACTGAAGGTGCCACCACAATGTCTTCTACAGAGGCCAGTACGTCTCCACCTTCTGCTAACAGCACGACCACAGTGATTTCTTCTACAGCAGCCACCTCCCCTCCAACCCCCACTGAGAGTGCCACCACAGTGCCTACATCTACAGATCTCAGTTCCTCTGCTACTCCCACTGACAATGCCACAACAGTGCCTTCTTCTACAGAGGCCACTTCCTCTCCAACATCCACTGAAGGTGCCACCACAATGTCTTCTACAGAGGCCAGTACGTCTCCACCTTCTGCTAACAGCACGACCACAGTCATTTCTTCTACAGCAGCCACCTCCCCTCCAACCCCCACTGAGAGTGCCACCACAGTGCCTACCTCTACAGATCTCAGTTCCTCTGCTACTCCCACTGACAATGCCACAACAGTGCCTTCTTCTACAGGGGCCACTCCCTCTCCAACATCCACTGAAGGTGCCACCACAATGTCTTCTACAGAGGCCAGTACGTCTCCACCTTCTGCTAACAGCACGACCACAGTGATTTCTTCTACAGCAGCCACCTCCCCTCCAACCCCCACTGAGAGTGCCACCACAGTGCCTACATCTACAGATCTCAGTTCCTCTGCTACTCCCACTGACAATGCCACAACAGTGCCTTCTTCTACAGAGGCTACTTCCTCTCCAACATCCACTGAAGGTGCCACCACAGTGTCTTCTACAGAGGCCAGTACGTCTCCACCTTCTGCTAACAGCACGACCACAGTGATTTCTTCTACAGCAGCCACCTCCCCTCCAACCCCCACTGAGAGTGCCACCACAGTGCCTACATCTACAGATCTCAGTTCCTCTGCTACTCCCACTGACAATGCCACAACAGTGCCTTCTTCTACAGAGGCCACTTTCTCTCCAACATTCACTGAAGGTGCCACCATAATGTCTTCTACAGAGGCCAGTACGTCTCCACCTTCTGCTAACAGCACGACCACAGTGATTTCTTCTACAGCAGCCACCTCCCCTCCAACCCCCACTGAGAGTGCCACCACAGTGCCTACATCTACAGATCTCAGTTCCTCTGCTACTCCCACTGACAATGCCACCACAGTGCCTTCTTCTACAGAGGCCACTTCCTCTCCAACATCCACTGAAGGTGCCACCACAATGTCTTCTACAGAGGCCAGTACGTCTCCACCTTCTGCTAACAGCACGACCACAGTGATTTCTTCTACAGCAGCCACCTCCCCTCCAACCCCCACTGAGAGTGCCACCACAGTGCCTACATCTACAGATCTCAGTTCCTCTCCTACTCCCACTGACAATGCCACCACGATGCCTTCTTCTACAGAGGCCACTTCCTCTCCAACATCCACTGAAGGTGCCACCACAATGTCTTCTACAGAGGCCAGTACGTCTCCACCTTCTGCTAACAGCACGACCACAGTGATTTCTTCTACAGCAGCCACCTCCCCTCCAACCCCCACTGAGAGTGCCACCACAGTGCCTACATCTACAGATCTCAGTTCCTCTGCTACTCCCACTGACAATGCCACAACAGTGCCTTCTTCTACAGAGGCCACTTCCTCTCCAACATCCACTGAAGGTGCCACCACAATGTCTTCTACAGAGGCCAGAACGTCTCCACCTTCTGCTCACAGCACGACCACAGTGATTTCTTCTACAGCAGCCACCTCCCCTCCAACCCCCACTGAGAGTGCCACCACAGTGCCTACATCTACAGATCTCAGTTCCTCTCCTACTCCCACTGACAATGCCACAACAGTGCCTTCTTCTACAGAGGCCACTTCCTCTCCAACATCCACTGAAGGTGCCACCACAATGTCTTCTACAGAGGCCAGTACGTCTCCACCTTCTGCTAACAGCACGACCACAGTGATTTCTTCTACAGCAGCCACCTCCCCTCCAACCCCCACTGAGAGTGCCACCACAGTGCCTACATCTACAGATCTCAGTTCCTCTCCTACTCCCACTGACAATGCCACAACAGTGCCTTCTTCTACAGAGGCCACTTCCTCCCCAACATCCACTGAAGGTGCCACCACAGTGTCTTCTACAGAGGCCAGTACGTCTCCACCTTCTGCTAACAGCACGACCACAGTGATTTCTTCTACAGCAGCCACCTCCCCTCCAACCCCCACTGAGAGTGCCACCACAGTGCCTACATCTACAGATCTCAGTTCCTCTGCTACTCCCACTGACAATGCCACCACAGTGCCTTCTTCTACAGAGGCCACTTCCTCTCCAACATCCACTGAAGGTGCCACCACAATGTCTTCTACAGAGGCCAGTACGTCTCCACCTTCTGCTAACAGCACGGCCACAGTGATTTCTTCTACAGCAGCCACCTCCCCTCCAACCCCCACTGAGAGTGTCACCACAGTGCCTACATCTACAGATCTCAGTTCCTCTCCTACTCCCACTGACAATGCCACAACAGTGCCTTCTTCTACAGAGGCCACTTCCTCTCCAACATCCACTGAAGGTGCCACCACAATGTCTTCTACAGAGGCCAGAACGTCTCCACCTTCTGCTCACAGCACGACCACAGTGATTTCTTCTACAGCAGCCACCTCCCCTCCAACCCCCACTGAGAGTGCCACCACAGTGCCTACATCTACAGATCTCAGTTCCTCTGCTACTCCCACTGACAATGCCACAACAGTGCCTTCTTCTACAGAGGCCACTTCCTCTCCAACATCCACTGAAGGTGCCACCACAATGTCTTCTACAGAGGCCAGTACGTCTCCACCTTCTGCTAACAGCACGACCACAGTGATTTCTTCTACAGCAGCCACCTCCCCTCCAACCCCCACTGAGAGTGCCACCACAGTGCCTACATCTACAGATCTTAGTTCCTCTGCTACTCCCACTGACAATGCCACAACAGTGCCTTCTTCTACAGAAGCCACTTCCTCTCCAACATCCACTGAAGGTGCCACCACAGTGTCTTCTACAGAGGCCAGTACGTCTCCACCTTCTGCTAACAGCACGACCACAGTGATTTCTTCTACAGCAGCCACCTCCCCTCCAACCCCCACTGAGAGTGCCACCACAGTGCCTACATCTACAGATCTCAGTTCCTCTCCTACTCCCACTGACAATGCCACCACAGTGCCTTCTTCTACAGAGGCCACTTCCTCTCCAACATCCACTGAAGGTGCCACCACAATGTCTTCTACAGAGGCCAGTACGTCTCCACCTTCTGCTAACAGCACGGCCACAGTGATTTCTTCTACAGCAGCCACCTCCCCTCCAACCCCCACTGAGAGTGCCACCACAGTGCCTACATCTACAGATCTCAGTTCCTCTGCTACTCCCACTGACAATGCCACCACAGTGCCTTCTTCTACAGAGGCCACTTCCTCTCCAACATCCACTGAAGGTGCCACCACAATGTCTTCTACAGAGGCCAGTACGTCTCCACCTTCTGCTAACAGCACGACCACAGTGATTTCTTCTACAGCAGCCACCTCCCCTCCAACCCCCACTGAGAGTGCCACCACAGTGCCTACATCTACAGATCTCAGTTCCTCTCCTACTCCCACTGACAATGCCACCACGATGCCTTCTTCTACAGAGGCCACTTCCTCTCCAACATTCACTGAAGGTGCCACCACAATGTCTTCTACAGAGGCCAGTACGTCTCCACCTTCTGCTAACAGCACGACCACAGTGATTTCTTCTACAGCAGCCACCTCCCCTCCAACCCCCACTGAGAGTGCCACCACAGTGCCTACATCTACAGATCTCAGTTCCTCTGCTACTCCCACTGACAATGCCACAACAGTGCCTTCTTCTACAGAGGCCACTTCCTCTCCAACATCCACTGAAGGTGCCACCACAATGTCTTCTACAGAGGCCAGTACGTCTCCACCTTCTGCTCACAGCACGACCACACTGATTTCTTCTACAGCAGCCACCTCCCCTCCAACCCCCACAGAGAGTGCCACCACAGTGCCTACATCTACAGATCTCAGTTCCTCTGCTACTCCCACTGACAATGCCACAACAGTGCCTTCTTCTACAGAGGCCACTTCCTCTCCAACATCCACTGAAGGTGCCACCACAATGTCTTCTACAGAGGCCAGTACGTCTCCACCTTCTGCTAACAGCACGACCACAGTGATTTTTTCTACAGCAGCCACCCCCCCTCCAACCCCCACTGAGAGTGCCACCACAGTGCCTACATCTACAGATCTCAGTTCCTCTCCTATTCCCACTGACAATGCCACAACAGTGCCTTCTTCTACAGAGGCCACTTCCTCTCCAACATCCACTGAAGGTGCCACCACAATGTCTTCTACAGAGGCCAGTACGTCTCCACCTTCTGATAACAGCACGACCACAGTGATTTCTTCTACAGCAGCCACCTCCCCTCCAACCCCCACTGAGAGTGCCACCACAGTGCCTACATCTACAGATCTCAGTTCCTCTCCTACTCCCACTGACAATGCCACCACGATGCCTTCTTCTACAGAGGCCACTTCCTCTCCAACATCCACTGAAGGTGACACCACAATGTCTTCTACAGAGGCCAGTACGTCTCCACCTTCTGCTCACAGCACGACCACAGTGATTTCTTCTACAGCAGCCACCTCCCCTCCAACCCCCACTGAGAGTGCCACCACAGTGCCTACATCTACAGATCTCAGTTCCTCTGCTACTCCCACTGACAATGCCACAACAGTGCCTTCTTCTACAGAGGCCACTTCCTCTCCAACATCCACTGAAGGTGCCACCACAATGTCTTCTACAGAGGCCAGTACGTCTCCACCTTCTGCTAACAGCACGACCACAGTGATTTCTTCTACAGCAGTCACCTCCCCTCCAACCCCCACTGAGAGTGCCACGACAGTGCCTACATCTACAGATCTCAGTTCCTCTCCTACTCCCACTGACAATGCCACCACGATGCCTTCTTCTACAGAGGCCACTTCCTCTCCAACATCCACTGAAGGTGCCACCACAATGTCTTCTACAGAGGCCAGTACGTCTCCACCTGCTGCTAATAGCACGACCACAGTGATTTCTTCTACAGCAGCCACCTCCCCTCCAACCCCCACTGAGAGTGCCACCACAGTGCCTACATCTACAGATCTCAGTTCCTCTGCTACTCCCACTGACAATGCCACAACAGTGCCTTCTTCTACAGAGGCCACTTCCTCTCCAACATCCAC
Source organism: Neofelis nebulosa (assembly GCF_028018385.1). Taxonomy (NCBI): domain Eukaryota; kingdom Metazoa; phylum Chordata; class Mammalia; order Carnivora; family Felidae; genus Neofelis; species Neofelis nebulosa. Next base: position 7,867,699 of record NC_080799.1, read on the forward strand.
TGAAGGTGCCACCACAATGTCTTCTACAGAGGCCAGTACGTCTCCACCTTCTGCTAACAGCACGACCACAGTGATTTCTTCTACAGCAGCCACCTCCCCTCCAACCCCCACTGAGAGTGCCACCACAGTGCCTACATCTACAGATCTCAGTTCCTCTCCTACTCCCACTGACAATGCCACAACAGTGCCTTCTTTTACAGAGGCCACTTTCTCTCCAACATCCACTGAAGGTGCCACCACAATGTCTTCTACAGAGGCCAGTACGTCTCCACCTTCTGCTAACAGCACGACCACAGTGATTTCTTCTACAGCAGCCACCTCCCCTCCAACCCCCACTGAGAGTGCCACCACAGTGCCTACATCTACAGATCTCAGTTCCTCTGCTACTCCCACTGACAATGCCACAACAGTGCCTTCTTCTACAGAGGCCACTTCCTCTCCAACATCCACTGAAGGTGCCACCACAATGTCTTCTACAGAGGCCAGTACGTCTCCACCTTCTGCTAACAGCACGACCACAGTGATTTCTTCTACAGCAGCCACCTCCCCTCCAACCCCCACTGAGATTGCCACCACAGTGCCTACATCTACAGATCTCAGTTCCTCTGCTACTCCCACTGACAATGCCACAACAGTGCCTTCTTCTACAGAGGCCACTTCCTCTCCAACATCCACTGAAGGTGCCACCACAATGTCTTCTACAGAGGGCAGTACGTCTCCACCTTCTGCTAACAGCACGACCACAGTGATTTCTTCTACAGCAGCCACCTCCCCTCCAACCCCCACTGAGAGTGCCACCACAGTGCCTACATCTACAGATCTCAGTTCCTCTGCTACTCCCACTGACAATGCCACAACAGTGCCTTCTTCTACAGAGGCCACTTCCTCTCCAACATCCACTGAAGGTGCCACCACAATGTCTTCTACAGAGGCCAGTACGTCTCCACCTTCTGCTAAGAGCACGACCACACTGATTTCTTCTACAGCAGCCACCTCCCCTCCAACCCGCACTGAGAGTGCCACCACAGTGCCTACATCTACAGATCTCAGTTCCTCTCCTACTCCCACTGACAATGCCACAACAGTGCCTTCTTCTACAGAGGCCACTTCCTCTCCAACATCCACAGAAGGTGCCACCACAACGTCTTATTCTTCAGAGGCCAGTTCATCTCTACCTTCCACTGACAGCACGACCACAGTTATTTTTTCTACAGGTGCCACTTCCTCTCAAACCCACACTGAGAGTGCCATCACAGTGGCCACAACAGTGCCTTCCTCTACAGAGGCCACTTCCTCTCCAACATCCACTGAAGGTGCCACCACAACGTCTTCTACAGAGGCCAGTACGTCTCCACCTTCTGCTAACAGCACGACCACAGTTATTTCTTCTACAGCAGCCACCTCCTCTCCAACCCCCACTGAGAGTGCCACCACAGTGCCTACATCTACAGATCTCAGTTCCTCTCCTACTCCCACTGACAATGCCACAACAGTGCCTTCTTCTACAGAGGCCACTTCCTCTCCAACATCCACAGAAGGTGCCAACACAACGTCTTCAGCTCCAGAGGCCAGTTCGTCTCCACCTTCCACTGACAGCACGACCACAGTGAATTCTTCTACAGCAGCCACCTCCCCTCCAACCCCCACTGAGAGTGCCACCACAGTGCCTACATCTGCACATCTCAGTTCCTCTCCTACTCCCACTGACAATGCCACAACAGTGCCTTCTTCTACAGAGGCCACTTCCTCTCCAACATCCCCAGATGGTGCCACCACAATGTCTTCTACAGAGGCCAGTACGTCTCCACCTTCTGCTAACAGCACGACCACAGTGATTTCTTCTACAGCAGCCACCTCCCCTCCAACCCCCACTGAGAGTGCCACCACAGTGCCTACATCTACAGATCTCAGTTCCTCTCCTACTCCCACTGACAATGCCACAACAGTGCCTTCTTCTACAGAGGTCACTTCCTCTCCAACATCCACTGAAGGTGCCACCACAATGTCTTCTACAGAGGCTAGTACGTCTCCACCTTCTGCTAACAGCACGACCACAGTGATTTCTTCTACAGCAGCCACCTCCCCTCCAACCCCCACTGAGAGTGCCACCACAGTGCCTACATCTGCAGATCTCAGTTCCTCTCCTACTCCCACTGACAATGCCACAACAGTGCCTTCCTCTACAGAGGCCACTTCCTCTCCAACATCCACAGAAGGTGCCACCACAACGTCTTATTCTTCAGAGGCCAGTTCATCTCTACCTTCCACTGACAGCATGACCACAGTTATTTTTTCTACAGGAGCCACTTCCTCTCAAACCCACACTGAGAGTGCCACCACAGTGGCCACAACAGTGCCTTCCTCTACCGAGGCCACCTCTTCTCCAACATCCACTGAAGGTGCCACCACAATGTCTTCTACAGAGGCCAGTACGTCTCCACCTTCTGCTAACAGCACGACCACAGTGAATTCGTCTACAGCAGCCACCTCCTCTCCAACCCCCACTGAGAGTGCCACCACAGTGCCTACATCTACAGATCTCAGTTCCTCTCCTACTCCCACTGACAATGCCACAACAGTGCCTTCTTCTACAGAGGCCACTTCCTCTCCAACATCCACAGAAGGTGCCAACACAACGTCTTCAGCTCCAGAGGCCAGTTCGTCTCCACCTTCCACTGACAGCACGACCACAGTGAATTCTTCTACAGCAGCCACCTCCCCTCCAACCCCCACTGAGAGTGCCACCACAGTGCCTACATCTGCAGATCTCAGTTCCTCTCCTACTCCCACTGACAATGCCACAATAGTGCCTTCTTCTACAGAGGCCACTTCCTCTCCAACATCCACTGAAGGTGCCACCACAATGTCTTCTACAGAGGCCAGTACGTCTCCACCTTCTGCTAACAGCACGACCACAGTGAATTCTTCTACAGCAGCCACCTCCCCTCCAACCCCCACTGAGAGTGCCACCACAGTGCCTACATCTACTGATCTCAGTTCGTCTGCTACTCCCACTGACAATGCCACAACAGTGCCTTCTTCTACAGAGGCCACTTCCTCTCCAACATCCACTGAAGGTGCCACCACAATGTCTTCTACAGAGGCCAGTACGTCTCCACCTTCTGCTAACAGCACGACCACAGTGAATTCTTCTACAGCAGCCACCTCCCCTCCAACCCCCACTGAGAGTGCCACCACAGTGCCTACATCTACAGATCTCAGTTCCTCTGCTACTCCCACTGACAATGCCACAACAGTGCCTTCTTCTACAGAGGCCACTTCCTTTCCAACATCCACTGATGGTGCCACCACAATGTCTTCTACAGAGGGCAGTACGTCTCCACCTTCTGCTAACAGCACGACCACAGTGATTTCTTCTACAGCAGCCACCTCCCCTCCAACCCGCACTGAGAGTGCCACCACAGTGCCTACATCTACAGATCTCAGTTCCTCTCCTACTCCCACTGACAATGCCACAACAGTGCCTTCTTCTACAGAGGCCACTTCCTCTCCAACATCCACTGAAGGTGCCACCACAATGTCTTCTACAGAGGCCAGTACGTCTCCACCTTCCGCTAACAGCACGACCACAGTGATTTCTTCTACAGCAGCCACCTCCCCTCCAACCCCCACTGAGAGTGCCACCACAGTGCCTACATGTACAGATCTCAGTTCCTCTCCTACTCCCACTGACAATGCTACAACAGTGCCTTCTTCTACAGAGGCCACTTCCTCTCCAACATCCACAGAAGGTGCCACCACAACGTCTTATTCTTCAGAGGCCAGTTCATCTCTACCTTCCACTGACAGCACGACCACAGTTATTTTTTCTACAGGAGCCACTTCCTCTCAAACCCACACTGAGAGTGCCACCACAGTGGCCACAACAGTGCCTTCCTCTACAGAGGCCACTTCTTCTCCAACATCCACTGAAGGTGCCACCACAACGTCTTCTTCAGAGGCCAGTACGTTTCCACCTTCTGCTGACAGCACGACCATAGTGATTTCTTCTACAGCAGACCCCTCCCCTCCAACCCCCACTGAGAGTGCCACCACAGTGCCTACATCTACAGATCTCAGTTCCTCTCCTACTCCCATTGACAATGCCACAACAGTGCCTTCTTCTACAGAGGCCATTATCTCTCCAACATCCACTGAAGGTGCCACCACAACAGCTTCTCCTTCAGAGGCCAGTTCGTCTCCACCTTCCACTGACAGCACGACCACAGTGAATTCTTCTACAGTAGCCACTTCCTCTCCAATCCCCACTGAGAGTGCCACCACAGTGCCTACGTCTATGGATCTCAGTTCCTCTCCCACTCCCCCTGACAATGCCACCACAGTGCCTTCTTCTACAGAGGCCACTTTCTCTCCAACATCCACTGAAGGTGCCACCACAATGTCTTCTTCAGAAGCCAGTACGTCTCCACCTTCTGCTGACAGCACGACAACAGTGATTTCTTCTACAGCAGCCACCTCCCTTCCAACCCCCACTGACAATGCCACAACAGTGCCTTCTTTTACAGAGGCCACTTCCTCTCCAACATCCACAGAACATGCCACCACAACGTCTTCTTCTTCAGAAGCCAGTTCGTCTCCAACTTCCACTGACAGCACTACCACAGTGTCTTCCTCTACAGAAGCCAGTTCATCTCCGACACCCACTGAGAGTGCCACCACATTGATTTCTTCCACAGCAGCCACTTCCTCTCCAACCCCCACTGAGAGTGCCACCACAGTGCCTAAATCTACAGATCTCAGTTCCTCTCCTACTCCCACTGACATTGCCACAACAGTGCCTTCTTCTACAGAGGCCACTTCCTGTCCAACATCCACTGAAGGTGCCATCACAACATCTTCTTCTTCAGAGGCCAGTACGTCTCCACCTTCCACTGACAGCACTACCACAGTGATTTCCTCTACAGCAGCCACTTCCTTTCCAACCCCCACTGAGAGTGCCACCACAGTGCTTGCATCTACAGATCTCAGTTCCTCTCCTACTCCCACTGACAAGGCCACAACAGTGCCTTCTTCTACAGAGGCCACTCCCTCTCCAACATCCACAGAAGGTGCCAGCACAGCGTCTTCTTCTTCAGAGGCCAGTTCGTCTCCACCTTCCACCGACAGCACTACCACAGTGTCTTCCTCTACAGAAGCCAGTTCATCTCCAACACCCACTGATAGTGCCACCACATTGATTTCTTCCACAGCAGCCACTTCCTCTCCAACCCCCACTGAGAGTGCCCCACCAGTGCCTACTTCTACAGATCCCACTTCCTCTCCAACATCCACTGACAGTGTCACCACATTGCCTTCCTCAACGGAGGCCAGTTTCTCTCCAACTGCCACTGACAGTGACACCAGTGTGCCTATATCTACAGCAGCCACTTCATCTCCAACTTCCACCGACAGTGCCACCACAGTGACTTCTGCGACAGAGTCCAGTTCCTCTCCAACTCCAACAGAGAGTGCCACTACACTGCCTTCCTCAACACAGCTAAATTCCTCTCTAACTCCCACTCACAGTGCCACCACAATGCCTACGTCTACAGAGGCCACTTCATCTCCAGCTTCCACTGATAGTGCCACCACAGTGTCTTCTTCGACAGAGAGCAGTTCCTCTCCAACCTCCACTAACAGTGACACCCCAGTGCCTCCTTCTACACAGGCCACTTCCTCTCCAACTCCCACTCACAGTGCCACCACAGTGCCTTCTTATACAGAGGTCACTTCCTCTCCAACTCCCACTGAGAATGCCACCACACTGCCTTCCTCAACAGAGCCAAGTTCTTCTCCAACTCCCACTGACAGTGCCACCACAGTGCCTGCATCTACAGAGGTCACTTCATCTCCAGCTTCCACTGATAGCGCCACCACAGTACCTTCTTCGACAGACGCCACTTCCTCTCCAACTTTCCCTGTCAGTGCCACCACAGAGTCTTCTTCTGCAGAGGCCAGTTACTCTCCATCTCCCACTGACAGTGCCATGACTGCGCCTTCTTCTACTAAGGCCACTTCATATCCAACTTCCACTGACCATGCCACCACAATGCCTTATTCTACAGAGGCCACTTCTTCTACAACTTCCAGTGAAATTGCCACCACAGTGCCTTCCTCTACAGAAGTCAGTTCCTCTCCAACTTCTGCTGACAGTGCCACCACAGTGCCTTCTTCTCCAGAAGCCAGCATGTCACCAACTTCTGTTGACAGTGCTATCACATTCCCTTCTTCTACAGAAGCCAGTGTGTCACCAACTTTTGCTGAAAGTGCCACCACTCTGCCCTCTTCCACAGTGGCTACACCGTCTCCAACTCTTCCTGACAGTGCCTCCACAGTGCCAGCTTCCACAGGGGCTCATACATCCCCAACACCCTCCCCTAGCAATATCACTATATCAGCAACTTCCATCGGGGGCCACACTTCCCCAACATCTTCTGTAGGCAGCACACTTTCAACAAGTGCTTCTCACACCACCTTACCTGTATCCATTCCTGATCACTCCAGTTCTGCAACAACTTCTGCGTCCTTTACGTCTGTGACTCCTGAGGTTGTTACTACCACTACTCTGTCCACCTCGATCTCTGGGACAACACCCAGCACACAGAGGAGTACCTACACCACAGTCCCGGTTGTCTCCACTAGCTCGACCACTGTTATAAGCATCACCCCTACCCCAACATCTACTGCTCCAGCAACCACACCAAGTAAGCAATTTCTTGAGTTTGCCTTTTGAAGTTTACATTTCTTTTCAATCTGCCCCCATGGGTGGTTTTCTTCTTAAAGTTTTACCCCTTATACTCTTCTTTTGCTCTTACTGGTTTCCCATGAGATCAAACATCCTCAGTGTTGTCACCCTGTCTCTGACCTCTCTGTCCTGCCCGCTGTTTCTTGAACTAGGTCTGCTCTTTCATACAACACACTTTACCTCTCTGCCTGGACACCTTCAATCCCCAACAAAGTGTCTGTACACCCCATTCCTTCCTTTTGTACTCTGCAAGCCTCTGTCCCCCTGCGTTTTATATTCTATAATCTCGTGAACTTCATATTTTTCATTTGGATTTCACATCTTTTTAGTGTTTTTTTTTCCTCATTGATTTTGCTTATGCTTAAGTGCAAAGGTTTTTTGTTTCTGTGTTGGAGGAAGGTGTTGCCAAAAGTATTCACATAAGCCTTTGGCAACTATCTCTCTGCTACCATTCACTTATTCGGTTTTCTCTCATTCTCTGAGCATCCACCATAGAAGCCAAAGAGGGTTCGTTTTTATCAGCTCTGAACTCTGCCTCTATCCCCTCAAATGTTTTCATATCCTTATGCCTCCCTGTCTGTTCTCTGTCTCTAGCTTCCACTCAATTCTCTTCATTCTGGGTAGTATGAGACCTGCCCCACTCCACACCTACTGTTACAATAAGCTGTCATTATATGATATGTAACATATAATATATATTATACAATATACTGTTATACTTGTGAGATTTATTATCACAGTGAGAGAGGATATTTGGCATACGTTAAGAAAAATATACAAGTTAAAATACTTGAAGACATTTCATGGTTTAGATGAACTGTAGATAAGCCCAGAGACATATGGTCTGTGTCTGCCTGGAGCACTGCCCAATCCTGTCCTGAATTCAGGAAAATGAAGGGCAGCTGTTCAGCATTTGGCTACTGCATTTTCTCAGTGCTTTGTGAATTCTTCCTCTGGTGAGTTCTTTGCCTGGCTTTGATTTTATGTGGCTTTGTTCTTTGGTTTCTCTCCAATGTGGCATTGTCTTGTTGAGCTCTCTGGTTCTCCAAGAGAGGTGCTGAGCATCTTCAGAGAGAAGGTCTGGACCTTGCATCTCCAGGAAGTCCCACAGGTGTCTCATGGTGAATGCACAACCAACAGGCCCATAGCTGGTGCTGATCACCTTTCTGAAGGCAGATGGCCTCCCTTCATCTTCCTCCTATTCCCTGGAGTTTGGCTTCCCTGTTGACTCTTGGGCAACAGGTGACAGACCCCAGTAACTGTTTTTGCTGCTACGCACAAGCTTGTGCTCAGCACTTGGATCAGGTCTAGACATCTTCAGTAACACACAAGAAAGACAGACAGACAGACAGACAGACAGACTTAGGATTTATGGATCTTTATTGTGCCCAGGACACCACTCTTGACTCAACTCTTCCATTCTTCCTGAATGTCTTGGACCAAACACCTGTAACCAGAAGCTGTGTGCTATCATGGCCATGGTGTGGCCCATGCACTCTGAGTCTGGTGGGGGAGGTGAGGAGTAGACCAGAAGGTAGAGGTGGGGCAGGTCTTCATAAAGTATGTGCATACCTTATGTGCCTTCCTTCACATAACACACCTGGAATACTAGTCTATGCAGGTACAGCTTTTTTCAAGAAAAGCCAAAGAGAACAGAGCTGTCACTTTTCCAGTTGGTAGATATTGAGAGTTGTCTGTAACCACCTCTTTTCTATTTAAATGAAGTCTACACTCCTCCCTCAAACTACACGTCCCAGAAAAATAAAAAGGAACCAGGAATAGTCATAATGGTCACAATTTCCAGTATGAGCTCTTTCGAAACAGGTATTGAAGAGACAATGACATACTCGTTCCCAGGCTTGCTGGAATCCTAGATGGGTCAAGTTCCTCTGGGTTCTCTCAGTTTCTAGTTCCTCTTTTCTTTTCCTCAGCCTTGACTGTGTTGTCCCTCACTCCATGACAACACCAGGTTTCCTGTTCCTTGCTTTTTGGTGCTAAAGTAATTCATACTGAAATACTCCAAGACCAGGTCAAGTCTGGCCTCCACATGGACCCTTGAGCAGGTGTCTTAGTCTCTCTCCAGCTCACTTGCCCCATCTGTAAAGTGGGCATGACACTAACTGTCTTGCCCACCTCAGGGTCTCATAAGAATATCAAATTAGATGGTGTCTGTGAAAATGTGTTGCAAGCTGTAAAATGTTCTGCAAGTATGTGTGGGTAAACAGGGTCTTGTCCCTTTCAGTGATCTGCTTAAATGGAGGGACGTGGGATGGGAAGACCTGTATTTGCCTCACCGGTTTCCAAGGAGACCAGTGCCAGCAAGAGATCATGCTCTGCCAGAATGGAGGCTACTGGGATGGAATCAAGTGCGTGTGCTCTGGCCTCTTCCAGGGGCCAAAGTGCGAGGACGTAGTCCCGAGCATTGAGATAGGTGAGTAAGACAGCAGGGCCCTGCTGTCCCCAACCCTGGGCCCAGCCTCCACACTGGGCCCCCATTCCTGCCCCTCTGCATGCCCAGGAATGTGGTCTCTTTGGGGGCAACCATTTTACTCAGTAGTAAGAAAGTTGAAACATTAAAAAATGAATAAAGCAAGAAGGTACAGTTTGGAACAAAACACAAATCTGGTGCAGAATTTTACCCTAAAGTACACTTCAAATAAGTGAGTGTATGATTAAGCAGAATAGAAAAAAAAATGTGTGCAATTCTCTAAAAGAATCTAAGACTTGAGAGCCCCTCAGCTCCATCCCAAAGCCATGAGAAGTTCAGTGTACTCCCCACCCTACAGGGGCACTCTAATGAGACCTGAGTGGCCGTCAGGGTGATGGTCCAGGGAGGAATTGCTGGAGGTGTGGGTCTCTTTGGGAAGGAGACCCTCAGGGGGGCTCTGTCCTCAGTAAATGGTGCTACTGTCTGACTCCTTCAGAGCCTCCGCCGGAGACCGTCTCTGCCCAGGTAGACATGACCGTGACAGTGACCAGTGTGGAGTTTACCAAAGAACTAGAAGACCGGACTTCCGTAGCATTCAAAAAATTCAGTGACATATTCGAAGAAGAGGTGAGTCTGGGAGAGCAAGTCCCTGTGCGCCACTCAGCTCTCCCCAGGGAGGAGTCTTTAGAGATGAAGAAAGCAGTTGAGGGCTTTTCTCATGTTAGGGGACTGTGTTTCTCTGCTCACCCTTTTCCTCAGGGCTTGCCAGAGAGAGGGGAAAGAGAAAGCAAGTTTCCATGTAAGGGCTACCAGGGGCCCCAGGGGTGGGGATGGTGTCTGAGAAAGGACTGCTCCATCTGGACAGTGTGCCACTGCCAGCTTCTGGTGGGGGATGCGGGATGTGGGATGCAGCCAGTCCATCCTCTGCCCTCCTGAGATTCTATGGAAAGGCCTGGCAGGCTCCAAGTTGGGGCCTCTGGGATGACATAGTGACCTCCTTGCCTTTCAGATGGAAACTGTTTATAAAGGAATCCCTGAGTATGATGGAGTCAACATCACAAAGCTGTCGTGAGTATCTGTGACTCCTGGGAAAAAAGTCTTGGGGTGGAAGCAATAGTCATAATTATTACAAAGACGATTGTAACTGTGCCTCCTGTATTAGTTTGCTAGGGCTGTCATAACAAAATACCCTGGAAATTTATTTCTCACAGTTCTGGAGGCTGGAAGTCCAAGATCAAGTGTCCAGTAGGTTTGGTTTCTTCTGAGTCTCTCTTTGGCTCGCAGACAACCATCTTTTTGCTGGGCCCTCACACAGTTTTCCTCTGTTCATGCACATCCCTGGTATGTCTTTGTGTGACCAAATTTCCTCTTCTTTTTGTTTTCTTTTTAAGTTTTTATTTACTTATTTATTTAGCAATCTCTACACTCAACATGAGGCTCAAACTCATGACCCCGAGAACAAGAGTCATACCCTCTTTCCAACTGAACCAGCCAGGCACCCCCCAAATTTCCTCTTCTTTTTTTAAAATGCATTTTTATTTTATTTTATTTTATTTTTTATGTTTTTATTTTATTTTTGAGACAGAGAGAGACAGAGCATGAGCAGGGGAGGGGCAGAGAGAGAGGGAGACACAGAATCCAAAGCAGGCTCCAGGCTCTGAGCTGTCAGCACAGAGCCTGATGCGGGGCTTGAACTCACAGACTGTGAGATCATGACCTGAGCTGAAGTCAGATGCTCAACTGACTGAGCCATACAGGCACCCCTTTAAAATATATTTTTAATGTTTATTTATTTATTTTGAGAGAGAGAGAGGGAGAGAGAGAGAGAACAAGCAGGGGAGGTGCAGAGAGAGAGGGAGAGTAAGAATTCCAAGCAGGCTCCGCACTGTCAGTGTAAAGTCTGATGTGGGGCTCAAACTCATGAACTGCGAGATCATGACCTGAGCCGAAGTCCAGAGTTGACCTCATTTTAACTTAATCATATCTGTAAAGGCCCTGTTCTCAAATACAGATATGTTCTGAGGTGCTGGGGGTTAGGGCTTCAACACATGAATTTGGGGGGAACACAATTCAGCCCATAACACCCTCCAACAGTTATAGTTTCACACATATTTTCCAATTTGGAAGCTCATAACCATCCTGCGAGTGAAGCCAGCAGGACTCTTCCCATTGCACAGATAAAGAAACTGAGGCCTAGAGAGAGGCAGTGAGTTGCCTGAGGGATCGTTTTTGGAGTGGTAGAGCCAAGACTCAAACAGAAGTCCTCTTATGCTGGAGACACTGACACACAAGAACACCTGGAGGTTACTCGTGGGATGGACACCCCATTTGCCTTCAGGGATGAGGCCAAATAACTCAGCTTGAGAGGGAACCACAGGGACATGGTATCCATGTCCACAGTTGTCCAGTATTCACTTCCACTCACCTTGCACAGGATTCCAGCCCTGTTATTGACCTCAACTTCTTGAAACCCTGCAGGTATCTTGGGTTTTCTACTCTACTTCCTTGGGCCAGATATGAGGAGACAGCTGGGCTCTGAAGGCTCCAGAGAGGTCTGGGAGTGGGTGTTATAAGTGAGAAAAATTCACCTCAGAATCTTGGAAAGAAGAATCTCTCTTTCCATCTCTGGTGTGGGAACCATCTCTCTGGTGTGACCCTCATGTTACAGATGAGGGAACAAAGGTCCCATGGTGCCAACTAGCTGGTCAAAGATTACCCTGATACTCAGGGCCAGTGCCAGGATTTCATCCTGCACCTCCTCACTCTACTACACCTGCAAGGCCTTGATAAAGCCATGTTTCTCCATGGGAACTTCCAGAACAGGGACTGAGGACAGTGATGGAGCCTGGGAGATGCCTGAGGCCATCACCACATCATGTCCTTATTGAGAAAGATGCCATTGAGCTAGAAGATCCCCTGCTCCCCTCTAACTTGTTATTCTATGGGTTATTCTAATTCTACTATTCTATATATTATAAGTTTAATTATTATATCATATAACTCTATTATTCTATATTATATTATTCTTTATGTTGTTCAGGAGTATCACCACTCCTCATCTTTTTTTGTGTGTTTGAGTCTCTGAATATAGCGGTAAGGAAAAAACAATGGAAAAAGAGTGCTTTTGGCTTCTAGTATTTAAGAATCCTGAATTGTGAGCATGGGAAGGCTGGACTTGTTGCTATATTTTTAAACCCAGAAAGCACTCAGTCCTGGAGTGCAAATAATCCCTAATCTATGTGAGACAGAAGTAATGCATGTTCTGGAATAAGAGCTTGTTGACCTCCAAGCATTTCTGATTCTGTTTTGCACACACACAAGATGGAAAGCTTTGGGGATTCAGAGTTAGGGAAGAGGAATGGACTCAAATGGAAGCTGTGAGTGTGTCTGAAACCAGTCTCTTGGTAGCTTTGCCCCTGGTTTCTCCTAGCTCCTAAGCAAAGAGTAGGGAGAGATTTTGGGCTAGAATTTTAACCTTTTACGTGTCAGAGATTCACTTTAGAATTGACAGAAGTGTATGTGAGTAGAAAATATGTACATATGCACTTTCAAATCTTTGCATTCTCTTAAGAGACTCACAGACCTGCAGCCTGCCACCCAGCAACTCATGAATCCCTTAAGAGTCCCTGTGTGACCTCTTACCTCTTAAGGACACCTTGCCAGCAGCTGCCCGGTCTCTTGCTGGAATGTATCTAATGATACCTTGATCTTCCACAGTCCCATCTCTCTATCCATCTTTGCCTTCAAGCTTTCCCACAGGGTTGCCCAGAACCTAACCTTTGAGACAGTCCTCTTAGGTACAGGTTGTGGTATGAGCCCTATGGGGAGGTGCTTAGCACAATGCCTGGAATGAGCCTTCACCCAGTGAACACTGTGTCATCATTTCAACCATCCTCCCCCAGCTCTGCCTTCCCATGGGGGCAAAGAGGGCATGGGAAAAGGGGTGGAAAAATAAGCACCTATTATGACCTAGGAGGATGCTCATAGACATCTTTTTCTCTCCTCAGTGCTGGCAGTGTGGTGGTGGAACATGAAATCCGCCTGAAGGCCAAGTTCACCCCAGAATACAAGGAAGTTTTGGATAAGGTCACCCAGCAGGTGACAGAAAAAATCCAGAATGTAACCAAAGAACAAATAAGCATAAATAATACCTGCAAAAGTAAATTCCTAGGCTTCTGGGAGGGGCATGAGGGGGTCCTCAAGGAATCCTTAAGCTTTGTCATCCCTGGGGTGGTGGAGGGGGAAAAGGCAGGTGTACATGCAGGCTAAATTCTGTGGGCACCAGCTTGTGGGAAAATGAGAACAAGCATGGCTTGTTATGTACAGCAGATTTTTCTGAATGTAATGAGTCCTGTGGGAATCTTAGCAAAGGTGTGTGTGGGAGAAGAAGGACATGGGGAAGGCACAGGGCACTTGGAGGGCCATTGTTCTGGAGAGCTGGGAGTGAGGCTGGCATTCCCAATCGTCAGGGATGGGTTTCCCACCGCTCCCTATTGCAGCCCCACTCCCCCACCCCCTACTAAGCAAGTTTGTTGTAAGGGGCTCTATGTGTCTCCTTTCACAGGCAAACTGTGTTTCAACACGACTGCCACTAAGGTGCAAAACATCACAGTTACCCAATACGACCCTGAAAGTAAGCGACTGGGGGGGCTCCAGGGAGGGCGGGGGAGGTGGGCAGTGTGCCTGGCTTCCTGGTCACGGCAACTCCTCCGTGCCCCACAGAGGAATGCCAGAAGAAGGCTGGGGCAGAATATGCTGCCTACTTCTTCGTGGAGTACAAGAATCTGAAACCAAACTGCATCAGCCGCTGCATGCCAGGCTTCAACCAGTCCATGGACTGCCACTTTGGGAAGTGCCAGCTAGAGACGAATGGTCCTCGGTGTTAGTGAGTGTCCCACCACCCCACTCTAGCTTGGTTTTCCTCCTTCCCCCCTGGGGACCCCACTTAAAGGCCAAGGTCATGTAATGGGTCCTGGCCTCTCTTGAATGCAGCCAGCCACAAAGGACATGCATAGGCAGAGCCCCAAGGCCAGGTCTCAGTAATCTCAGTAGCTCCCCTCCCCTCGGGTTTATGCAAGGACTGTGTCAAGCTCTGAAGAAGCAGAAGGAAAGCTTCAGCCTTGGGAAATCCCCAGTCAGTTGGGGAAGACAGGGTCTGGCTTCCAGGGGGAGACCAGCATACTCTGCTGATGAAATAAGGGGACGCACCCACATGGGGAAGGCGGAAAGCCCGTAAACGCTGAGTCACAGGAGTATGCGAGCAAAGAAAGGCATTGCCTACTGAAACTAAAGCAAAAAGAGACCAGGGGGAAGGAGTCACAAATATGCAAAGGCCTGAGAATATGTCCTGGGAAAGTTTCCTGAAAGAAGATTTTGCAAGCTGGTGTGGGGAGGAGAGGAAAAAGTGTATCTCCAGGGAAGAGAGGGAGCTTCAGAGGCAGAGTGCGTGCTGGGGATCCAGGAGGGGGAGTTGCTTTTCCTGATGGAAAGGGTGGCTGATAACGTGATGGTTAGTGTGTGGATAAAAGGGTTAATGTTGGGGTCTCAAGTTCCTGGGTACAGCCCAGGGCAGTGCCAGAGTCAGGCCAACTGTTCTAGATCCTGGGCTGCAAAACCTGAAAGTATTGGACTGAGTATCGGGCTTCCATGGTGTGGGAAGCTGGACTTTGCTTCTGTCCATCCCCTCAGGGCTCCTTGTTCACCCGTGGGGTCAGCCAGCTCTGAGGCAGGGAGGCTGCAGGTGTCAGCTGGCCCTGACTCAGGATGCTCCCTCTCCCTACTTTCCCCCTCTGTCCATCTCAGCTGCCTGAACACAGACACTCACTGGTACAGTGGAGAAACCTGTGAGTTCAGCACCAAGAAGAACCTGGTGTTTGGGTTGGTGGGGGCAGGCTTCGCCGTGGTGCTAGTCGCCCTTGCTGTTCTCTTGCTGTTCATGTTCCGTTCCAAGAAAGAGGTGAACAGGTGAGTCACTGCTGCCACCTTTTCCACTTGCCTCCAACTTTTCCTTTTTTAGTCCCTCTGCCTTCAATCGTTCATCCTCAGGGTGGACAGTGGGGGAGCTGAAAGCAGGGACATAGCCAGTCCCCAAATCTGCATGCTTGTCCTCTGCTCATAATGGAATCTCTCTGGGGCTATTTCTATCAATAGGCAAAAGTATAAAGTGACTCAGTTGTACAAGTGGCATGAAGAAGATGGAGGACCGGAACCTGGGACCTTCCAAAACATTGGCTTTGACATCTATGAAGGTATCGGAGATCCTCAGTGGACTCAAAATGTCTCCACGTGTGGACACACACATGAGAGGCACGTGGGAGGACTTAAAAGAGCAAAGGGAACAGTATTTCCATCTCTAAAACATTTGGTTACACATCTGTACCCCTATTTCCACCACTGGCTCCTGCAAGGCCCTGAATGAGGTGTAAGCATTTGCACAGCATAACTAGACCACTGGGGGAAGCACAGGTTACTTGATGATTATAGATTTCTCCAGAACCTAAAACTGCCTATATGGACACCAATAGACACCTAGGAATAGGTGAGCTCACCGATAGGTGAGTTCTAGCTCAGCCACGTGAATAATTGTGGATTTTGTCAGGTTAAATGTACTTGTTCAAATTTTGAGAAATCAAGTCTTTACATTCTAGAGAAGGGAAAAATAGAGTGGGGAAAGCATTTTTGCCAAGCCACAAATAGACAAGAAAAGAGGAACAGATGATAAGGAAAGGGATGACAAACAGGAACACAAAACAAAATGGCAGGAAATAATCTACCATATCAACAACAACAAATATAAGTGGATTAAACACACCAGCTAAAAGAGGGATTTTTTTTTAAATCTAGCTATTTCCAGTGAATGAAAGGCAAAGAAAGGACAAAGGCAAAAGTATGGAAAAGGACAAAAAGGAGAAATACTAATACTATACTAATACTAATACTATAGCTATATTTGGTGCAGGCAAATAAACTCTAAAACAAAAAGAATTATTAGGGATCAAAATGATCAATATCTACTAGGAAATAGTCTTACTCTGCTAAGAAGATATAACAAGTCCAACTCATGTGCCCTATAAAGGGCAAAAATTGACAAAACTATAAGGAAAAGTTGATGAATCTAACAACATAATGGGAGGGTTTTTATTTTATTTTTTTAATGTTTATTTATTTTTGAGAGAAAGAGGGAGAAAGAGGATGAATGGGGGAGGGGCAGAGAGAGAGATAGAGGAGACACAGAATCTGAAGCAGGCTCCAGGCTCTGAGCTGTCAGCACAGAGCCCAGTGAGAGGTTCAAACTCTCGAACCATGACAGCACAACCTGCCAAAGTCGGAAGCTTAACCATCTGAGCCACCTAGCTGCCCCACATGATGGAGGATTTTTAAAACATCTCTGCTGGTAGTTAATTAATCAAACAGATGAAAAATCATCACGGATATAGGACTTTCATACAAAATAATGAATAGCCTTAACATAATTACCATAGATTGAATTCAATGACTGGAGCGTATGTATTCATTACAAGAGCATACAGAAAATTTGTAAGACTCACCGCACACAAAGCCATAAAAAGTCTCAAGAAATTTCAAAAAAAAGCTATTTAAATCAGACTATATTATCCAACCAGAATGCATATAATTAGAAATTAATAACAAAAATATTTCTGGAAAACAAAACTAAAAATCCTATACCTTTGGAAATTAAATTATTTTTTCATTTTATTTATTTTAGCGAGAGAGAGCACAATCAGGGCAAAGGGACAGTGGGGAGAAAGAGAGAGAGAGAGGAGAGGGGGGTGAAAGAGAGACAGAATCTTTAAAAACATTTTTTTAAACATTTATTCAGTTTTTGAGAGACAGAAAGAGAGCATGAATGGGGAAGGGGCAGAGAGAGAGGGAGACACAGAATCAGAAGCAGGCTCCAGGCTCTGAGCTGTCAGCGCAGAGCCCGACGTGGGGCTTGAACTCGTGAACCATGAGATCATGACCTGAGCTGAAGTCGGATGCTTAACCAACTGAGCCACCCAAGTGCCCCAAGATAGAGAGAGAATCTTCAGCAGGCTCCACAATCAGTGCAGAGCCTGACACAGGGCTCGATCTTATGACCCTAGGATCATGACCCGAGCCAAAATAAAGAGTCTGGATGTTCAACCAACTGAGCCTCTGCTCATCATAAAACAATTTCCATTTCCTGGTGAAGGTATCCAGGCAAACACACGGAAATCATTTTCAATGATAAAACATTAGAAGTCATTCCATTTGGGGAACCTGGCTGGCTCAGTGGGTGTAACATGTGACTCTTGATTCCAGGGTAGTAAGTTCAAGCCCCACGTTGGGTGTAGAGATT
Organism: Neofelis nebulosa; assembly: GCF_028018385.1. Classification (NCBI taxonomy): domain Eukaryota; kingdom Metazoa; phylum Chordata; class Mammalia; order Carnivora; family Felidae; genus Neofelis; species Neofelis nebulosa. The sequence continues at coordinate 7,885,213 of NC_080799.1, forward strand.
ACTTAAAAAAGTAAAATCTTTAAAAATAAATAAATAAATAAATAAATAAATAAATAAATATTATTCCATTTAACCAGGGGTTCGTAAACTTTTTCTACAAAGGGTCAGATAGCATATTTTGGGCTTTGTGGACAATATGATCTCCATTACAACTATTCAAACATGCTGATATAGCATGAAAACAGCCATAGACAATATATAAATGAATGATAAGTGTGATTGTACCCAATAAAACTTTTTGACCCTTCAAAACTGTAAAAAAAAAAAAAAAGTTCTTAGTTTGTGAGTCATATAAAAATAGGTGTCAGACTCACAGACCATAGTTTGCCAACATCTGCATTGAACCAGAAGCAAGTCACAGATGCCCTCTATTACCAGTTCTATTAATTATTGTCCTGAGTGTCCTAATCAGTATAATAAAAAAGAAAAAGAGATAAAGGTTTAAAGATTGGAAAGAAAAATGTCTGTCATTTGCTGACATATTTCTATGTCATCTAACATAAAAATCCAAGAGAGTGTTATGTCACTAGAAGTAATAGAATTTATCAATTTGCAAGACATAAGATCAATTGCATGTCTATGCATCAGCAACAGATCATTTAATTTAAAAAATACTCCTTATACAGCAACAAATATATATAATACCTAGGAATATATCCAACAAAAGATATTGAAGACTTTCCAGTGGAAACTGATAAAACTTTATTTAAAAACATTGTAGAAATCCTAAACAAAGGATGTCCATGAACTGGGGTATCAATATTCTAAAGTCATCAAATGGTGCCCCCAATCCGAGGCCAAAACTTAATGGGCTTTTCACAAACTTAAGAAGCTGCTTGCCAAGTGCTTGTGGTTTTTCTTTGTTGAATTTTTAATGTGATTTTCCACATCTTCCGAGAACCAATCAACCCATTTGCTGAGGTCTGGTAATTTAGGTAGGCTTCATGTTTGCAATGGTTTTTGGTTTCCTGGGAAGAGGGGATACACCTCTCACCCTGCAGTGGGTGGGATTAGAGGTAAAGACAGGAGCTTGTCTTCCTAACTATCTGCTTCTGTGGGGCTTTCCTCCTGTCCAGATCAAGAGGACTCCATCCACTTGGACACCATTTATAATAACTTCCAACCCTCCTTGGACCACATAGACTCTGAAACAAAGGTAAGAAAGGCATGGGTGAAGTGCTAACCTCCCCTACCCTGAGTCCCTAGATCCTCTCCTACCATGGGGAGATCTTTAGGAAAGCAAAGTCATGTTTATGACTTGTTAGCCCAGGTGACCATCTAGGTCTACATTGCTGGAAATAAACATAACTCAGAGTGCCAACAGGTGGGAGAAGGAGCTAAGCAGCAGGGTGGAATCTAGCTTCTCTAGATCCCTGAGGCTCCAGGCTCAGAGATTTCTTTTCACTTTAAGTATGTCCTTGATGGCCAGCTTATTTAGTTTATTTAGTTGTTTTAATTTTGAAACCCACCTAAAAGTAAAAATAGTAATGCACTAAATACCTCACCTAGACCAACAATGTTTGACATGTGGCCACATTTTCATTGCATGGCATTGTGTGTGTGTGTGTGTGTGTGTGTGTGTGTGTGTGTATAACATACATTATCACCAAGTTTTGCTGAACCATTTGAAAGTCAGTTGCAAACATGAAGACATTTGATCCCTAAAAAATTCAGTACACACCCCCAAATGCCATTAGCATTCCCAGTAAGTTGATGATAATTTCACATATAATCCAATATCCATTTTCCCAATGAACCCAAGAACATCTCATATTACTAGTTTTTTGAATGTGAAAAAATTTCACTCCCTGACTTTTGTTGAGTCTCCTTGGTCTCTTAAAACCAGAATTGGGGCGCCTGGGTGGCTCAATCAGTTGAGCATCTGACCTCGGCTCAGGTCATGATCTCACGGTCTGTGAGTTCGAGCCCCGCATCGGGCTCTGTGCTGACAGCTCAGAGCCTGGAGCCTGTTTCAGATTCTGTGTCTCCCTCTCTCTCTGACTCTCCCCCATTCATGCTCTGTCTCTCTCTGTCTCAAAAATAAATAAACACTAAAAAAAAAAACCAGAATTGATTCCTACCTTTAAAATATATTGACTTTTTTTTTAACAGTCTAGGATGATTGTCTTAAGGAGTGTCCCACATTTTGGATGTATCTAATTATTTCCTTGTGGTGCCATTTAACTTGCCCCTCAATCCTCTCTATTTCCTATAAACTGACAATTAAGCCTAGAGGCTTGATTAGACCCAGCTTAGACATTTTTGTTAAGCAGATATCATGGATAATGCTACTGCATCACCTCATGAGGTAGCTAATGTCAGGATGTCCTACTATGGTTGAGGCCAAGATTGGTCACTTGGCAAGGGGTGACCACTCATTGATTGCCATCTTAATTTTATTTCAACTGGATGGATGTTCAAGGGCAGACAAAATGCCCTCTAAGTATTCATACTTCAGAAGAAGTGTGATTAGCTTCAGGCACTGTACTCCTTAAAGAAAGCCTTGGGGCGAAGATAAACTTCCTAGCCAGGATACCTTTAAAACTACATAAGTCGGGGGTGAGTGGGGGAGACAATTGGTTTGTACTAGAATCTAGGTTATAGGGTAAGTTCTAAGCTGAGCACTTCCCCAATCCCAAGACTCTTATGTTTCCAAATCTCAGGTTCCTTATAAACCTAGCTTTCACCCGGTTCTATCTCTCTTTCCAGATCAAAATTCAGAGGCCCCATGTGATGATGACATCGATTTAAGGCAAAGGCAGTTTCACGTGGAGCTGGGAGTGAGGAAATCTCACTTTGGCTAAGCCTGGTGGAACATTTCCCCATTGAGAGCATTCCATGGAACCTGATGAAAACAAAACCCGCACCAAGGAGGAACAGGAGAGAGACCACAATGCTGGCAAACTCTCAAAACACCATGGAGAAACTCCTGTGGGCTTGTCATGATCTCAGGCGAGGCCCTCCTGTTCACACAGGGAAGTTCTTCCTCCCTCCTGCCTTGCTTCAGCACCAAGGACAGCACCCAAACCCAACAGCTTGCAGTGGTGCTCACTTAAACACGGAACTGAACTTTACATTTTACAAAACACTCTTGCAAGATTTATTGCCCTTCATCTTCATGAAAAACATGCTTTAAAACATTGAGAATTTTCTTTGAATATATAGGATTATTAGTATTTCTAAAGTTCTAATATTTATCTATAGGTTCTGATTTTTTGTTAGTATAATAATATATATTTCTAATAACTAAAAATAACAAATGAAGCAAATTTGTCACATTTTTCATGGTTCCCAGTTCTTTATCCAGCGGATACCCTATACTAGTTCCTGTTTCTCACCTGCCAGGCTCTCTCTCCTCCCTTCCTCCAGGATGTGGGGTCTGATGAGTTTGGCCTTAAGCTGAAAAGAAGAAAATCTGCAGCCGGGAAGAGTGCCATTCTTGACCTTACCCAGCATCATTTGCTGGCCACTGAGGATGCCATGAGGCAGGACTCACACACATTCACGTGATACAGGGACTTCCATCTGGGAGAGAACTGAGTTCCCCTTCTGGAGACAGGCTTATGTTTCTTTCCATAGATCTGCAGAGATAGTCTTGGGTTTTTTTTTTTTTTTCTCCTGATTTCTATTCAACTCCCTATTTTAAATTTGGGAAAAGTCATATTTGACAATTTGGACTCAGTCTTGCCTTCTGGTGAGGACTAGGTTGTTTCTTTCTTTTCTTTTTAAAATATATATTTATTTATTTTGAGGGAGAGTGTGAGCAGGGGGGAGCAGAGAGAGAGAGAGAGAGAGAGAGAGAGAATCCCAAGCAGACTCTGTGCTGTCAGTGCAGAGCCCAACACAGCTCGATCTTACAACCTTGAGATCATGACCTGAGCTGAAATCAGGAGTCTGATGCCCAACTGACGGAGCCACTCAGGTGCCCCAAATAGGTTGTTTCTTTTTTTCTTTTTTAAAAATTTTTAATGTTCATTTATTTTTTGAGAGACAGAGAGAGACAGAGTGTGAGCCAGGGAGGGGCAGAGAGGGGACAGAATCCAAAGTAGGCTCCAGGCTCCTAGCTGGAGAGCTCCAAGCGCTCCAGCAAAGAGTCTGACGCAGAGCTCGAACTCACAAACGGTAGTATCGTGGCCTGAACCAAACTCAGAGGCTTAACCAACTGAGCCACCCAGGCACCCCTTAAAAAGTTTTTTTAATGTTTATTTTTGAGCCAACTAGGTTGTTTCTAAAGTCCCCCTTATTGCTGTCATTCAAAAAAAAATTTTTTAATGTTTTTATTTATTTATTTATTTATTTATTTATTTATTTTAACGTTTTATTTTATTTTTGAGACAGAGAGAGACAGAGCATGAACAGGGGAGGAGCAGAGAGAGAGGGAAACACAGAATCTGAAACAGGCTCCAGGCTCTGAGCTGTCAGCACAGAGCCCGACGCGGGGCTCGAACTCACAGACTGTGAGATCATGACCTGAGCTGAAGTCGGACGCTTAACCGACCAAGCCACCCAGGCGCCCCTGTTTTTATTTATTTTTGAGACAGAGAGAAGACAGAGCATGAACATGGGATGGGCAGAAAGAGAGGGAGACACAGAATCTGAAGCAGGCTCCAGGCTCTGAGCTGTCAGCACAGAGCCCCACGCGGGGCTTGAACTCACAGACTGTGAGATCGTGACCTGAGCCGAAGTCGGACGCTCAACCGACTGAGCCACCCAGACGCCCCTATTGCTGTCATTTTAAACATTTTTAAGATGCTTTATTACTATTCCTGCCATGCAGCTCAGGATTCATTTTGTTCTGGAAGATGTCTCCTCCCACAGGCTATCCCATTTAAACCTTAACCTAAAACAGAGCCTAGGCTCTCTGCTGCCCCCTCATGATCACTTGGAGCATCTCCAGGCACTGGTCAGGTCACCGCCATCCCCTCCTGGCTTCCATCATGGGAAAGCCATCAAAATCCCCAGCTCTTAAAACTGAACTTAGCCCATTCAGGCTGCTGTAACAGAATATCATAGGCTAGGTGGCTTATAAACAACACACACTTATTTCTTACAGCTGTGGAGGCCAGGAAGACCAATACAAGATGCTGACAGATTTGGTGTTTGATAAGGTCTCACTTTCTGATTCACAGACAGCCATCTCTTTGTGTCCTCACATGGCAGAAAGGGTGAGGGAGCTCTCTGGGTTCTCTTTTATAAGGACACTAATCCCATTCAGGAGGGCTCCACCCTCATGACCTACTCGCCTCCTAAGAGGCCCTACCCACTAACACCATCACATTGGAGATTAAGTTTCAACATATGAACTTGGGGGTGGGGAGAGACCAACATTGAGTTTATAGCCCATGCTGAATCCAAATGTCTGCCTTTTCAAAGCTGGCTCCTACTTCACACAGGCCCAGACATCAGTGGTCATGGGAGGGGCCATTCAAAAGAACTGCAGACCCCACGTCCAGTTTAGAACTACATCATCCACCTCAACTTCTTCCTGCTCTCTCTTCATATCTGTTCAGTGGAAAGGCAGGATTCACTAACTAGACATATAGTTGGTTTGGGTCCAAAACTTGGCCATCCATTTACTACCTGGATGAACTTGGGAAAGTAAATTCTCTGTGGACTTCAGTTCTCTTATATTAAAATACTGACTGACCACTCCCTTTGTGCCAATCACCATTGTATATTTTAATTCATTTATTCCTTACAAGCCTATGAAGTGGGAACCATCACCATCCTCATCATATAGGTGAAGGAGTCAAGGCAAAGACACATTCAGTCACTTGCCCAAGATCATGCAGCCAGTGGATGTGAAGCTGGAGTTACAAACCAGGGAGTCTGGCAGTCAAGCCTGTGTTCTTGACCATCAGTTATGTGCCCTCCCTGTGGGGCCACTGTTGGGATTAACTGGGTTAATTCATGTAAAGTGCTTGGAACAAAGCCTGGCACATAGAAATTTCTCAGAAGGAAGGAAAAAAGGAAGGGAGGGAGGAAAGAAGGAAACATTAGTTATTAGTGCATCAGCTTCTTCCCTCACAATTCTCTCCCTGGTGTCCCTTCTCTCTTAAGGCCCTTTTTCCTCTCCTCCTCCAACCATAGAAGAGCCATGGGCTGGACTGGGGGCAAGATGAAAGGAAAGCCCTGTTATTTTGTAGAAACATGGAAATCCAAAGATGCAGAGATGCGCAAAAGAAGATTGGAAGCAGAAACACAAAGCATGAAGAGGAGGGTCTGGTGGGGGCTCAAAGAAAGGCAAAGAGGAATTTGGGAACCACCCCTCCAGTCTCACCTTTGGCCACCTGCATCATCCCCACAGTTAGGTGGTTCCACGTACTACCCTTGGGTGCTGCTCTTGCCCTGACCTATAGGACCTTATGGGCATCGCCTCTGGCCCCGCCCATTGCCTTGTCAGCCTCATGGCTTCTCTCCTTGTAGCCTGCCGTCCTGCCAATCACTGCTTCCCATGCAGCCACTGGCTCCTTTCCAATAGTGCTGTTCACCTGTTCAAAAACACTGATGCCCCTACCCTGTTATTAAAGCAAGATCCATGCTCCTTAGTGTCTTCAAGGTTCCTAGACTTGGGGCCTGCCTTCCCTCTTAGCTCCATCTCTCCCTTACCTCTCCACCTCAGGCTCTAAGAGCTCTATGACCCCACTGCATAGACTGCTGCAATACCACCCTCTGCCTTTGGCTGCTTCTTCAGCCTGCAATGCCCTTTTCACACCTTCCTCTTTAGAACCTGACTCATCCCGCAAGCCCAATTTCATCTCCTCCAGGAAGCCCTCCATGATAGAACCCTTTACAGTCTCTCTCATCTATGTTTCCATGTCTTAGTCAGCTTAGGCTGCCATAACAAAATACCAACACTGGGTGGCTTAAACAACAGACGTTTACTTTCTCACAGTTCTAGAGACTGGAAGTCCAAGGCCAGGGTGCCAGCAAGATCACATTCCTGCGAGGGCTCTCTTCTTGGCTTGTAGACCAGCCTATTTCTTGCTGTGTGCTCACGACTGCTTTTGTATGCACACACACACAGGGCACAGGGAAGGGGGGGGGGTCACAAAAAAGCTCTCTGTTGTCTCTTCTTATAAGGGCACACATCTCATCAGATCAGGGCCCCATCATTATGACTCCTGCCTCCAAATGCCATCACACTAGGGGGGGGGTAGGTCTTCAACATATGAATTTTAGGGGGACACAGACACAGTCCATAGCACTCCTTAACACTGTGGTGTATACTTCTTATGCCACATCACAATTTTCCCTACATATCTGTCCTTACAATTTGAGGATGTGGCTTTGTTTTCCGCCCCCCCCCCCATACTCCCACAGTGCCTAACACAGTGCCTTGTGCATCAAAGATGCTATTAATGTTTGTTTAATTTAATTGAATCAAGACTCATTTTCACAAAGCCATCCTTCTCTGGTCTCTTTGTGGGCTTGTGTCAACATGACATAATTGAATTCTTACTTGTTCTCTGATTGCTTCACGTATGCTTATGTCTGATAAAAAAAAGAAAGAAAGAAAGAAAGAAAGAAAGAAAGAAAGAAAGAAAGAAAGAAAGAAAGAAAGAAAGAAAGAAAGAAAGAAAGAAACCACAGGCCCCAAATGGAGTCACTCATGCTAACCCCATGTCAGCAAATAACACTTAACCTCCTTGTAGTGTTAGCCTCTCCCAAGACTGTGACCTTTAACCAGCCATTCTGGAATTACCTGGTCAGCACTAGTGACATGATCTACTGGATAGACCCCTGCTCTTCTCTCAAGTGGGGTTGACCTTGTCTGAAACAATCCACTCATTGTTAGAAACTTCCTTTTTCTGCCCCTTTCTACCTATAAAAGCTTCCATTTTATAGGAGCACCTTTCTATTTGCTAGATGGAATGCCACCCCATTTATGAATCATTGAATAAAATCAATTGGATCTTCAAATTTACTCAATTGATTTTTTTTTTTAATTTCTGGTCCTATGGAAAGTACCGTCTTCTTCTTCTTCTTCTTCTTCTTCTTCTTCTTCTTCTTCTTCTTCTTCTTCTTGAAGAGAATTTGATTTTTCTAAATTCTATTCCCAACATGGGGCTCAAACTCACAACCCCGAGATCAAGAGTTGCATACCCTATGGACTGAGCCAGACAGGCGAACCAGAAAAGCACCATGTTTTGGAGCCAAAGAAATTAGCTCAGATCGTGCATTCCAGGGCCTCTCATACATCCTGGATTTCTCCTTTCCTCCCATAGCTAAGCCTTTCCTTCTCTGGAAGAGATCAAGACAGAAGGAATGGCACAAACTTCTTTGTTCATCTTGGGAGCCCTGGGTTTGGGAATAAACACAGCATCCCAGTCTCCCTCCTTGTCCTTCTCTGGGTCTTTCCAGTTCACTTCCAGTCACTCAAAGACACTGGAGGTTGGGCAAGTGTGAAATGAGGCTGGAAGTTGGACGCCCATTCCCTGATGATAAATTAAGACTAATGCTACTATCTTGCCCTCAAAATGTGTGGCAATAATTTTCCAAGGCACCCTCTAAAACTCAGCTCTCTTACAGGCAGATTATAGTATAGCTTTTGGAAAAGAGTAAGGGTCTTGGCGTTTAGAACCCCAGCGATTTTACTGGATTGGGAGGACGTGACAGTTGTGTTTTGTTGCTCAGGGTGGTATGACTCTGTAGATAGAGTTTAGATTACACCCCCAGGTCGGGCAGGCCTGATTCATCTGTGATGATACAGCAGGTGGGGGAGCTGGTGCTTTCCTAAGTCAGGCTGCCTGACAAGAGGCAGGGCTCACAAGGGAGCCAGGCAGCTAAGGAAATTTACTGCGTGTTGTAGCCAGGGAAAGTGGAATTGGACCTGGGTGATAATCAGCCTGATTAGCTTGGTTGCCTCCTGGAGAGAGCCAAGGGCAGGAGGTGGTACAGGGCGGGAGGGGGGGGGGGAGGGTGGGACAGGTCAGCCAGCTTTAAGGTGGAAGCCCAGAGGCTGGGGTTTGTTCAGGTCAAGAACAATAATCGGGGCCCAGAGAAGTCTATAGAGCAGCAAACCCAGAGAAAATGAGCCCAATCATCAGTATTAAATGAAAAAGGCGACAACAGACCCAAAATGGAGTCACTTGTGCTAATTTCACATCAGCAAACTGAGACTTAATATCTAACCTAATTGCAGTTTCAGCTTCTTCCAGGAATACAACCTTTAACCAGTCAATCTGGAAGAGCCTGGTCGGCACCAGTGAGGTCATCTGCCTGATAGACCCCAGCCCTTCCCCCAACAGAGGGTGACCTTGCTGAAACAATACACTCTTTGTTAGAAACTTCCTTTTTTCTGGCCCCTTCTGCCTAGAATCGCCTTCCATTTTGTACAGCTCCTCAGAGCTTCTTTCTGCTTGCTAGATGGGACGATGCCTGGTTCATGAGTTGTTGGATAAAGCCAGTTAGATCTTTAAATCTATTCAGTTGAATTTCGTTATTTATCAGATTTAGTGGGAGAAATGGGATCTGCAGTGAACTTCTGATGGTTCGGGCACGATGAGAAACACAGGCATGGTACCCATGAACCCTCTGAGTTCTCTGTTTTGGTCGTCATTTCTGAGGGCTGGCCTAAGTTCCTCTCAGCTCTGAGCCCCACTCTCTTTGCATTGGGCTCCTGAACTGATCTGCTCTCCAGTAAGCTCCTTGTTGGGAGCTGCTGGTAATTTAGTTGCAATTCCCTACTTTGAGTGGAAAACAGCCCTTTGTTCTGTCCCCAGTTTCCACACTGGGAACTGCTGGTAGCAGCTGCAGTATTGCCTGTTTGTTTGGAATCAGTCCTTAGTCCCCATTCTTTGGGGTCTCTTGGTTCAGTCCTTTCTCCAGCTCCAAGTTCCACACTGGGAATTGCTGGTGGTATACACAGGACCTTCTCTTGGCCAGGATGCAGTAGCATGTCTTGGTTACTGGACATATTAAGGTGTACATGTTTGATTATCTTGTTTTGTATAGATAAAGTATTGATAATGGGAATCTTAGAAGCAGCAGCAAAATTGGTGGGCACTGGGCGGCACCTGGGTGGGTTGGTCGGTTGGGCAACTGACTGGCTCTTGACCTCGGCTAGGGTCATGATCTCACGTGGGTTCGGGCCACGTATCAGGATCTGTGCTGGCAGTGTGAAGCCTGCTTGGGATTCTCCATCTCTCTCTGGCCCTCCTCCGCTCTTATGCTCTGTCTCTCTCTCTCCAAATAAATAAATAAATAAATACAATAAAAATTAAAAACCTAAAAAAAATTGGTGGGCACTGGTAGAGCATTTAACAGCTGTTTGCGTGCTCACCACCTAACCCAAAGACTCTGTTAGGATAAGTTGGTCATGGAACAGGTCATAGAACTCAACCAACCTCAAAAAAATTTCTGTGTAATGAGGTACACTGTAAAACACCACACAATCTCCAACCCAGTGACACATCCCTTTTAGGTATTAGTTTGGCTCCAAGAGACCCAAAGGCTTAGCCTAAATAAGTAAATAGGGGCACCCGGGTGGCTCAGTCGGTTAAGCATCTGACTTTGGCTCAGGTCATGATCTCACAGCTCATGAGTTTGAGCCCTGCGATGGGCTCTGTGCTGACAGCTCAGAGCCTGGAGCCTGCTTCCGATTCTGTGTCTCCCTCTCTCCCCTACTTGTACTCTGTCTCTCAAAAATAAACACATTAAAAAAAATTATAAGTAAATAATTAAGTAAGTAAATAATCCCAAAATTCCAAAGATGAGCACACTACCTTTGGCACATCTGCTTATTTTTTTTGTCTAAGAACTGTGTTCTGGAAGCTATAAATATCTACATAACTGTCAAAATCTAACAAAAGTTAACCTAGAATTATAACGGCCATTATGGGGAATGTTCCAGTTGGACAAGATCATTCATTTAAGAAGTGCACTTGAAAGCAAGGATTCCCAAGTTCAACAAACAGAACGGGATACCTGTTATTATTTTTTATTTTATTACTTAAAAAAATTTTTAATGTTTATTTATTTTTGAGAGAGACACAGAGCACGAGTAGGAGAGGGGCAGACAGAGAGGGAGACACAGAATCTGAATCAGGCTTCAGGCTCTGAGCTGTCAGCAGAGCCGAACGCAAGGCTCAAACCCATCATCCTTGATATCATGACCTGAGCCAAAGTCTGATGCTTAACCAACTGAGCCACCCAGGTGCCCCAAGATACCTATTTTAATTGGCACACAGAAACTTCCGAAAGCTTTCAAGATTCCAAAAATGCTTTATTTAAACAATCCATTGCAAAGGCTAATGAAAAATTAAAGACACAAGGATACCTAAAACAATAGATGATAAAACTAATGTGACTCCTTTATCCTTATTTACCCGGGTACTCACAAATATACTAATCCTCTATTTTGAACCACCTTCCCACTCTGAAAAGACTATTCACCAGTTACCTTATAAAATAGAACCACTGAAGTTGCAGAAGGCCCTCCTTAGATATCTTTCTCTTCCTGGTCAAAGACCAAATTAATGGCCACAGTTAAAGAATTTCCTAAACCCAGAGAAGATGCCCAAAAGTGTTCTGAAAAATTTAGTCTTTATCGGGGCCTATGACCCTGGGCTGCCAGGTCTTTACCAGCTTGTGCACCTGCTGGTGGGACCTAGCGAGGAATGCAAGGAAGCAGCATGGTATAACCCTGAGGATGGTATCCAAGATCATCAACCTTCACACAGTCAACCCATGAATCAAAACCTGCCCGCATTGATTGGTGTATTATTCAAACATGCAAACAAAAGAAAGATGAATCTGTGGCAAAAGTGAGAGCCCATGTGGAAACTCTCTTCCTATGGCATCCCAGGTTCCGTGCAATAAATGAGGTCACCCAACCTGCTTTAGTTGCTCTTTTTGTACACTGATTATCTTCTGAGATTAGTGGATTGATAAAAAGGCAGAAAATAGAACAGAAAATCACCAGTATGACTAAACCTGTGACCCTAGAGGAGCAATTTGAAAGGACTTTGGAACAGATTGCAAGCAAATATCTGCCAAGCTATTGACCTTAGAGCTACAACAGCTCCAAGTCCAAGCACCTAAAATACCTCCTGAGTGCTCCATATCACACCCTCCTCAGGGTCCACCATCAAAACAGTGGCCCAGGGGTCAATATTTCATTTGTAACCAACTGGGACACTGGGGAAAAAAATGTGTCCTCAGAGACCCTATGCAAATTTTTCAACGATGGCTTGACTCTCCTATCTCTGTGGTCAGAAGCTGATAATGAGAACCTGATAGGAAGTTATTTTTAGACCTTCTCACCTAAGCTAAAATAAAACTGTGTACCCAGAAGGAAAGAAAAACCTTCTGAAGACCTTGTAAAAAGATTTATGGGTGGATCAACCCAATTTCTTGAAGAATTAAAATCAATTGTCCTTAACTTACAAATCTTTATAAAACCAAAAGTGGCTCCAGAAAGAATTCAAAGTCCACTTACTCTTTCTCCAATTCCCAAACCTCCTCTATTTACCTCAAAAGTATTTTTGTATTTTGTATTGTGAAAATTTTGCCCTTAGGAAACAAAAAAGTTCTTCTCAGGGAAACTAGCATTCATTCTTTGTGTCTTTGAAATGTAAATGTCCTCCTTGATCCCCACAGGAACACTAACTTTGGCCATTTCTTTAAGATACCAACGCCTTAGGGCTCCTGAGTGGCTCAGTCGGTTTGACTTTGGCTCAGGTCATGATCTCACAGTTTTTGAGTTCAAGCCCCATGTCGGGTGCTTCTTTCTCTGTCTCTCAAAGAAAAAAAGAGAAAAAAAGAAAGAAAAAAGAAAAAGAAAAAGAAAAAGAAAAAGAAAAAGAAAAGAAAAGAAAAGAAAAGAAAAGAAAAGAAAAGAAAAGAAAAAAGAAAAGAAAAGAAAAGCTTCCTGGTGGAAATTCTTATTTGAAAAGGTGGGGGGAGGGGTACTTTAAAATTTAGGCAAATGAAAAATCTTATGTCTTCTCCATAAACATCAATAAAAAGCTTTAGCCATTTGAGAAGCTAACCTTAAATTATTCCATCAGCCAGGAACATAATTTAGATCCAACCCCTTTTATGACTACCCTCATTCGTGGCTACAATTTTAAAATAAAAGCTGTAAGTCCTCTGTATCTGCCTGCGTGTTTATGTGTGACTATATACGTACTGTCTATGTGTGGCATTTGTTACCTCTGGATAGTATTACTAAAATTAACTTATAAAAGAGCTTTATTTAATTGTCCTGAAGAGAACTGATCACTTGTATAGATTAAGAATTCCTGTATCTCTCAGAAATATAATAGAAATTAATCCAAATGCTCAAGTTTATGTGATCTGAAATAATCTTTGGTAAATAAAAGGTAGTTCAAGTTTGTTGGATTAATTAAAATAGGTATGTCTTCAGAATTACCAACATTAAACATAATGCAGATGTACAACTTTATTCTTCTTGGGTTTTTCAGTCAAGTAAGTTCACATTATCTCATTTACAAAATTTGTCAGGTAGAAAAATAGCTTGGGATGATGACTGGCTTTGTCTCATGTCTTGTGAACTTTTTGTGGGTAATCTAAATGTAATTATTGGGAACAAGTGAATTAAATAGATGTAAGTGAGATAAAAGGTTTTAGGCAAACATTTTTTTAATTAAAAAATTTTTCTTTAATTTTTAGAGAGAGAGTGCCAGCGGGGTAGAGGGGGAGAGAGAGAGAGAGACGGAGAGAGGGAATCTCAAGCAGGCTCCACACTCGGTGCAGAGCCTGACTCGAGGCTCCATCTCATGATCTGAACAGATATCAAGAGGTTGGATGCTCAACCAACTGAGACACCCAGGCTCCTCTAGGTGAATTTTGTTTTTTAATTAATTAATGTGTTTTTTGAGAAAGAGAGCAAGCAAGCTGGGGAGGGGCAGAGAGAGAAGGAGAGAGAGAGAGAATGCCAAGCAGGCTTTGTGATGTCAGCACATATGGGACTCAATCTCACCAACTGTGAGATCATGACCTGAGCTGAAATCAAGAGCTGGTCACTTAACTGACTGAGCCACCCAGGTGCCTCCCACACCCCCCAACCCGGATGAATTTTTTAAATAGTTTCCCCAAATCTTTTTGGTAACCTAAAACTTTAAAGTTTTGCTAAGTTAAATTAAATGATAGATAGTCATTAAATATCTAGATCATTTCTAAATAAGATAAAATACTGAAACATTAATTATTGGTTTATCCACTTTGGGCTTCTTTTTATAGAAAACTAAAGGTTATTTGTGTTTATTAGCAAACATGTTTTGTGACACACTGGAAACTTTTACTATGAGAAAGCATTGCACTTTTGGAAATTATAAAAAGTATTTATAAGTCTACCAATCCACAGAATGCTAGTGTAAGAGACAGTCCACATTTGTTTACTTCTTAATTTTTACTAGAAATTAAGGTTTTTAAGTGTTAAGAATTCTCATGTATGCAATTGTAGCAACTAGAAATAATAAGGGAAAAAAATCTCCATATGCAAGGAAAGTAGGCTGTGTGTTTTCAGTAAGAAAAGATATGGGGGGGGGGGGGGGGTGTGCCTGGGTGGCTCAGTCGGTTAAGCGGCCGACTTCGGCTCAGGTCATGATCTCACGGTTCATGAGTTTGAGCCCCGCGTCGGGATCTGTGCTGACAGCTCAGAGCCTGGAGCCTGTTTCGGATTCTGTGTCTCCCTCTCTCTCTGATCCTCCCCCGTTCATGCTCTGTCTCTCTCTGTCTCAAAAATAAATAAACATTAAACAACAGAAATTTGTTTAAAAAAAAAAAAAGAAAGAAAAGATATGAGGGATGGAGGTGGATTTTTGTTGAGGGAAAATGAAGTAATCTTGTCCTACAGTGAGGCTCATTGTTTCAGAAGGAGAAAGAGGAAAAACAGGACAAAATCTGAATGTGAAAGAAAACAATCATAGAAACTTTCTGGAAAACAATCTTGGAAAAGGAATTTTATGCATGGTCAAGATGACTAAGATTGGGACAAATATATTTCAGTAAAAAAATGATGAGTTTTAATATCAAAAGTACACTGGTACAAAATAAGAATTGGTTTCTTGTTGTTAAAAAAACAACAAAGTTTTCTTGGACTTTTGGTCTGCTTTTGGCAACAGGTTATGAAGTTTCTTTACCTTTTAAGTAATCTGCACAGAAAGCAAAAATTTTGTGTCTTGCCAAAACAATTTACTGTGCTTCATGGCATCCTTTATCATGGCATCTTTGATTACTTAAGAAAACAGTCTTCTCTATTAAAAGAGCTAAGTTTTTTTTTTAAAAAAAAAACAACTATTTACCTGTATTTGACTATAAGGTCTTCAACTGCCACTATGGTTAAAATAGGTAAGTACTGTGAACCTATTTGACCAGGTGTTTTTAAATATTTTTGTATTTTTGACAAACTTCTCAAAATCAAATTCTAAATGAAGCATTTTTGACCTCGTGAACTTTGAGATTTTTTTATTTGAGAGAGAGAGAGCAAGAGTGCAAGTGGGTGAGGGGGCAGAAGGGAGAGAGAAAGGGAAAGAGAGGGAGGGAGAGAGAGAATCTCAAGCAGTCTCCACATTCAGCATGGAGCCAAACACTCAGGGCTTGATCCCATGATCCTGGGATCATGACGTGAGCAGAAGTCAAGAGTCAGATACTCAAATAACTGAGCCACCCAGGCACCCCAACTTTGGGATTTTTAAGAGGCATCCTGGAACATCTCTAAATATTTGTTTTCTCTCCTTATAGAAAGAGATGTTAAACTAGTAAGATATATGTGGTATGCTAAATTATATGGGAAGCATTGTCAAATAAGAAGTAAAACTAAGCCTTCCTTATGTTGAAGATATGTACATGAAATTCCTAAAGTCTGATATGTTCTGGTATAATGTTATCACCATAATTCCAGTTATCATCTAAAAATGTTGGGTGCCACAAAAATGACCAAGTTTCCTTGTCAATTCCACTATAAAGAACTCTTAACAGATCTTTCATAGCGGGCATTTTTTGTCTGTTGTCATTTACACATAGTTATTGCTTTACTCAGGTGCTTTTGCAATAATGTTCCTCCCAAAGTGCGTCATGAATCAAGGAGATTCGTAGAGAGGACTTTGGCAAGTACAGGTTTTGATAACTTTAAGATCATAAAAATGAACTGGATAAGAATTTCTTTAACTACTAGAAAAACTGGACTCAAGCAGAACAGGGATTAATCGCATGGAAGTGGATGAACCAAGGAGGATGATTGTAATTCTTTATGACTTTTTGTTTGAAACATTGCTGGTTCTTTAATGTTTTATTTTCCAAGATTTAAGAAACCTTTTCTTAAGCTATGTATGATCTACAGCAGTCTGGTAAAGTATACCTTTATGACAAAAATGAAACATTTACTTTCTCTCCCTGCCCAATTCCTTCAGAATTTAGAAACTTTTGCATATTCTTTTCACAGCAATATAACTGGTTATTTGCAGAAGTTCAATAAGAATTTGCTCTTCTTGAAACTGGACACAACTGGAAACAATGGCTATATTACCTAGGCTTTGATTGGAATGTGTTATTGGAGAGAGATGACCAGACAGCTTTCAGGAACTGCTTGAAAAGTTAGCCTAGTACCTTGCTTATAGCGTTCCCAGCAGCCTTACCAGGTGGATAAGGAAGGTCACTCCCTGGCAGGCCCACAAATATCTCAGGATATTTAGGGGGACCTCAAGAAGGGAGGAATTCACCCAAATCAAAGTACTGCAGGTAAAATCTAATGGTCCTTGGCTTAGCCTCCTGACCTCAGGGCTTTTAAGAGTTCAATCTGAGATTTCTTATGAAAATTTCCTGTGAAGCAGACTTAAAAAGGGGTTTATATGGTCAATCACTATTCTTACTACACTTATGTAAATAATCAGGCCAAGTTTAATGTGAACAAACTAGCTTTAATGTGATTATCTGTGGTTAAAAATAAGAGTGGGGCTAATTGTAGAAAGAAAAATTATGCTTGCAGCTTTATAGAGTTTAGATTTTAATATTGTTAATTGTCTTTGAAGTTTTGTGATATACCTGTAAAGCAGACTTGATCCTGAATTCTTCTAGTTCTCAAACATCTATCTAGCTATGACTCTCTAAACTAATGTTTACAATTTTCTCCCACCCTTCTGATTTGAGATCAGTTAAAACAAAGACTTTCTTTGAATCTTCTTGCAAGAGCCTATACCAGGTCCTCCCCACTGCCCAGATGGCAGCCAGACTTCAGGGACTCAAATGCTGGGTACACATCTTACAGCCGAAGAAGGTTCCACCTGAGTCCTGGTCCTATGCGGACGCTGGCGACTCTCCGCATCAAATGATTAGGAAGAGAAGCAGCTGACATTGATTGGATTCTTTCCATCAAAGATGCCAGATCAAGACTTCTTACTTTAAACATAAAACCCTTTCTTCTTTTCTTTCTTTCCTTTACCCTTCATTGGCCTAGAAAGATAACACTACTATGCAGTAATTTTGAAATTATATCTCAGACAAATAAGATTTGTTTGTTAGCCTTTTGCTGTTGATTTTAAAGTTATTCACTATAATCAGAGACCACAGTTTCTAGGGTGCAGAATTGTTGGAATTTATCACGTTTCCTTTGTAATTTAGTGCATGGCCAATGTCTGTGAATGCCTCTCAAAGTATGCTTTGAGTGCTCTCAAAGTATGGCTAGTTTCTGTTTCTTGGGCATAAAGATACTCTCAAATACATTAATATACATAATGAATTGTTATTAGATCATGTTTAGCAATGTTTATTCAAATATTCCGTTTCAGAATTAGGCTGAAGATAGATATTTCCTTAGGGGAAAGATATGAAAGGGGGTTGAGATCTTGAAAGCCAAAAAGACTTTAAGGCAGGAAACATTATAATATAAAGGCTTGGTTGATGTTAGCATATGATATTAGCATAATGGTAAAAATGGTCAGTTAACTGCAAAAATATAACAATTCTAAATGTGTATAGATTTAATATACCTTAAAATACATAAGTCACAAACTGGCAGAATTATGAAAAGGAATGGACAAATTCCTAGCCTTGTGAGATATTTACAAAAGCATGTGTTGGTGATTAAGATCTCAGACAGAAAAAAAATTACATTAAAAATATAGAGGAGTTGAATAAGACAGTTATAAGCTTGCTGTGGTGGACATAAAAGAAAATTTTGGTCCCAGAAATTTAAAGAACATACATACATACATTTTTCTCAAACACACATGAGGCATTTATAAAAACCTATGACACACTAATCCATAAAGCACATCTCTGTAAATATCAAAGGGAGGCAAGAATGAAAGCCAGAGGCCAGTAAGGAGGTATTTCAGTCATTCAGGAAAAAAGTAAGGAGAAGAGGTTGGATTCAGGGTACATTTTGAAGGTAAAGCTGACAAAGTTTGCTAATGGACCGGATACACAATGCAACAGAAAAAGAAGAACCAAGATGGTGACTATAGTTAACAATACTGTGCTGTATATTTGAAAGTGGCTAAGGGAGTATATCTGAAAAGTTCTCATCACAGGAAAAAAATTATAGCTATGTAAGTTGATGGACATTAACTAAACTTATTGTGATAATCATTTTATAACATATGCATGTATCAAATCATTATCTTGTGCATTGTCAGAAATAAGACATGGGCCCAAAATGGAGTCACTTATGCTTAGCCCCATGGCACCAAACCAAGACTTAATTATGGTTTTGGCTCTCCCAGAAATAGGATCTTAAACCAGTCAATCAGGAATCACCTGATCAACACCTGTGAGGTCACCTGCATGACGACCCCAACCATTCCCTAAAGGAAAGTAACCTTGAAATAGCCAACCTACTTTCTTGCCCTAGCATAACTTCCTTGTTCCTCTCTATAAAAATCCTTCATTTTGTACAATTCCTAGGCGCTCCCTTCTAGATTGGGTGCTGCCAAATCATAAATCATTGAACAAAGCCCATAAGATTTTTGAAAGTTATTCACTTGAATTTTGTTTTTTAACAACACCTAAAACCAGTACAATGTTATATGTCAATTGTATCTCAATTCAAAAGAAAAGGAAAGAAAAGAAAAGAAAAGAAAGGAATAGGAATCAAGGATGATTGCAAGGTGCGTGTGGCCTCAACAACTGTAAGATGGAGTTCTATTACAGAGATGGAGATGCCTGGGGTGGAGGGGGCAGGCTAGGATCGGGGGCTCACATCAGGAGTGGAAGTCTGGGGGCACCTGGGTGGCTCAGGTCATGATCTCACAGTTTGTGAGTTCAAGCCCCAGGTTGGGCTCTGTGCTGTCAATGAAGAGCCTGCTTCAGATCCTCTGTCTCCCTCTCTCTCCCCTTCCCCTGCTTGCACTCTCCCTCTCTCTCTCAAAATTAAATAAACATTAAAAAAAAAAAAAAAGAATGGACATCTGTTTGACTTACACGTGGAAATGTCCAGTGGGGCAGTCAGGCACGAGTCTGGAAGTGAGGGGAAAATTCTGGTCTGGGGATGAGGTTTGGAAATAGCCTTCCTACCACGGATATAACATCAGTTGGCACTGTAAAACTGGGAGAGATCACCTCTGGAAGGAGTGTGGACAGATAGGAGGTCTCAATGTGCTCTGATGTTTAGGGTCAGAAAGATAGAGAATCCAGAGAAGGTGGGGACAGAAAGCAGGAAGAGAAACAGGAGGGCTGGGAGACTAAGTCTCCAACAGGAAAGAGATCTGGGGAGTGGGGGATCTCCTTTGTCAAATGCTCAGCCAAGAGGAGCACCAATAAGGTGCAGGTCATTGGTGACCTTGGCCAGAACAGCCTGGGGTGGGGAGGGAGGGGGTTGAGAACAAAAGCCTGATTGTAGTGGGTTCAAGAGGAAAAGAAAAACAAAGCAGAGAATGAAGGGCATGTGAAGTCAAGCAGGGGACTGTTTTTCTTTTGTTTTAAGACAGGAAATATATTAAAGAAGAATCCAGGGGAGAGTGGAACAGGTGATGTTGCAGGACAGAGGCAAATACAGAAGAGAAGTCCTTGAGTAGGTGGTAAGGGGTGAATCCTAGCCGTGCAGGGCTGAACCATATTGAAGTTAGAAGCCAAACGAAAAATCAGTAATACTGATTCAGCCCTTACTTAAAATTTTGATATCTTGCTAACTGTGGATTTTTTGCACTGATTTTGCTTTTAAAATATTGCATTAAAATATTATTTACGTTGATTAATGTTTTGGTTTTTATTTTGGTACTCTTTCATATTTTGCACCTGAAGCCCTGTGGAGGGGAATCTTTGCAGGAGATTTCCTAGTATAAGAGGGCGGTGGAATGGAGGCGAGTGTATCATAATAGAGGGTACAGGGCTTCTTAAGATTGGCAGGACCCGCCAGGCGGGCGGACAGGCATCCCCCAAAGCCCAGAAACCAGGATAGGTAGTTTGTGTGGGCTCCTCCATAACGCACCAAGACCAGGACTAGAGAGTCAGCTTCAGCGGAGAGAGAGCTCCCTCTGGTGGGTCTGGGTGGCAAAGACAGCTCAGAGCCGAATGTGCTGCGGAGTGTGGGGTGTGCAGGGGCGCGGGTGACCAGGGTGCCGGCAGAGGAAGAGAAACCCTGGAACACCCCCTAGTGATCAGGGAAGGAGGAGGTCAGGCAGCCGATAAAGGAGAGCATTTTGAGAAGGGAGTGATCAATGGTTTCAAATGTCCGAGAGTCCTCATTTAATTTTGGCCTGATTATTTGTACAGGTGCAGCAAAGGGTGTACATCAACACATGTAAACCTCTTCAAGTATACAATATTTTTCAAACTAAGATGAAAAACTTATCTTCCGGGGCGCCTGGGTGGCTCAGTTGGTTAAGCACCCGACTTCTGCTCAGGTCATCAATTTGCACAACTGGCGGTTTGTGGGTTAGAGCCCTGTGTTGGGTTCTGTGCTAATGGGTCAGAGCCTGGAGCCTGCTGCCGATTCTGTGTCTCCCTCTCTTTCTGCCCCTCCCCCGGTCGTGTTCTGTCTCTGACTCTCTCAAAAATAAATAAACATTAAAAAAAATTTTCCATTATCTTCCATGTGGGAATTTTCTAAAGGAATTAAAGCTTGGAATTTTAAAAGCCTCTAGTATTTGTTTTTCTATGCTTGACCAGGCCAAGAAATTCCCTTCATGAAATTTCACCTGCAGTGCCTATAAGTCCAATGAAATCTTATCTCAGGGCTATTCCTAACATTTTTAAGGTTCTGATTCTCAAGAAGTGACCTTCCTTACCCCTGTGAGGCTGGAAACTTAGAAAAATAATGAACAAAGTGTTAGAGAGGTTGGGGGATGTAAAAGGTAAAAAGAAGCTACTGTCAACCTGGGCTATTGGTGTAGATTTTCCTCTCACTTGGTGTCGGATCATGGGGTCTTTGGCACTGGGCCACGTGAGCTGGCTGGCCAGTGACAGGATGGATTTTTGAGTGATTCAGAGCAACTTTGGTTCCTATAAGACCGACTGAATTCCAGCTCCACACCAACCAAAATATCAGGATTGAGTTCACCAGCTCTGGTATCCAGAAGGTGAGCAGGAAGTTGGGCACCACCACCCATCTCACCTGGATAGCTGGAGGTAGAAACTTTCTTTGGAGCAGGAGGTATGTATCCAGTCATGCTTCTCAGCGGAAACTAACACATCCAGTCTGATGGGTTTAGGGTGCACATCAAACCCACATTGTCTGCTCTGCTGGATACCAGAAGCACCATAACCAGGACCTCAGGCTGGGTTTAGCACTATAATTTTGCCTTTAAGTGAATGCTACACAATAATTTCATTTTAAACTATTTTGCCACATAGCTACCTTCAGAATCTAATGGTTCTTTTTAATGATAAAGGTCTGGAATGTAAATATTGCTAAGGATCCCATGATGCCTGCATGTTGGTTTCCTCCTGGAAACTGAGGCAGCCCAGAAGAAAATAAAACCTAAGGGAGACTTAAGTACAGCTGAATTCCAGGTGTGCTCCCCAGCCTACACTCTGGTGATCTGGCAGAAGGTGGAAGCCTTAAGGGGCCCAGGAACTTGAGCACATGCAGATGACAGGAGATCCTAAAGTCAGACTAAAATAAATAAGAACAGAAGAACCAAACAGAGATATCAATGACGACACACAACTGGAGAAACAAGTCCAGTTTAGGTCTAGTTAAGTTGCTAAGCAACAGCAGCATCAGCAACAACCCTCAGCATCGAATGCTCCAAGATGCACAAAGAAATAGGAAAGTGTGGCCCATACTCAGGAGAAAAGAGTAGTCAACAGAAACTGATTTTGAGTGGGCCAGATAAGGTATTTAGCAGACAGATACTTCAAAACAGCTATTATGAATATTTGCAAAGAATTAAAGGGATTGCACTGATGAGAGTGACTCAAAAAATAGAAAATCTCAGCAGGGAAACAGAATCTACTTTTTTTTTTTTTAAAGAACTAGATGGAAACTCTATGTCTGTAAAGTAAAATAACTGGAATGAAAATTTCATTAGAAGGGTTCAACAGCAGGGGCACCTGGGTGGCTCAGTTGGTTAAGCATCCAACTCTTGATCTCAGCTCAGGTCTTGGTTTCAGGATTGTGAGTTCAAGACCCATGTTTGGCTTCATGCTGAGCATGAAGCCTACTTAAAAAAAAGGGGGGGGGTACAACTGGTGTATTCATATAGTGACCAGGAAGTATTTACTAACACGGAAACTTGCCCAAATTCTGTTTCCACAGGCCAAGAACACGTTCTCAACTAAAAATCTGCAATTAGGCTACACTACATCTTGAATGGTTTCCCCATTCCTTCATTTGCTCCTTCTCCATTCCTTTATTGTGTATGAAGTGACTGGGGTATATGCACAAGCATCTTGCTTTTTTTTCTTTAAATAAATGGCAATGATGAATATTCATCAACATTACATAGAGATGAATTAGGGAAAAATATTGTTTCTGTGAGAATACCCCCTTTTCCCATTAGGAACATGCTCTTTTAACTCCCATTTTTATATTCTAGTAAGTTATTAGCTCTTACTGTCTAACAAAAACAATAACGAAAATATTCCTGCATTTTTGGGGGCACCTGGCTCAGTCAGGAGAGCATGTGACTCTTGATCTTGGGGTTGTGAGTTCAAGCCCAGCATTGGGTATAGAGATTACTTAAAAATAAGATATTAAAAAGTATTCCTGCATATCTTGTTAGGAGAATTTCAATGGTCTTCATTTGTCATTGTAAAAACAAAGACAAATTTATAACTTTTTTCTATGTATGGCAATGTCTTTAAGTAGTGATAAATTGTTTTTCTTTAAATTTTTTCAGTAAATATATATATATATATATATATATATATATATATATATATATATGTTTACTTTTGTATTTTTAAAATTCCAGTATAATTAACATATAGTGTTACATTAGTTTCAGGTGTACAATATAGTGATTCATCAATTCTACAGATTACTCAGTACTCATCAGGATAATGTATTCTTAATCTCCTTCTCCTATTTCACTCATCCCCCAACCCACCCCACCTCTGGTAACCACCAGTTTTGTCTCTCTAGTTAAGAGTCTGGTTTTTTGTTTATCTCTTTGTTCATTTGTTTTGTTTCTTAAATTCCACAAATGACTGAAATCCTATGGTATTTCTCTATGGTAAATCCTATGGTAATCTCTGACTGACTTATTTCACTTAGAATTATACCCTCTAGATCCATTTATGTTGTTGCAAATGGCAAGGTTTCATTCCTTTTTTATAGTTGAGTAATATTCCTCTGTGTGTGTGTGTGTGTGTGTGTGTGTGCGTGTGTGCGCATGTGCATGTTTGTACACCACAGTGATAAATTACTTTTAAAGGATTCGAGGTAGTTTGCTCTTCAAGTCAAGCATATTGTTGTTTAAATCAATTTCTTATTAAAAAATTTTAATTAAAGCAAAAATAAAGACAGAAAATAACATTTCATAATGGGAAGAAGATATAAAAATTCTAAATATATAGGCATCTAATAACAGAGCCCCAAAATTCATAAAGCAAAACTGGCAAAACTGAATAAAGAACTAGATAATTTAACCACTAAAGGTGGAGATTTCAATATTCTGTCAGTAATTAATAAAACAACTAGGCAGAAAATAAATAAGAATATAGAACACTAGGGGTGCCTGGGTGGTTCAGTGGGTTAAGTGTCCACTTTGGCTCAAGTCACAATCTCACAGTTTGTGGGCCCCTTGTCAGGCTCTGTGCTGATAGCTCAGAGCCTGGAGCCTGCTTTGGATTCTGTGTGTGTGTGTCTCTCTCTCTGCTCCTCCCCTGCTCATGCTCTGTCTCTCTCTATCTCAAAAGTAAATAAACATTAAAAAAATTTTTAAAAAGGAGCGCCTGGGTGGCTTGGTCAGTTAAGCGTCTGAATTCAGCTCAGGTCATGATCTCACAGTTCATGAGTTCGAGCCCTGTGTCGGGCTCTGTGCTGACAACTTGGAGCCTGGACCCTGCTTCAGATTCTGTGTGTGTGTCTCTCTCTCTGCCCCTTCCCCACTTGCGCTCTGTCTCTCTGTCTGTCTCTCAAAACTAAATAAACATTAAAAAATTTTTTTTAATTAAAAAAAAGAACATAGAACACTTGAACTGTATTATCAGCTAATTTGATCTAACATATATACACAACACTCCACCCAACAATGGCAGAGCATCCATTCTTTTCAAGCACACATGAAACAATTGTCCAAAATAAGCCATATACCAGGCCATAAATCAAGTCAGTAATTTTAAAAGGATTAGAATCATACAAAGCATTTTCTCCAACAACAGAATTAAATTAGTAATCCACAAAAGGAAGAAATCTGGGAATCCCCAAATATTTGGGAATTAAATAATGCATTTCTAAATAACCCACAGGTCAAAGAAGATATCATAAGGGAACTGGAAAATATCTAGAACTGAATGAAAAGGCAAACACAAGTAGCAAAATTGGTAAGAAACAGCAAGTGGTATAATAGAGCGAGTTGATACTGGCTCATGAGACCCAATTGCGCGTGTCCCTCCCCAACTTTGTGTCAGTGGCCTCACACTGATAGCTTTAAATCAATCATGGTGGGAGTATTTACACCACACAAATTGGCAAATGTTGTAAAGTCCCCAGACCTAGTCATTAAACATTTACTAGAACACCACTTAACAGCAGCTAAAGCAATGCTTAGAGGAAAACGTACAGCTTTAAATGCTGATGTTAAAAAAGAAGACAGATATAAGAGCAATAATGTAAGTTTCCATCTCAAGAAGCTAAAAAAAGAAGAGCATATCAAACCCAAACTAAGTAGAAGCAAATAAATAATAAAAATCAGAGTGGAATAAATGGAATAGAAAATAGAAAAGCAATAGAATTGCTTCTTTGAAAAGATCAACAAAATTGATAAATCTTCAGCAAGACCGACCAAGAAAAAAAGACAGAAGACACAGAGTACCAAAATCAGTAATGTCAAGATGAGAAATTACTACAGATCCTAAATAATCAAAAGGAGTATAGGGATTATTATAAAGAGTTTTATGTCAACAAATTAAGCAACTTAGATGAAATGGACAAATTCCTATTAACACCACCTAATTGACTCTATTAAGAAAATCTGGGCGGGGGGGTGCCTGAGTGGCTCAGTTGGATAAGCGTCCAACTCTTTATTTCGGCTCAGGTCATGATCTCACGGTTCACAGGATCGAGCCCTGAGTCTGACTCTGTGCTGACAGCACAGATCCTGCTTGGGATTCTCTCTCCCTCTCTCTCTGCCCCTCCCCTGCTCATACTCTCTCACAAAATAAATAAATAAACTTCAAAAAAAAAGGGGGGGGGAATAAAATCTGAATTGACCAATACTGTAAAAAAAATGAATGAATAATTTAAAAACTTTTCCACAGAGAAAAGTTCAGGCTTAGATGGCTTCACCAATGAATTTATCAAACTTTTAGGGAAGAAATAATGTAATTCTTTAAAAAAATTTTTTTAATGTTCATTTATTTTTGAAAGAAAGAGAAAGACAGAGCATGAGTGGGGGAGGGGCAGAGAGAGGGGGAAACACAGAATCCAAAGCAGGCTCCAGGATCTGAGCTGTCAGCACAGAGCCCGACGCGGGGCTTGAACTCACGAACCATGAGTTCATGACCTGAGCAGAAGTCAGATGCCCAACTGACAGCCACCCAGGTGCTCCAATATTAATTCTATATAAACTCTTTCAGGAAACAGAGGAGAAGGGAACACTTGACAACTTATTTTATAAGTTTCATATTATCCCAATATCAAAGCCAAACAAAGACATGACAAGACAATAAAATAACAGGCCAATATAACCCATGAACATAGACATAATTTTTTTTAGTTTTTATTTATTTGTTTTTAGTAATCCCGACACCCAGTGTGGGACTTGAACTCACAACCCCAAGATCAGGAGTCCCATGCTCTTCCGACTGAGCCAGCCAGGTGCCCCTAGACACAAAAATTTTAAACAAAACATTTTCAAACTGTATCCAGTAACATAGAAACAGGATTATACACTATGACTAAATGGAGTTCATTCTAGGAATGTAACATTGCTTTAAGTCTAAAAATAAAATAATGTAATGTATCACACTAATAGAACAAAGGAAAAATGCATGATTATCTCAACTGATGCAAAAAAAGAATTTGAAAAATCCAATTCTCATTTATGATTTTAAAAAAACCTTCAAAAATTCTCAATAAACTAGGAACAAAAAATACACAGCTAATGTCACACCTAATGATGAAAGACTGACTGCTCACCCACATAGCCAAGAGCAAGACAAGAATGTCTGCTTTTACCAATCTTATTCAACATTTTCTGTAGATTCTATCTAGTTCAAAAAGGAAAGAAAAAAATTAAAGGCATACATACCACGCTCAGCACAGAGACTGCTTGGTACACTCTCCCTCTCTCCTCTCTGCCCTTCCCCCACTCACATATGCTTTCTCTCTCTCTCAGAATAAATAAATAAACTTAAAAAAAAGTAATCTGGGGGCAACTGAGCAGCTCAGTCAGTTGAGCATTTGTCTTGGGCTCAGGTCATGGTCTCACAGTTCATGAGTTTGAGCCCCGTGTGGGGCTTTGTGCTGACAGCTCAGAGCCTGGAGCCTGCTTCAGATTCTGTCTCTCTCTCTCTCTCTCTCTCTCTCTCTCTCTCTCTCTGCCCTTCCCCTGCTTGTGCTCTGTCTCTCTCTGTCTCTCTAAAATAAATAAATAAATGCTTAAACAATTTTTTTAAAGTAATCTGTATGCCTTAATTTTTTTTTTAAGAGAGAGAGAGGGGCAGTGGGAGAGAGAATCTCAAGCAGGCTCCATGCCCGAAGTATACATATTACTTTTGAAGAAATGGATCCAGGGGTGCCTGTATGGTTCAGTCAGTTAAGTGTCTGACTCTTGGTTTTGGCTCAGGTCATGATCTCATGATTCATGGGTTCAAGCCCCACACTGCTATCACTGTGGAGCCTGCTTGGGATTCTTTCTCTCCCTCTCTCTTTGTCCCTTCCCTGTTTGCACTCTCTCTCTAAAAAAAAAAAAAAGAAAAAAGAAAGAAAGAAAAAGAGAGAGAGAAAGAAAGAAAGAAAGAAAAGAAAAGAAAAAAATAAAGAACAGAAATGGATCTAAGGAAGAAATAAAATTGTCTTTAGTCATAAATGACATGGCCTTTTATGTAGAAAATCCTAAGAAACTTATAAAAAGAAAAAAACTATCATAACTAATAAGTGAGTTTAGCAAGGTCATATGATCCTAGATCAAAATATAAAAGCCAGTAATATTTCCATAAACTAGCAATAAACAATCAAAAATAAGATTTAAAAAAACAATTCCACTCCCAAAAGCATCAGAAAGAATAAAATACTTAAGAACAAATTTAGCAAGAGAAGTGCAAGACCTGCACAGTGAAAACTGGAAAAGCTACTGAGCAATTTAAAGGACAAACAAATGGAGAGATATATACCATGTTCATGGATTAGGAGACTCAAAAGTATTAAGATGGTAATTATTTCCAAATTTATCTATAGACTCAATGGAATCCCTATCAAAATCCCAGAAAGCTTTTTTTTTTTTTTTTTTTTTTTTTAGTAATTGGCAAGCTGATCCTAAAATTTATATGGAAATGCAAAAGACCCAGAATTGCCAAAATAGTTCTGGAAAAGCAGAACAAATTTTGGGAACTCACTCTACATGATTTCATAGCCTCCTATGAAGCTGTGGTAATCAGGATAGCATGGCATTGACATAAGGATAAACATGTGGAACATGGAATAGAATGGAAAGTCCAGAATAAATACTTATATTTATAGTCAATTGATTTTTGACAAAAGCTCCAAGAAAATTAAAAGGGGAAAGAATGGCTTTTCAACAAAGAGTGGTGGAACAGTGAGAAAACCATACAAACAAACAAGGAATGCTTATCTCATAACACATACAAAAATTAATTAGGGGCACCTGGGTGGCTCGGTTAGTTAAGTGTCTGATTCTAGGTTTCAGCTCAGGTCATAATCTCACGGTTCCCTGCATCAGGCTCTGTGCTGATGGTGCAGAGTCTGCTTGGGATTCTCTCTCTCTCTCTCTCTCTCTCTGCCCCTCCCCTGCTTGCTCTCTCTCTCTCTCTCTCAAAATAAATAAACTTTTAAAAAATAAAAAATAATTAAAAACAGATTAAAGACTGAAATGTAAAATGTTTTAGCTCTAAAACTTCGAGAAGAAAACATAAGAGAAAATCATGCCAAAGCATGACCCATTGGTAAAGTGGACTCATCAAAATTAAATACTTTCTCCTGCAAAAAGTATTGTGAATAGGATGAAAATATAAGCTACTACAGACCGGGCAAATATGTTTGTAAATCACAAATCTGACCGATGACTTGTGCCCAGAGTATGTAAAGAACCCTTGAAACTCAACAATAAGTTAAAAAATTCACTTAAAAAACTGGCAAAAGAACAGACATTTCACCACAGAAGATATACAGATGGTATATCAGCATGAGAAAAGATGGTCAACATCATTAGCCATGAGGGAACTGTAAGCAAAAACGATGATGATGATGACGGTGATGATGATGCTATCACACCTACTAGAAATAAAATAAAGAAATCGGACAATACTAAATGCTGGCGATGATGTGGAGAAACTGAATCTTGTGTACTTTCCTGATGGGAAGGTAAAATGGTACAACCACTCTTGTAAAATAGTTTGGCACTTCTTGTAAAATTAAACATACACCTATCATAAAACTGAGAAATAATACTTCTTTTTTTTTTTAATGTTTATTTATTTTTAAGTCGGGGTGGGGGGAGAGGCTGAGAGAGGGACAGAGAGAATCCCAAGCAGGCTCCATGCTGTCAATACAGAGCCTGACATGGGGCTTGATCTCACAAACCGTGAGATTATGACCTAAGCTGAAATCAAGAGTCAGATGCTTAACGGACTGAGCCACCCAGGTGCCCCTGAGAAATCATACTTCTAAGCATTTATCCCAGAAACATGAAAATTTAGATTCACACCAAAACCAGTATAGAAATGGTTTTAGTAGCTGTATTTGTAATAATCCAAACTGGAAACCATCTGAATGTCTTCCAACATCAGAATGGATAAACTGTGGAACACCCAAACAATGAACCATTACCCTGCAATAAAAGGAATGAACTACCAACATGTACATAATAACTTGGGTGGGTGGTCCCAATCCAGAGGTTTCATACTTTGTGATTTCATTTATGTAACGTTCTTGAAATGGCAAAATTACAGAGAAGGGGGACAATAGCTCACCAGCTGCGGGAGTTAGGGATGGGGGGAGTTTCTTTGTGTTGATGGGACAGTTCTGCATGTTGATTCTGCACAGAATTATATACAACACACACACGGTGAGAAGTGAATAAGGTCTATAGTTAATAGTATTGTCCCCGATGTCAATTTCCTTATTGTTATATTGTACTATATGATTGCATTGGTAATTATTAATGATATACATTTGTCGAAACTCACCGAACCATACACTTAAATAGGTGATTTTTACTGTGTGTAAATTATACCTCAGAGTGCTAACTTTAAAATATAAAATAATAAGTAGTACAGTCACTGAAAAAAAGAGGAAGGAAGGGAGGGAGGGAGAGGTGGCACAGGGAGAGGGAGGAAGGGAAGGTGTGGGAGGAAAGGAAAGAAGAAACAATAACTTGGGGGGGGGGCGGTAAACAGAAACCTCGCAAAGTAAGAATACACACACACACACACACACACGCACACCCCAACACATTCCTGTCCTCAGAAAGATAGGAGAAGATACCAGATGGACCTGTGCAGAAAAAACAGGATACAAAAAAATTAGGATGTTCACAAATTAAAACAGTGACAGCAGATTTGAAAAACACAATAGTTAGAAGGCTTAAGTTGAAGAAATTTCCCCAAAAGAGAGAGAAATGGAAAATGGGAGAAAAGATACAATTGGAGGACCCATCCGGGAGATCCAGCATCTGAATGATGGAAATTCCAGAGGGGGAAATCTTAGGGGAGAGAATCACCAACAACACAGGAGAATTTCCCAGACCTGAAGGGAAACGTGCCTTGAGACTTAAAGACCCCACTAAATGCTCAGCACGAAACACTCACTGTGAAATTCAGAACACTAGGGACAAAGAGAAGATTCTAAAAGCTTCCCAGGAGGACTGGCTCCTGAAAGCTCATTGTTAAATTTTAGGAATTTTGCAGCCAGTTGTTAAATTATTGGTAGCATGAAATCAGCCATGATGGGAATATTTACACTATTATTTACATCACGGAAACTGGTAAGGGGGGAAGCTGGCTTATCAGCATATTACTAAATAGTTAAGTAAATTACGGCATACAACTTACGCAGCCATTAACAATCATAGCTATGAAGAATGTGTAGAAACACACAGAATGGCACCTGGGTAGCTCAGTCAGTTGACCACCTAACTTCAGCTCAGGTCATGATCTCACATTCATGGGTTCGAGCCCTGCGTGGGGCTTTGTGCTGACAGCTCAGAGCCTGGAGCCTGCTTCAGATTCTGTGTCTCCCTCTCTCTCTGACCCTCCCCCGCTTGTACTCTGTCTCTGTCTCTCTCTCAAAAATAAATAAACATTTAAAAAAAAGAAACACACAAAATACCTAGGAATAAATCTAACCAAAGATGTAAAAGATCAATATGCTGAAAACTATAGAAAGTTTATGAAGGAAATTGAAGAAGATACAAAGAAATGAAAAAATAGTCCATGCTCATGGACTGGAAGAACAAATATTGTTAAAATGTCAATACTACCCAAAGCAATCTACACATTCAATGCAATCCCAATCAAAATTGCACCAGCATTCTTCTTGAAGCTAGAACAAGCAATCCTAAAATTTGTATGGAACCGCAAAAGACCCCAAATAGCCAAAGTAATATTGAAGAAGAAAACCACAGCAGGAGGTATCACGATCCCAGACTTTAGCCTCTACTACAAAGCTGTAATCATCAAGACAGCATGGTATTGGCACAAAAACACATAGACCAATGGAATAGAATAGAGACTCCAGAATTGGACCCACAAAAGTATGGCCAACTAATCTTTGACAAAGCAGGAAAGAGTATCCAATGGAAAAAAGACAGTCTCTTTAACAAATAGTGCTGGGAGAACTGGACAGCAACATGCAGAAGGATGAATCTAGACCACTTTCTTACACCATTGACAAAAATAAACTCAAAATGGATGAAGGACCAGAATGTGAGACAGGAAACCATTAAAACCCTAGAGGAGAAAGTAGGAAAAAACCTCTCTGACCTCAGCCTCAGCAATTTCTTACTTGACACATCTCCAAAGGCAAGGGAATTAAAAGCAAAAATGAACTATTGGGACTTCATCAAGATAAAAAGCTTCTGCACTGCAAAGGAAACAATCAACAAAACTAAAAGGCAACCAATAGAATGGGAAAAGATATTTGCAAATTACATATTGGACAAAGGGCTAGTATCCAAAATATATAAAGAACTCACCAAACTCCGCACCCGAAAAACAAATAATCCAGTGAAGAAATGGGCAAGAGACATGAATAGACACTTTTCTAAAGAAGACACCCAGATGGCCAACAGGCACATGAAAAGATGTTCAACGTCACTGCTCATCAGGGAAATACAAATCAAAACCACACTGAGATACCACCTCACACCAGTCAGAGTGGCTAAAATGAACAAATCAGGAGACTACAGATGCTGGAGAGGATGTGGAGAAACGAGAACCCTCTTGCACTGTTGGTGGGAATGCAAACTGGTGCAACTGCTCTGGAAAACAGTGTGGAGGTTCCTCAAAAAATTAAAAAAATAGACCTACCCTATGACCCAGTTGTAGCACTGCTAGGAATTTACCCAAGGGATACAGGAGTGCTGATGCACAGGGGCACTTGTACCCCAATGTTTATAGCAGCACTTTCAACAATAGCCAAATTATGGAAAGAGCCTAAATGTCCATCAATTGATGAATGGATAAAGAAGTTGTGGTTTATATATACAATGGAATACTACTTGGCAATGAGAAAGAATGAAATATGGCCTTTTGTAGCAACGTGGATGGAACTGGAGAGTGTGATGCTAAGTGAAGTAAGTCATACAGAGAAAGAGAGATACCATATGTTTTCACTCTTATGTGGATCCTGAGAAACTTAACAGAAGACCATGGGGGAGGTGAAGGAAAAAAAAAGTTAGAGAGGGAGCAAGCCAAACCATAAGAGATTCTTAAAAACTGGGAATAAACTGAGGGTTGATGGGGGGTGGGAGGGAGGGGAAAGTGGGTGATGGGCATTGAGGAGGGCACCTGTTGGGATGAGCACTGGGTGTTGTATGGAAACCAATGTGACAATAAATTTCATATTAAATAAATAAATAAATAAAAATTTAAAAAAATAAAAAAAGAAACACAGAAAATGCTAACACAATATTAAGTTACGTAAGTAAACAAAAATATAAGCACACTATAAATACAACTATGTAACATATATTCCTAAAACAGAGACCAAAAGAAATAAACACAGGAAAAGGTTATTTTGTTACAATGATAGGAATGTTTTATTTTGTTACAATGATGATAGGAATGTTTTAAACTTTATTTTTTATTTTTTTTTTTAACTTTTTTTTTTTTTTTTTTTTTTTTTTTTTTTTTTTTTTGGGACAGAGAGAGACAGAGCATGAACGGGGGAGGGGCAGAGAGAGAGGGAGACACAGCATCGGAAACAGGCTCCAGGCTCCGAGCCATCAGCCCAGAGCCTGACGCGGGGCTCGAACTCACGGACTGCGAGATCGTGACCTGGCTGAAGTCGGACGCTTAACCGACTGCGCCATCCAGGCGCCCCTAAACTTTATTTTTTAAAAAATTTTCATGTTTATTTATTTTGAGACAAAGCAAAAAGGGGAGGGGTTGAGAGAGAAGGGGAGACAGAGAATCTCAAGCAGGCTCTGTGCTATCAGTACAGAGCCCAATGTGGGGCTCGATCTTACTGTAAGATCATGACCCAAGCCAAAATCAAGAGTTGGACGCTTAACCCACCGAGCCACCCAGGTGCCCCTAAACTTTACTTTAAATGATTGGGGTGCCGAGGTGGCTCAGTCGGTTAAGTGTCCAACTGCAGCTCAAGTTATGATTTCACAGTTGGTGGGTTCAAGCCCTGGATCAGGCTCTGTGCTAACAGCTCAGTTCTGTCTCCCTCTCTCTCTCTGCCCCCTCCCCCACCCACTTGCACTCTGTCTCTCCCTCTCTCTCTCAAAAATAAATAAACATTAAAAATAAATAATCCTTATTATTTGTATAAATTAAGATTAAAACCTGTGCTCAGCTCACACTCCCCAAATACCTACAGAACAAAGTTCAAACCTGCTTAATGAAAATCCCATAAATGGCTCCCCATTACTTTGAGGCCCGGCAGGTAATTTTTAAGTTTGTTCTGCCTGTCCACCCCCATCTCCTGCTACTTCCCTCCAGCCACCTGTGCTTCAGTCCTATAAGACCAACCACCCGTGAGAGGCCTTCCTTGCCTAGGGTTATCTTAAGGGACCCCCAGCATCTGGTAAGAATCCACATGCCCCGCCCCCATATGTGTCTTTGTGGTAACCCTTATCACTTGGCTGTAGGTGAGTTATCCCTTAGCTTAGGAGTCTTCTCGGGGAAAGAAACCGTCTTCCTGGACCCCATAGGTGTTTTAAGTAATTGTTCAATGTTTGGGAAGACAGGGTAGGACAGCCACTGAAGGCCGCCTCCTGCATGAAGCCTTCCTGATTCCCACACCACCTCCACCATTCCGGGAGAAGTCAAACTCTCCCTCTCTTGTGTCGGCATAGCACTTTATGTGACCTTGGGTGACAGAGTTATTGTCTCTTAACTCAGAGTCCTCATCTGTAAAATGGAGCAGTAACAGTGCCTATGTCACCAGGTTATAGTGAGCATTAAACCAGGTTATGTTTTCGATGCCCCATGCCACGCTCAGGGTAAATACCCAATGAGAGAAGCCACTGTGATGATTATTTTGACATTTGCCTTGCTGTCTCATATTCCAACATGTACACTCTCACCTCCCCTGTTAAATCAAAAACTCATCTTGGGCGGGAATATATCCTGTCTATCTCTGTGTCTTCCATAGTGCGTGGCAGGCTCTCTTGCCGCAGTAGACATTGACCAATCATTCCTGAATGTGCACAAAGAAACACACACGAAGGCCAGACACATGTGCAGGTGTGTGCCTATACATTTGTGGACACACATGCATCAGTCTGTCCTTCTGTCCTCACTTGGCTGGACTGTCTGGTCTGCAGCATTCAACAGCACTGATCACCCCCACCTTCTGGAAGTGAAGCATTCCCTAGCCTGGCTCCTAGGATCTTTCCTCCCTTGGATTTCCACTCTTGGCTCTCTGGCGACTACTTCTCACCTCCTGCACGCCCAGCCTCTCCCCCACTTGCCCTGAAATGTCTGGTCCCCGTAGTGTCATCACAGCCTTCTTCTTAAAGTAATTTTTTTAATTAAACTTTTTAAACTTTTTTAATGTTTATTTATTTTTGAGAGAGAGAGAGAGACAGAGCATAAGCGGGGGAGAGGCAGAGAGAGAGGGAGACACGGAATCCAAAGTGGGCTCCAGGCTCTGAGCTGTCAGCACGGAGCCCGAAGCGGGGCTTGAACTCAAAAACCGTGAGATCATGACCTGAGCTGAAGTCGGACACTCAACCGACTGAGCCACCCAGGAGCCCCTCAGCCCTGCTCTTCTTGCTTTGGACACTGTTGAGTGACTTCACCAAAAGCACAGATACACTGGAAGAGTGTGGAACGGTCACAAGCCTGGATGTCGCCAGCCTCGCTCTCCCTTCTCACCTCCAGACCTGCAAAGCCTGCCCTCCTTCCTTCACCTCCCTCCCCAGGGTGAATCATCAGTGCTGTGGTGTCAACAATAGCTCCTTGAAGGATTCCATCCTCCTCCACCCTCCGCTAGTGGTCCTACGGCCACTGGGTCTGCTCCAACCTCTCCACTTTTTACCTGGACCCTGCAGCCAGAGTGAGCACTCCTTGGTTCAGCATCCTGCTGAAAGCCCATCACTGTGGACCACGGGATGCATACAGGAATAGATACGCAAGAAATCAACTTTCATATCTCAACTGTAGAATCTAAGTGGCAGGTATATGAGTATTTGTGGCAATTCCTTCAACTTTTTTGTGCTTCAAATTTTTCATAAGATATTGGGGAAAAATATCCTTCAATGATTTCTTTTGACTTCTTGGATAAAACTCAGACTCCTTCATGTACACCATAAGGCCCTCTATGATATGGCCTCCGCGTCACTCTGTAACATCATCTGCCGCCACTCACACGTCCCTTCCCATAAACCATCCTGAAATACTTGGAGCTACTGGGGAGAGTTGGGGTATTTCATTCCTCTGTGCCCACCGATTTGCTGTTCCCAATTCCCAAAATGTTCTTCCCTGCGTTCTTCCTCCCAACCCCCTCTGTGCCCTTCAAACTCATCTCAAGTGATGCCCCCTCCAGGAAGCCTTCGCGGACTCATCTGGTTCCTCTGCCTCTCCCCTGGCTCGGCAAAGGTTTAAGGCATGCAGGGCCCCACCTACGACTAGATTGGCAGCTGTGCCGCCTCACTGGAGGCCTGGCCCGAGGCCTGGGCTCTAGTTACATGGCTCTGGACCGAGGAGGAGCTCTCATTTCTCCCCTCAGAGGACGCGTCCTCGGGCAGGTCCTCTGCGTGTGCCACAAACACACTTAGCTGGCTGAGCGGATCCTGATGCTGGATCTCACAGGGCGACCTGGGGAGCCCCGCCGCCGAGCCCCGCGGCCTGCACCAGGGGCCGCGCCGGCCAAGGGTGGAGGCCCCCCCTCCCGAGGAAGAGGTCCGGCCTGGGGTAGGGAAGAAGGCGGGGCCTGAGGCCGTGCGAGTCGGTGTCCCGGGCTGGGGACGGAAGTTGCAGAAGTACCATTACTTTCAGTTTTGTTTCTCTTTCAGGCACCCGGCCCCAGCGGCTTCCAGGCCCCGGGCCCCCCACGCCCCGTCCCGGAGCCCAAGGTCAGCTCAGACCTGGTAAGGAGGGCGGATGACGGAAGAGCTGGAAGGCGTGGGGGGAAGGGAGCGGGAGGAAGGGGGAGGGGAGGGACCCGGAAGGCGGGAGGAGAGGAGAGGGTGGGAGGGAGCACCCCGCCTCGCCCCACTCCGGGGCCAGAGGCCTGAGGCTTACCTGGGAAAGGCCTCCTCCCACTCTCTGGCCTGTCCTCCCCGACCCCACGCTCCAGAAGTTTGGGGGAACACCCCCCTCCCGCAGTCTCTTCCTGGAGGATTTCGTCCACTGTGCTGGGATCTGGGGGAGAGTGACAGACGGGTCCACACAACTCCCCTTCAGAGGCTTCTAGGAAAGCTGAGGCCCCTTTCAGCAGGACAGGTAGAAAGAAAAGCCTCTAGGAGATGAGGCACAGGTTGCAGTGACCCCAAGGTCTAAGAGCTAGAAGGAGCGCAAGGCCGCCACCGCCCCACAGCCTTACTTCCACCTGCTCCAGAACCCTCCCAGGGGAAATTGGGCAGAAAGTGGGGCCCCTTGACCCCTGATGTGGTTCCCAGGGTCTAGAAAACAGGTGTGAGGGGCTACAGGAGTTGGGGCCCCTTACCCTGCCCCAGTTGCCACAAGTAGAGGTGACTGCGCAGCCGGACCCTCTCCTATGTCCTCTCTGCCTGCACCCCACCCCTGCACCGGTCCCCAACAGGGCCTCAGGACTACTCACACAGGGCTAGCGCCACACTTCCCAACAGGCCTGTCAACCCTGGGGTGCTGATCATCACACAGCTCCCTAAGGCTGGGCTTCTTGGTCTGGTTCTTTCTCAGGGCACTAGGCACAAGGTACAAGGCAGGAAGCATTTACTTTTTTGCATTTGCTGAATGTATGCCCGGAGAGGGGCGGCTCCCTAGCTCAAGAGCAAGCGGCCACAGGCCCTGGAAGACCAGAAGGACGTTCCTGGCCATTCAGGTGAGACCTCAGCCCTGGTGGGGCTTGGGGATGGGGGGAGAGCCAGGCTGGCAGGCTGGAGGCAACGTGGAGGTACCCTCTGCCCTCTGACCCCGACCTCTCCCTTGCAGCATGGTTTCCCAGGGATCCTCACCCTCCCTACTGGAAGCCCTGAGCAGCGACTTCCTGGCCTGTAAAATATGCCTGGAGCAGCTTCGGGCACCCAAAACGTTGCCCTGCCTGCACACCTACTGCCAGGACTGCCTGGCCCAGCTGGCCGAGGGAGGCCACCTCCGATGCCCTGAGTGCCGAGAGACCGTGCCTGTGCCACCGGCGGGCGTGGCCGCCTTCAAGACCAACTTCTTTGTCAACGGGCTCCTGGATTTGGTGAGGGCCCGGGCTGGCGGAGACCTGCGTGCGGGGAAGCCAGCCTGCGCGCTGTGTCCCCTGATGGGGGGGGCCGGCACGGGGGGGCCGGCCACTGCCCGGTGCCTGGACTGCGCGGACGACCTGTGCCAGGCCTGCGCTGACGGGCACCGCTGCACTCGGCAGACCCACACCCACCGGGTGGTGGACCTGGTGGGCTACCGGGCAGGCTGGTACGACGAGGAGGCCCGGGAGCGCCAGGCGGCCCAGTGCCCTCAGCACCCGGGAGAGGCCCTGCGCTTCCTGTGCCAGCCCTGCTCCCAGCTGCTGTGCCGCGAGTGCCGCCTGGACCCCCACCTGGACCATCCCTGCCTGCCCCTGGCCGAGGCTGTGCGCGCCCGCAGGCCAGGCCTGGAGGAGCTTTTGGCAGGCGTGGACAGCAACCTGGCGGAGCTTGAGGCCGCCCGGATGACGGAAAAGGAAGCTTTGGCCCGGCTGCGGGAACAGGCAGCTAGGGTGGGAATGCAGGTGGAGGAAGTGGCCGAGGGGGTCCTCCGGGCCCTACTAGCCCAGAAGCAGGAGGTGCTGGGGCAGCTACGGGCCCACGTAGAGGCTGCTGAGGAGGCTGCTCGGGAGAGACTGGAGGAGCTGGAGGGCCGGGAGCAGGTGGCCAGGGCGGCGGCCGCCTTTGCCCGTCGGGTGCTCAGCTTGGGTCGCGAGGCCGAGATACTTTCTCTGGAAGGGGCGATTGCCCAGAGGCTCCGGCAGCTGCAGGGCTGTCCCTGGATGCCAGGGCCAGCCCCCTGCCTGCTGCCCCAGCTGGAGTTCCATCCTGGGCTCCTGGACAAGAACTGCCGCCTGCTAGGGCTCTCCTTTGAGGAACAGCCCCAGAAGGACGGTGGGCAAGAAGGAGCTGGAAGCCAGGGAGGTGATGAAACTTCGAGCCAGAGAGAGGACGGAGCCAAGTCAGAGAGACACGGTGGAATCCAGCCCCAGAGTAGGGCTGGAGCTTGCACCCCAAAGGAGAACAGAGCCCAGACACCCCAGGAGGATGGAGCCCAGACCCCAAAGGAGGACAGAGCCAAGACACCCCAGGAAGACGGAGCCCAGACTCCAAAAGAGGGCAGAGCCCAGACACCCCTAGAAGATGAAGGAGCCCAGACCCCGAGGGGTGGCAGATCCAACAAGAAGAGGAAGTTCAAAGGCAGGCTCAAGTCAGTTTCCCGGGAGCCCAGCCCAGTGCCTGGGCTGAACCTGGAGGGCTCTGGCCTCCTCCCCAGGCCCATTTTCTCCTGCAGCTTCCCCACGCGGATGCCAGGAGACAAGCGGTCTCCCCGCATCACAGGGCTCTGTCCCTTTGGCCCCCGGGAGATCCTGGTGGCGGATGAGCAGAATAGGGCGTTGAAGCGCTTCTCCCTCAATGGCGACTACAAGGGCGCAGTGCCCGTCCCCGAGGGCTGCTCCCCATGTAGCGTGGCTGCCCTGCAGGGAGCAGTGGCCTTCTCGGCCGGCGCGAGGCTCTACCTCATCAGCCCTGATGGTGAGGTGCAGTGGCGCCGGGCCCTGAGCCTCTCCCAGGCCAGCCACGCTGTGGCTGCCATGCCGAGTGGGGACCGTGTGGCCGTCAGTGTGTCAGGCCACGTGGAAGTGTACAACATGGAAGGCAGCCTGGCCACCCGGTTCATCCCTGGGGGCAAGGCCAACAGGGGCCTGCGGGCACTGGTGTTCCTGACCACCAGCCCCCAGGGCAATTTTGTGGGGTCCGACTGGCAGCAGAACAGCGTGGTGGTCTGTGATGGTCTGGGTCAGGTGATTGGTGAGTACCGGGGGCCAGGCCTGCATGGCTGCCAGCCAGGCTCTGTGTCCGTGGATAAGAAAGGCTACATCTTCCTGACCCTTCGCGAGGTCAACAAGGTGGTGATCCTGGATCCAAAGGGGTCACTGCTCGGCGACTTCCTGACGGCCTATCATGGCCTGGAAAAGCCTAGGGTGACCACCATGGTGGACGGCAGGCACCTGGTTGTGTCTCTCAGTAACGGGACCATTCATGTCTTTCGGGTCCGCTCTCCTGATAGTTAAAGGGCTAGGACAGGAGAGGGGCTGGGGAGGGACGGGGAGGGGTGCTGGGGCTATAGGGGGGACGAGGGAGGCAAGGCCGCCATGGGATGTGGTGGCTGAGGGTGTTTTCTGGAAGGCAGGGGCTGGCAACCTTTCAATGTGAAGTGCCAAACTGCTAACCCCTCTTCAGGGTGTTGTGGGGATGGGACCAAGGGCAGCGGTGTGACCACAGCTCTTAGAAGCAGGGGAGGAAGGGAGGAGTGCGCCGAGAGCTAACTGTGTCTCCTGCTTTTGGGGGGTGACTGCTGCTTCCGTCGCCACCCTTGTAGGTCAAGTTTCTGAAATTCGTAAGCTTGTGCTGATTGGCGTTCTTCAAAACTACTCCCGATGGGATGGCCCAGGGAGAGTCTTGGCGAGGCTGGCAGAAGGAATCCTCCGAGTCGAGAAGGGCTTGGGGTATGTCAGGCATGTGCCTTCTAGAAGAGAGCTGAGAACCCAGCTCCCCTTAGACTGGAAGCAGGGACACACCAGGTCAGAAGAGGTCTGGGATTTTGAACCAGCCACAGTCCTGACGTAGAGATCCCTCTGAGGGTGGGCTTTGTGGGGGACCAAGTACAGACACCAGCTGAGGCCAAGAGGTGTGTACCTCAAAGTCCATGAGGTGAATGTGCCAACAGAAGGGTTGGAGTCTAAAACACAGGGTTCTGAGTATGAGAGGGGAGACCCCAGGGTCTCCCCTCCCACCACCAGGCTAATCCAAGGCAAGACCTACATAGGATGTATAATCTCTGCTTTGATGTCTTTACACTTCCTAGAGTCTTATTTTTAGTTCCCCTTAGTTTTCCGGTGTGATTCCTTTCGAGAAAATTTGTGTTTGGCAGAACTAAAGGGTGAAGGAGTTTGCCTTCAGGTGGGCCATTACTGTGGGAAAAACAGCCTAGCCTAACCCTGGAGGCCAGGTGCTGGACTGTGGGGCCAAACCAGCTGGAAAACTTGAGAAGTCATTTGTGGGGCTGGGCTGGGTAGAGGGATGAAACCCACAGGGAATTCTGCCAGAGGTGAGCCACGACCACTGCACTCTTGCATGGGCCATGGCAGCACCAGAACCGAGGTGGACGTGTTGAGCCTGGGGCTGTCGTGAGATGACCAAAGGGAATCTTAATCTAGGGATCATGGACAATGGAATGTTCATAGGGACCAGAGGGATTTTGGACAAGTCCAGAGGGAAAGTGCAAGGGAAAAGAAAACCCTTTTCTGGAGAGGTCGTTGCTTATTCTGTTGAAGTAATGGGGGAAATCATCAAGGTCAAGTGTACAAATTCAGTTATATAAAAACTGGAAATGTATACATAGCAAAAAAAAAAAAAAAAAAGGAAAAGGAAAGGAAAGCCAGTAAGATGAGGAAATTATGTAGAATTGGTCCAAGTAAGGGCTGAGCCTCCAGTACAAGCAGTGACCAAGAGATCTACTTGGTTAAAAGACCAATCAGGTGATGTACGCAGGAGGAAATGCACACAGGCCAGGACTAGGAAACTATAAAGTAAAGTCAACCACTTGGCATTCACCAAAAATATATTAAAAATACGTCATGGGGAGGTAGACTGCTGGCATTATAAAGTGTGATGCTTTCTGGAGAACAATTGGCAATAGTTGACAAAGGTAAAAAGAAATGACCATAGGACTAAGTTATCTCACTTTGGGGAATACGTTCTGGGAAAATAATTCAAGAGGAAGAAAGTAGTTGCACAGAGATATTTGTGGCCGTCTTATATGTCACAGTCATCGACTGGAAACTGCTTGGCTGTGAGGGATAGCCAAGCAGCTTGTGGTCTGTTCGGACCATGAGCTATTGCCTTCACGTATGACAACTATGAAAACTATTTAGAAGAATATGTTATGTGATGCAATCATAGCAAAAAGAGAGAGAGAGAGAGAAAGAATTTGGGATTATGACCACTTAATGATAGCAACAAGGTAAAAGTATGTC
Source organism: Neofelis nebulosa (assembly GCF_028018385.1). Lineage (NCBI taxonomy): Eukaryota > Metazoa > Chordata > Mammalia > Carnivora > Felidae > Neofelis > Neofelis nebulosa. Next base: position 7,927,049 of record NC_080799.1, read on the forward strand.
TGAATAGTTACCGAGTGGAAATATGTTCAACATTTGTAAATAGTGATTTGGGAGACTGAGTTCTGAGTTCTTTCGTGTACATATATATGCACATTCATATATGCACATTCCTACTTCAGTTCTTATTGACCTTTAGGTAACATATATGCTTAATATTTACTTCAAAAACATACACCTCTAGAAATGATGTGTGAGTATAGCTATTGGATTTGCAAATGAATGTGTCAGTTGGTATAAATGAGACTGTCCAGTTGAAGGAGAGGCAGGAGTCTGGAGGAGAATCCCAGCTGGCCAGGGCCTGGCAGGGAGGAAGGGCAGAGTAGAGGAGCAGAGGCTTGTCTGCAGAGGTTGGAGAGTCCTCTCGGGTGATCAGATCATTGTGGAGTGTCCACAAAGCAGGGGAAGGTCATATTGAGTTCACCAACTAATTCAGAACAACTGGAAACCAAGTGGTATTTCTACAGAACCAACTAGTATAGAGTAAGTTGTATGGGGGTGGGGGTGGGGCAGTGTCTCGTCTGCTTTGCAAGCTCTATTTCCAGAGTGAGCACAGGGGTGGCTCGTGGTAGGTGCTCAATAAATGTCTGTGAAATGAACAGACAGTGGTAAGACTCTTGTAGAGGTTTCCCACCTCAGATGTCTAAGCCCCAGCCAACCAAGCTGTCCAAAAGCTTGGCTTGTGAGAAATTTCTGGTAGGGGGCACTATGGACACAGTCCACCATATGCCTCCTGGGGGGTGGCCCTCCTCTGAGTCACAAAAGAGGTGAGATTGGGGTGACTTGATTGTGTGTGAAGGGGGACCTGGGAGGTCATAGGCTCTAGGGGGTCATACACCTTCAGGTTAGCAGAGCCGTTCTGAGGGTTGCATTGGAACCACAGGAACGCCATCTGGCTGCAAGAAGAGAATCCCACAGATGCTTCAGAGCTGCGGGAACCACTTGGCTCTCCAGAAAGCTGTAGGAATCCTGGGAAGCCAGGCATTGGAAGACTGACAGAAGTACTAACTTTTCCTCGTTGAGGGGTAGGGGTGGGAAGGCACAGAACACTGGCAAAACGTGAAATGCAAGAGAAGTACAGTATTGGGCATGATATGGAGGTAAAATCTCCATCACCTTACCCGTGACCTAGGAATCCCATTCAGCACCAAAAGAAAATTCTTGGTTAAACTAAAGATGTGAAGAAATCAGGAACATCACGAAAGATGCAACACCCCTCCCCTACATACACATACACACACACACACACACACACACACACACACACACACCCCACATTGGGCTTGTAACAATTTTCATTCCATTTCGTGTTTGGAACTTTCCAGGTTGTGCATATACTGGTGAAAGGAGCATGCCGTCCCGGTAGGGAGAGGGTGGGTAGAAAACCTCTTTCGTAGTCTTTGTGTCTAAAGGGAAGTGAATGAGGTAGCAGAGACCTAGGTTGAGTGCTGGCTCCTCCACAAGATAGCTGTGTGATCTTGGCTAGCTTCCTGACCTCTCTGAACCTCCATTTCTATGTCAGTAAAATACACAACATACCCACTTCACAGGGTTGTCATGAGTGCTGGGTGAGAAGCACAGAGAAGTGTTTTGCATACCATGAAGTTCAGATCCGAAGTGTGGGTTAGGAAAAAGCTCAGCCAACTTGTACTGACTTCATATGGACTGTTCCGCCAGTGCAAGCCTGAATGGGGATGTTATAGGAACATGCTGATGAGGTCAAAGCTCAAGAAGGTCTGGGTAGAGTTGTTACCTGTTTCTCTTTTGGAGGAGATGTTTTGCCTTGCTGCATTTATTTGAAGAAGCCATATGTAAGACACAACAGTAATTGTAGGAGCAGAAGGGACCAATGGCCAGCTTGCTAAGACTCAGTGTTGTTCCTAAAAGCCAGCTGAGAACCAGACTGTGCTAAATTAAGGACCGATAACCATAGACATTTAGGAAAAATTCAAAATGGCAAGTGTGGCCTGATCTTTTGATAATTTAGAGAAAATATAACTCGGGAGGGACTAACTTCCCCTTCCATTGTAATCTTATAATTACTATATCTATAAAGCCATGTTACCTAATACATGCTTCCATGTTACCTAATACATGCTTAAGAGGGAGAATTCCAAAGGGGCAGAGGTCTGAGAGAGAAGTCAGAAATCTTCCAAGGAAATCGGTAAAGTCGGTGATCTGAGCTGGGCAGGATTCAATAGGTGGTTGCCAAGGCCAAGGTGTTTGACCATCTCTCCGTGGCAGGTCAGCTGACACTATAGCTATCCTGTAAATTGAGTGGGAGATTGGACACAGGGCATAGAGGTCTGTTTCAGCAGAGGGGAAGGCGATTTTGGACTAGCTGGGGCAGAGAACTGCCAGGGCGGGCGCTCAGGAAGATGTTCCTGGCAGGAGAAAGATCAAGCTCAGATGCAAGCTTAGGAAAATAGGTAGTTTGACTGAAGATCACAGAACCAGCCTACCCAACTGGTTCATGAATATAGCTTAATTAAATGGATCAGGACAGAAGCAAAAACAGGTTTTCTGGGACCATAGACGCCTTTGACAGGAGAGTGGAGTAGTACAGTGGGATCAGGCAAGACCTCACCTGAAGCCCCAGGTGAGGAATCTTTGGGACCATATAAAGAGGCGATTAGGAAGGAGGTTTGGAAGGACAACTTGACTTGTCTCTGGAGAAACTTTGAACCGGTTAGCTCAGCAGCCAAAAGAGACAGGGTTGGAGACAGAACTGAGACCTCAGTACCCATAGGGTCAGCCCAGCAAAGTTTTAGTTGCCATGGGCTGAAGAATCTGTGTTGTAAACTCTTTCATTCCTTTGTGTACTTTGTATTTTTCTTCCGTTTCGTAATAAATTCTTCTGAAAAAAATGTGAACCTTTTCTTACATGGATTCATGGCTGTGGGGAACTGCCAAAGCCCAGAGAGCAAAGGTATCCTGGCCACCCCTGCTGTAGCTCCAAAGATGCCAACATCTCGTCCTTGGGGACACTGCAGGAGGTCCCACCTAGTCCCGGCCACTGCCACCTATAGACAGAGGGCCCTCTGGGCAGAGGTGTCTTGCAGGCTAGGCCTCGGTGGGAGCCAGCCGGTGACCTGGCTCAGCAGGACTGAATGTGGGCACACTCAGGTGAGGAATGGCTGCGTGGAAGTGGGGTGGGGGGCAGGCAAGGGGCCCAGGTCAGGGTAGCTGTGCCCACCACTGGTCTCTGCTCGTTTTCTGGTTTGGAGGGACCAAACAAGCAGCTGTGGGCACCGTCCAGCATGCACGGTGGGCCCTGCAGGGCTGGGCGGAACATGTGCCTGTTCACCAAACCTACCCGCTCTGACCTAGTCTCCAAAGCCCCTGAGGGAGCTCCTGCCCCCAGCTGTGCTGAACCAGAAGGGGACAGACCTCAGATGTTCTCTCTCTGTCTCTCTCTTTTTTTTTAATGTTTGCTTATTTTTGAGAGAGGGAGAGAGAGACAGCGGGCGCGGGGCAGAGGGAGAGGGAGCCAGAGGATCTGTGCTGACAGCAGCAAGCCCGACGCTGGGCTCAAACTCACCAACCGTGAGATCACGACCAGAGCCAAAGTCAGACGCTTAACGGGCTGAGCCACCTGGGCGCCCCAGTTGTTATTTCTAACTCACACAACCTCTGACTTCCCCATCAAATACAGTAGATGGAATAGCAGTTACTGAGTGCCCGCCCACCTGTGCTTCATACCTATCAGCTTCCAGAAGCTTCAACTCCTACAGAGTAGGAATCGTTAGCATTATTTGACAGACAAGGAAACCAAAGGTGGCGAGGCTTGCTCTTGGATCCTGACTCCGAAGCTGCCCTTCCAACCAGCTCTGAATCCTAAGCCTATGTTCCTCTTCTCTCCTTCGTCAATGACGGCCGAATGAATTGAGATCTGAGGTTCCTTCCTGAGCTAACAGACCAGGCCCTTGTCCCTATAATAGGACTGGAATCTAACACAGGAAGGGAAACTCAGAGATACTTCTGAGCATCCCAGCGGCTAGTGCTCACTGCAGGGGGGTGGGGCGGGAGGGGGGGGAAGCAAGACGGAGAAGAGAAGACAGCGGAGGAGACAATGTTTTGAGTGGCCTGGTGGGGAAGCAGGGGGTGGGAGTCAGGGCCCACCACTGCTGCGGTGACAGCCTGAAAAAGAATTCCGCAATTCATCATCGAATGACTCAGCCCGGCTTTGGACCGGAGCCTCTGTGAACCCCGGGGAGCATGACTCAGCAGCTGAGGGGGCCAGGCGCAGGAGAGGCTGCCGCGGTCCATGTGAGCGGTAACTGTGGGGAGAACGGCCTGTTCCAGGCCCCAAACCCCAAGGCGGAGCGTCTGCCTCTGTGGTCAGACACACACGGCGTGGGGTTCCTAGCCATGTGGCCAAGACTCCTCCCTCAGACCTGGGTCCCCTCTTCTGCAAGCCTGGCTGCCTCCTTTCCCCACGGCCTTGGGGTCTGCTGCAGGATACTGTGGCCACAGACTCTGGGAGCCTCTTTCCCCTTCACTGCTCTGCCAGGGTCAGGCCGGCCTCTCTAGAAGGGCAGCAGGGGCCCCACTGTAGGGGCTGGGGAAGGCGGGCACATGTCACAGGCAGGGCACGAGACTAGACAGATGGTCACAGCATCCCTCCTCCTGCTGAGGGCCAGGGAATGGGGCGCTCTGCTCTTGATTTTGCTCAAGGGTTAACTCAGAAAACGTCTCTTCCCCCTCAGAAATTTTCTCTCCCCTTAACACTCAGGTCAGGACAGTCCATCAACTTACCAGCTGAAAACAGCCAGAGCAACAGGGAGACAGAATGGCCCCCGAGTCCTATGGGGGAGGCCGGGACACAGAGGTTGCAGGTCAGCAGGAGGGCACACAGACCCGCTCCTCCCCACCAGTGCCTGGGCACTCTTGTCTGGTGACCCCAGTTACTTTCTCACCTCGATTATTCATACAGTTCTTTCCTCCCCTGCCAAACCCTCAGGACAAGAACTTCTGATTCACATGGAGCATTCCATGATCAGGTGTTCTGTAAATATTTGTTGGTTGAAAGAACAAATGAGTGAATCTGTGCTAAAACCCTAGTCACCGTCCCTAAGGTCAGAGGAAGCCCTGGGAGGAGAGGACAGGCCCTGGGGCAAGAGACGATTATCCCTCCTCCTTAGAAGGGAGGCATGAATAAAAGTTATCCAAATTCTGGGGGGGAAAGATAGTAATCCCGCTGTGCTGTCCTTTTTCTTTTTCCCACCACTCCTTTAACCTTCTAAGGTGCTAGTTCACTTAATTGTTTATCCTGTTTATTGATTATTGTTTGTGTTTCCCCCCCCAGTTGCTATCCTGGAAGGATGCAAGCCCCAGAAGGCATCTTGTCTATTTCATGCACTGATCTAACCTACGTGCCTGGGGTATAGTAGATACTGAATGAATGAATGAATCAATGAATGGTATCTATTGAGCATTTACTCTGAACCAGGCCCCATTTTACATGTATTATCTCATTTTGTGCCCTTAACAGTTCTAGGAAGTAGTATTACTGTCTTCCCTGGTTTAAAGATGAGGAAGGTGAGGGGCGCCTGGGTGGCTTAGTCGACTAAGCTCCCAACTTCAGCTCTGATCATGATCTCATGGCTCATGGGTTTGGGCCCCACGTAGGGCTCTGTGCTGACAGCACAGAGCCCGGAGCCTGGTCGGATTCTGTGTCTCCCTCTCTCTCTGCCCCTCCCCTGTTCACACTCAGGTGCTCTCAAAAATAAATAAATGTTAAAAAAAAAAAGAGAGATTAAAAATGAGGAAGGTGAGGTTAGAGATTATGTAACACGAACAAGATCACCAGGAGCTGGGCAAGGGGCTGGGCAGAGGCCAACGCCAGCTGTGGTCTGCCTAGGGACAGCTTTCTATCACTCCCCGGGGAAGCACTGCACACACCAGGCCTTCCAGGAAAGCCACACCCGCTTCATCCCTTCTGGTTGATGTTTTTCTTTATCCTTCTTCCTACCAACTTCCCACATGATCCCGTCCCACCCCCAGAAGATATCTCTGCCCTGAAACACAGCACCCCAGCTTCCAGACTTTTCCTGGCAGAACCGCAGAGGCCTGAGAGCAGAGAAGGGGACTGGGGAACCTAGGCCTGGCCCTCCCCACCCAGGCCCTGCAGAGTTGAGGCAGGAATGTTCCTGTAGCCCACTCCCTAACACCCCCCTTCCTGCTGTCCCTCAGACTGTGTGGGAGGCTCCCCAGCCCCAAGTTCAAGGAAGGCAGAAACCCCCAGATCACTTTTCTGTGCACTTCCTACCGCTGGGAAGTAGGCTAGAACACAAGAAGGCCTCTGCCTACGCCAGGGGGCCAGTGCTCCCAGACACGTCTCCTGGCAAGGACAGCTTTGCAGGCCCCTCACCTCCTACCTCACTCTCCTGGCCCCTTCCCTGCATCCCCTTAAGCTTCTGTGGTTCTCCTGCCAGGAAGAGTCTGGAAGTTGAAGAGATGCTGTGCTTCAGGGCAGAGATATCTTTTGGGGGTGGGATGGGGTCATGTGGGAAATTAGTAGGAAGAGTGATAAAGAAAAATATCACCAGAAGGCATGAAGCGGGTGTGGCTTCCCCAGAAGGCCTCCTGCAGGGCACCTCCCCAGGGAGCGATGGAGAGCTGGCCTCGGGCAGGCCGCAGCTGGCATTGGCCTCTGCCCAGCCCCTTGCTCCTAGTGATCTCTGGGGAAAAGAACGGAGACCCAGGAACAGCAGGAGCAGCGAGAAGCCTATAGACACCTGAGGGCACCCATGTCCATGCTCAGGGAGACACAGCACCTCCACCTCCCTCCAAGGGCTCAGGAGGGCAGTGAGAGAGCGAGGGTAAGGAGGCTGGGATGTCTAAGCAACATCTGGAAACGGGCCGTCACGGGAGTCAGAAGCTAGACTGGGGGTTGTCAGGGAGAAACTGAGTCCAGATGTTGGGGAAGCAGTACCACGCCTCACACCTGGGATCCTGCCTGTGGCTGGAGCCAAGCATCCTCGCTGGTGTTGATATGAGAGAGGGGGTGTATCTCTGTGGTCTTATAAACACACGGCAGTAGGCATGCCATTAGGATGTTTCTAGGCAGGCATGCGCCCCATCAAAGAAGCAAGACTGGAATTTCCCTGAGGCTATCATTTCCTACCATTTAATCCTCAGTCGAGGACCACAGGGCCTCCCAAGGGCAGGTGCTGGGGGAGTGGGCAAGGTGCAGAGCTCTCCAGGAATGCCCCCATGCCCCGTCCACCTCTCCACCCACAAGCCCCTCTCCTAACACAGAAGGTGATATGCTCTCCCTCTGGGGTCTTTCCCTCCAAGAAAGGGATTCAGGGTGAGGACAGCCTCATTTTATCCCAGCTCTGTCACTCACTAACAGGAGACACCCGCATGGGTTTCTTAACCTCTCTGGACCTTGGTTCCTTGCCTGTGTAATGGAGGCAGTGAGATATCCCATGGGGCTCCCAAATGAATAAATGAGATAAAGAATATGAACACACTCAGCCAGCGTCTGGCACATAGGGGATGTCTAGTCAGAGTTCATGGTTCCTTCCTGCCTTCACCTCTTGGGACCACGTGCCTTCTCCCCACACCTTCTGGGCACAAAACACCCGGGCTGAGCTCTTTTCCTTCCACCCCCATGCACCACCACTCAATCAGCCCACCATACAGAAAGCATTTACTGGGCCCTGCCTCTAAGTTACCAACGCAAACAGCAAGAACAAAGATGTGGAGGGAAGACGTGGCCAGCTGGGGTAAGTAGCTGGTCACCCAAATGAAGTGACTTCTCTGTGGAGTTTCATCACATCACAGCCCAGCACTTGATTCTCCAACTAACATGTGCATACCATGGACAAACCGATCTCGGGGCGTACTGACGTCAAGCGTGCGTACAAGACGCACAAAGGGTAGCGTTAGGAACCAAATGCCAGCTCGTTAGTTTACCGACAGAGCCACTATCCCCAGGCACCTGGGCACCTCTCTCCTGGAGGCTTCAGAATGGAACTGCTGAGGATGGAATCAGAACAAGGCCAGGCCATTGGATGATTTTAATGGCTGGATGATAACCTGAGGTGTCCACACCACCTCAGGATAAGCCAGTCCCAGGGCCCGGCCCCCTGAGGTTTTAGGCTGTCCTGCACAGCCTAGAGACCCGGCCCCAAGCTGGATCTCCTTGGATCCCCCATTTATAATGAGAAGGAACTCTTCCTCTGTTGGCATTTTCCCTCAGGCAGAAGACAATGCAGTTAGGTCCCTAAAATCAATTGCAATCTTATCTGCTCTTCTGAGGTTTCACCCAGGTCTCCTTAATTGGATTTGGGATATTTACAGACAGACAGTCTCCTAGGTAATTTCTACAGAGGGCTAATATCCTCTCCTAAACCGGGTTTCTTCCTAATTGGATTCTCCAAAGGCAATGTTAACTTCAAGGTACTTGGCTGTCAGGCCCAAGTCCTGCCCACGTGGGGCAGTATTAAGGGGCAGAGGAGGAAAGCACAGACCCAAACATTTCCTACCTCTAAATGGCACACGACCCAGTAGGGAGAACAAAATGAACATATGTGGTACAGATGAAGAACCCTCCAATGCTGAATGGTGTGTCTGATCATAAGAGTGTTCAAGTTCAAAGGAGAAACAGCTTAGGATGGCCTGCAGGATGCTGGAATGGCTTTGGGGAAAAGGTAGGATCCAAGCCCCCTTGGGAGGCTCCGTGAAGAGCTGATTTGCATATGAACAGCAGGGGGTGTGTGGAACATTCTAGAGGCCAGAGATGGGTGGGAAAACCAGAAATCAGGCAGTGTAGATGGAGGGGATAGATATGGCAGATGGAGATCCTGTCCCCGCCGTTATGACTGCCTTCCCACTTTCCCTCTTTCACCCACACTGTTCTTGCTCATCTTCCCCACACACGAACTGGGTTTGTTGAGAAACCCGGGAGGCGTCAGGAGGCCCGGCAATTAACACAGACCTGGCACATATACCAGGACCCCCACACACATAAACACACACTCCTGTCCCGCTGCTGAGTTAATGGTCCACTGGCAGGAAAGCCCTGTCAGAGCAGAAGGGCGGGGAACCTCGGCCCCAGACCAGGAGTGACAGACCCGCGCCTTCCACCTGCTGCGCTGACGATGTGCCTGATTCAGCCCGGAAACCAGGCCCGTGTGCCAGACACAACAAGACGTCCTTCCCCTTACCTACAGTCCCTTGGGGTTCGCAGAAATGATAACAGGGAGTTCCCGAGTCAGGGGCTTTCCATCTGGGCTCAGCTCCCACCTTAGCCCCATTTCCCCGGGTAAGCCGCTACCACAGGCAGACAAGAACAAAACAGAGGGGGACCCGCCATTTCCTGAAAGGATAAGCACTTGAGGACACAGGTCCCCTGAGCCCATCCTGGGGGTTTAGGTCTACTTGATACACTCAGAGCAGAACGGGGTCTGTTGGCGCTCGTCTAAAACAGGAGCCCAGGGGGCGCCTGGGTGGCTCAGTTGGTTTAGCGTCCCACTTCAGCTCAGATCATGATCTCACGGTTCGTGAGTTTGAGGCCCGCATCAGGCTCTGCGCTGAAAGTGGAGAGCCCACTTCAGATCCTCTGTCTCTCTTTCCTTCAAAAATAAATAAACATTTAAAAACATAAATAAATTCTCCGCATGGGGCGCCTGAGTGGCTTAGTCAGTTGAGTATCCCACTTCGTGATCTCTCGATCCCACATTGGGCTCTGTGCTGTCAGTGTAGAGCCTGCTTGGGATTCTGTCTCCCCGTCTAGAGAGGGACTGGCTCCCCGCTTGCACTTGCTATTGTGCACGTGCTCTCTCTCTCTCTCAAAAATAAATAAAATATTTTTTAAAAATTAAAACAGGAGCTCAGAATAAGAAGGTTTCCCCCCCCGCCCCACCAGCTTTCCTGGACCCTAAAGCTCTCCTGTTGGCCCCGCTGTCATTCCACTGGAAGGGTCTAGACCTTGGAAAAGAGAAGACTGCCCTTCTGCTTCCTCAGACCGCCATATCCTTTGACAGAGCTGGCCGGTGCAGGGCTGAGGGCTCAGGAGGAAGGAGGGAGGGGTGTCCACCCGCATGGCCCCGAGCTCCTGACGACCGTGGCAAGACCGACAGAGGCCGTCTGGCCAGCCCTATAGGGAGGTGAGCTGGCAGGCTGGGGCTGCACCCTGGGAAAGAGGGAGTGTGCCTGAGGGAGCCAGCTGTCGGTCTGGGCCGTGAATAACGGGGGCCTCATCACCACCCCAGAGCTGCAGGGGCAGGAGCACCCAGCACGGGGACTGACTAAGAGAGCAGGTCTGGGCGAGTGGGTGACGAGCAAGGAGCAGAGTGCCGGGCTCCTACACACAGGGCAAATCCCTTGGCTGCTCTTTGGGCTCCTTCCTTCTCGGGCCCTTCTCCCCACATGATTCTGCTTCTCCAGCCTGACATGTCCGCATCCTCTCCACCAAGCCTCTCTGCCTTATCCCAAAGGTCGGGTCCCTGCACTCTTCCTGCCTGCCCCCAGGCCTCAGACATCCCTTGGCTGGATGCCTGATCTCCCGTGTTACTCAAGAGGCATTTGGCACACCCCTCCTTGGAACTCCTTGTCTTTACAGCTGTCTGTCTTTCTACCGGAACAGGGCCCTAAGGCCCTCCAGGGCCAGACCCTTATCCTCGGCCCCAGCACCTTTACACACCCCGCGGACAGAAAAAGCAATAAAAGCAGTTCTCTGCAAATGCTTGCAGATCATTCTTTCAGGTCTAGCTCACAGGCCCGCTCCCACAGGGGCCTCCCGAGCATTTCACGGGTACCTCTCCTGAGGCATTCGAGGCTGGTTCTGGCTTCTCTGGCTCTGAAGGTGAGGACAGTGCCTCCGTGCCCTGACCAGCTTCTCATGTCCTCTCTGCCTTCTCCACCCATCTCAAAGTCGAGCCTGCAGTCCAAGGTCCACAGATAACCAGCCCACAAACGTGAACAGGGCACAGAAACTGCTAACCGAGCCTATGGGTCAAAGGGCAGTGTGCTCCGTCACCAGGCAACCCGGGCTCAGGGCCTCCGGTAGATTCTTTCTGGGGCGATGAGATCCCTGTCTCCAAAAGCCACCTGGGGGGTGGGGGTGGGGGAAAGCACACGGGTCTGAAATTCCCCACCCCTGGCCGGGATGGTCTAAGGCTGCAATCTCAATCCCAAAGGGGAGCCAGTAAAGGCCAAACCAAACCAGCATCCTGGGATTCTGATTCGAGACTCGAATCATCAGCGATGGGCCCGGCTCTCACGGCTTTTTGAAAGCTCCTGGGTAAACCTAATGTGAAGCTGGGGACGAGAGCCACTGGACGAAGCACAGAATGTCACAACTCCCAAGCGAGCGTGGCCTTCGAGGGTATGAAACGGTCAATCATCACGGCTTGAGCCAGAATCAGTTCCTTGCTCAGAGGACAGTAAGGTTCTGAAGGAAGGAGTCAGGGATGGGAAGGGGAGCCGTGGGATATAGTGAGGGCGGAGCCGGGCCCTATCCTGGGTCAGGGGGTTAGGGGCACAGGCCTGCAGGGGACACCACGGGGACAGCTGTGGCGCCGAAAAACAGAACGGAGGCAGGGCGTGCTGGAGCCAGCTCCTTTCATTAGCTGAGGGGCCTGGAGCAAGAGATCCAACCCATCTCTGTGGCGGTTTCCTCACCTGTAGAATGGGACAGTGCCATCCCCAATCTCTGAGCCAGATGAGAACGAACGCAGGTAATGAGAGGACAGCAGGGCCTGGCAGACAGCAACTTCTCTGCACACTTTAGCCACTGGGACCGCGGCAGTTCGGGGAAAGGGGACTCTTCCCTGCAACTCTGAAGAAAAGGCATGCAGACCCAGCACTTTAGGAATGAAGAGATGTGCAGATCGGCAGCTGCCTAAATAGGGGCACCTGCGGGGCTTGGTTGGTTGAGCGGATGACTTGGGCTCAGGCTGTGACCTCATGGTTTCTGGGTTCTAACCCTGCAGCGGGGTCACTGCTCTCAGTGCAGAGCCTGCTTCAGATCCTCTGTCTCCATCTCTCGCTCTGTCCCTCCCTGACTCACGCTCTCTTTCCCCCTATCAAAAATAAATAAAACATTTAAAAAAGAAAAGAAACTGCCTAAAGAAATAGACAGGGGCAACCACAAATCCAGACAGCCTGGCACGAGTTTTTGAAGTCTCAGCATCCCCGGCCTTCCCAGTGTGGGAGGCTGGGATGCATCCTGGGGGCACTGCAGCCCCGGTTGGGTGTTTCTTTCTGTCGCTTCCAATGTTTGCTTCTTCTGAGCTCCAAAAGAGGAAGGAACCTCTCACCTCTAGCCCTGCACACAGTGGGGAGCCCTAGGCTGGCCTCCACACTGGACTGGCCTGACCGCCTTCATCCCAAATGGAGTGCTCCGAGGCTCCAACCTCCGCAAATCCTATCCTAGAACCTAGACTTGCCTTTGACTTGGTTTCTGGCAGCCGACTGGCCATTTGGGGCCGGGGTGATCCCAGCCCCAGCATGACTGGCCTTCTTCGCCAGATGCTCCTTCAGTTCTGCCTTTGGCCTCCCTACGATCCTCCCGACCTTGGCAGGAGACCCTGTTTTTCCCTTGTAGGAGCTCATCTGCCTTAGAAGGCCAGAGAGGGTGCAGAGGACCATTTCTCCCAGTTGTCCCGAAGCAGGACCCAGGCCTCCAGCCTTCCATGCCAGCATTCATATCTGGAAGACAGTTCATGACAGGGCTTCCCTAGGCTGAGGGTTGTTTACCTGATTGGGGCCGGAAGGCCCCGTCCCTTTCCTTGCCCCCAAGCTCCCCAGAGGGTGACTGTCTTCAGTGCATTGTTTTCTTTCCGGTGGAATTTCTGCTCTTGAGGACTCAGTGTTCTGTGTTACTCCCGCCGCCACCACCATCGCCAGACCTCACATCCTGGTTTCCTCCTGTCCAGACAGTGCTGGCCACTGGCCAGGACCTCGACCATTCATGGAGAGGACAGGGGCCGAAGACAGCAAAGTGGGAAGCAGGAAGTGGGAAGCTGACACTCCTCCTTGGTCAGGGCCTCAGGCCTCTTCCGTGGGGCCTGCAGAGCGTCCGTGGTGGGCGGTGTGTCCACTGTGGGTGGGCAAGCCCTACGCTGCCTGGTGGTGGGCAGTGTGAGCTCAGTGAGCAAGCCTGAGGCGGATACATGAGGAGGTTTCCCACAGATGGGGACAAACCTTACAAGCTGGAACTTCATGATCCCTGATCAGTTTCTCCTTAGATCTGGTGCAGGACCCTCTCTGGCTCTAAGGAAGCCAAGGAGCCCAGATAGGCCAAGACTGAGGCCAGTCTCCACTGTGGTCACGGGGCAGGGGGTGGATAGTGGACATGACAGGCAAGACTGCCCCACTTGTGCCAACCGCCCTGCTCATGGCACTTCCCATGCAGCTGCACAAGGTCGAGAGAAGGGGCAGGTGCGGGTGGGGGTGCCTCATGCTTCCCCTTTCCTGCCCTAGACCCCAGCCCGCATGGCAGCTCCAAGAAAGAGCCTAAGTCTGATTCCTAGGGTGTTAAATATCCCCCAGGTTAGCCTGCCCTGCCCCCCACCCCGGAGCCCTTCTCAGGCCTGAACTGCCTCACGTTGCCATCTGGGCTCTCTCCCCCAGCACCCCCACACTGCCACGTGAATAAGTTATTTGCTCTGCCTCCATCAGCCTTTACCACAGTCTTAATACTTCTTGACACATTTGTGGGGGCACAGCAAGGCCCCCCAGGCAAGGGACTCAAGAGAAGGGCATGTTATAATTCTGGGTCCCAGAACAGGATGGACAGCAGGCACCGCTGGCCTGGAGCACCTGCTTCAGATCCAAGTTCTTTTTTTTTTTTTTTTTTTTTTCTTTTTAAGTGTATTTATGTGGAGAAAGAGAGCGAGCACGGGGAGGGGCAGGAGAGAGGGAGAGAGAGAATCCCAAGCAGGATCTGCACAGGCAGTGCAGAGCCCAATGTGGGGCTCGATCCCCTGAATGGAAATCAAGAGTTCAACGCCCAACCAACTGAACCACCCAGGTGTCCCCAAGTTCTTAACATGGTGACAATACTTTTTTCCGGCATTCACAGGAAGCCTGGTCCTCTCCTGCCAGTGACATATGTGGGCCAGAACCCTTGGTGGCCTTCCTTGTCCTGGTGGAGGCCCTGTCCAGCCCCACCATTGAGCTTCTGGGATCCCTTACCTGAGGACCTGATTAGCTAGCCCCCTCTGGCACAGGAACCCAGTCTACCCTCAGGAAACCAAGGGGCCCTTGAGAGGAAGCACAGGGGGAAAAAAAAGAAAAGAAAAGAAGAAGAATGCAAGTTTTAAAGTCAACTGAGACAGGGGCACCTGGGTGGCCCAGTCGGTTGAGCATCCGACTTCGGCTCAGGTCATGATCTCACAGTTTGTGAGTTCGAGCCCCACATCGGGCTTGCTGCTGTCAATCTGTCAGCACAGAGTCTGCTCCAGATACTCTGTCCCCCTCCATCTGCCCCTCTCCCGCTTGTGCTCTCCCCCAAAAACTAAATTAAAAAAAAATAATAATAAAGTCAACTGAAACCTACAGGTCACTTTCTCTGTAGAGATAGATGCACTCGGTCATTTCATCCGTGCTGTCCTTTGAAATCCTAACTACACTATCATGAAAATGGCAACATTTTCTCTCCAGAGAAAACAGGCTCAGGGGAACAAAGGAAGCTGCCCAGAGGTTCCCGCTGGTCCTCGGGCCATATCTGCCTCTTTCTATGCAAAGCATCTTGTTCCAAGCCAAGGTGTCGGTCTTAGGGAGGCTCTGGGAAGGAAGAATGATAACCAGACCCGGGACTGCGTGGGCGCACTGATGACCCTCAGAGTCCTGTGTTGAGAGCAGACACGCCATACCCGCCCTCCCCGGCCCTTACAGCTTGGAATCCTGGGAAAGGTTATGGTATATAACCTGGCATATCTGGGCTCTGGCAAATCCAAGAAGCACACTAGCAGCCTGAATGCATTAGCGTTCATCAGGCCAGCTGCTCACCAAGTAGCCCAGGCTGACTCAGATGGAAAGACACACAGTAGAGCCTGCTTCCATATGGCAAGGAAGTGAGGGAGAAGGAATGGTCAGTGACTCGAGGGGCCCCTGACTCTCCAGTGGCAAATTCCATCTGTACTGCATCATTCAGGCTGCTTCATCCCTGGGACCTCTGCCACCCACAGGTCCCCCACTGACCCGGGGTCACTGTCTTTCTGGGCATTTGCTCAGTAAAACAGTGGTGCCCAGGGCCAGGATCCAGACTAGAGCAAGGATATCTGTTTTGAGGAGATGGAAAAGCAGAGGCCTGCAACACAAAAGCCGACAAGAGAACAAGGCAGAGACGAGAAGCCTCAGCCAGAAGAGAAGTTGTTCCCTGGAGATGAAGGGAAGATGCAGAGAGACGATGGGCATGTTTTCTTCCCTTCCCCCACGCGGCTCTGCATCTCCTGGGCCCACCCCATCCCCATTTCTCTGCCAAGGCCACGCTGCCTCTCCCTCATAACCCAGCACCGTCCCTCTGCTTCTGGGAAGCCTTCCTTCCACCCTCAAGCCCAAGTCTCGCAACTTAACATGCAGGAAGTTTTAAGTTTTAATCTAATTGTCGCATGTTCGTTGATCTTCTGCTTCTGTCCCTGTGTCTGTTCTCTCGGGGAGAGAGAAGTGTATATGTCTCTAGGTCACACCATTGAGCATTCATTGTCAACAAATATTTGGCCATTTTGGGGAAGCCAAGATTCACGCAACAGCCAGGGTAAAAAAAGACAGGATGTGTTCCAGAGAAAGTTACAAAGGGAGATTCAGGAATTCAGAGAATGAGGAACAAGTTCTGGTAAAGATAAAAAAAAGTGAATCAGAGTTGGACAATCCACATTCGTGAGTAAAGAGAAATGGAAGGTGGCCCTGGGGTGTCCCTGGGGCGCCCCACAGGCGCCTCGTTCTGGCTGACACCATCAGACTCTGTGGTCACAGCTACCCGAAAAATTGCACATCCCACCCTTCCCGGCCCGTTAAACTTCCCCTTGTGGCCACAGTGGGTCCCATTTACTCTCTCTGCTTCTTTCCCCCAAGAGAGAAGGCTCATTCTTGCCTAGGAGGTAGGGGGGGTCTTTAATGCTTACTGAACTCTGACATTATGAGAGAGCCTCCAAGGGGCACCCCAGGACATAAAAATAAATGAGGCGTGGTGACAGCACAGTGAGTTTAGTAAGTACACACAGGACCGTTGAGATTGGGAAAGTGTGTGCAATGGGTAAAGAGTTATGGAGACTCAACAAGAGATAGTGGATGCGGGTGGCAGAGAGTGGGTCCAGTGGGCCAGGACCAAGAAAACAGGTCAAACTCAGTTTGGTTTTTACCTTTTTCTAAAACAAGCCCCCCTCCTTCCTGGTATGCTCGAGGGATTGGGACACAAGTGTCAGATGTCAGTGAAGTCCACATGCAAACAGAGCCCACAAAGGAAGATCTCCCTAAGATCAACATCTGCCCATCAGCCAGTGGAGCACACCAGGCAGGGGGTAGAAATGAGAAGATCCGGCCTGAAGTGGACAAGAGGGGCTGGTAGCCATTCTCTCCTGTCACCGGCCACCCGGGGCCCCAGGCATTTGATGTCAACACTCAGTACAGGCCAAGGGAAGTGAAAAGAACACCCACATCAAGGAACTCACATTGTATTGAAATTAACAGCTCAAGCCATCTGGGTTCCTGTTCTGGCTCCTTCCTGACCAAGAGTGGCCACCACTTAGTGAGAGCCTAGAACATGTCAGACACTTGGGGACAATATTTCATGTAACCCCAACAACCTTGAGGGATGGGGATCATTCTCAACCTACCTATAAATTGTCATCTGCACCTAGCTGCAAAACGGAAAACCAAAGCACCCGAAAGTTAAGTTTTACCTAAAGACACATGACCAACAAGGTGTCAGATCTGGGACCAGGCGGGTCCATCCACCGCAATGACCACTGTTCCCCCTCACCAGATGGCACCGTGTGGACTCAAACACATCATGCGGCCTCTGTGGACCTCAGGGCCCATGCCTGCAAATTCGAAGGGCTGCATTAAATGGTTCTTCAGACCCTCCTGCTCTGAAACGCAGGGATACAACTGCAGAAAAAAAGCAACCGTGGACAAGTGGGGCTGAGACTGGGGGAAGGAGATGGGTTGGGGGCTTCCCTCTGCCTTCCTCAAGCTGTCATGTTACAGGCATTTAAGGAGAGAAGGCTGCCGGTGGCTGGGGAAGGGAGATGGAGGTGGTTATGCAGGCAGAGGAAGGGGAGACACGCTGGGCGTGGCACCAGTGTGAGGAGAGACCCTGGACGGGCCAAGGTGGCCCGTGTCTGTCGGGGTTCCACGGTCAAGATCTTAAGCAAGGATAGGCAGGAAGGGACACAGGGCACTCACCCCAGCTCACTCCTACGAGAGGGGCAGAGCCAGCCCAGCCTAAACACAGGCTATTTTTGGTGTTGTGTTGTTTGGAGAGCAACCAGGCCAGAAATAGTGCTGTGAGTTAGTAGGACCCTGTTCTGCTCCCACCCCCAGCTCTCCCAGTGAAATCACCAAGAATCAGGAGGCCAGCTCCAACATTCCAGGGAGCCTGTGTAACTGATAGGGGACGGTGCTCTCCGCCCTGCAGGAAGACTTGGAGCAGAGCATTTGACTGTAAAAGGGCTTCTTCAAGAGGGGAAGCCAGGGAAGGGGGACTGAGTCAGAGAGAGCGGCAGAGAGAGAGGGAAAGTGGGAGAGACGTCCCCTGGCTGGCTGAGGCTAGTGGAGCAGACCAGTTGACCATGGGTTGAACAGAGAAGTCAAGAAAAGGGAGTCTAGGAGAGAGAAAGGGAAAGTGAAAAAGAAAGTAGGCAGTGGTGCTGGGAGAGCAAAGAGGAAGAGAAGGGAGTAGGCAAAGAGGGCAGCTGAAGGACAGGAGGTGAAGGATTGAAGGGAAGATAGGCCCACAGAGAACCAGGGCTGCCAGGGCCCATGGGCATGGGGTGGGGGGACAGTCACGGAAAGCGTGAGTCTGGTCTAGTCATGAACCACCTGCTAGCGGACAGATGGAAACATCTTTCCCAATTAGCTGGAACTGAAACTTCCCCAGAAATCCACAGTCTTGTAACTCATCCTCTTATCTCTGACTCTCTGGGAATCAGAGATCCAGCAATTTCAAAAGCAGGGACTTTTCTCTTTCTGCTGTTTGTGATTGGGTGAGCAAGGTGATTGGGTCAAGGCTTTGTTTGGGGTTCGGGGGAAGGAGGGAAAGTGATGTGGCCCCTTGAATCAGGCTGGATTCTGAGAAGGGTGTCGCAGGGAAGTCTGTCTGGGGGTGGCGGGGCGATCCAGCTACACTGCGATGTGTGGAAGGTCTCCAGAGGGCAGACAGGGTGGAAGCAAGGCCTTAACACACAGAGGAGCAACAGGCACCACGGTCACGGTCACGTCTGGGCTTAGATCATCCAGCGGCCCCAGCTCATGAGAAAGTCAAAGGAAGAGTCAGAAACCCCAGCATGGGACCCAGTTACACCGGGCCTTGCCTCAGTTTCTAATCTACACCCACCAGATACCTACACGTTCCCCCCAGTTTTGGAAAAAACCCTGATTAAGTCAGCCCTTTGTGTTTTCAACATAAATCATGTCCCCTTTCTCCCCAACAGGACATAGAGCTGCTCCCTTCCATGCCTGGGAACAGAGCGTCTTTTCTGGAATAGCATCAGGATCAACCATCAGGTCCAGGACAATGGTTCTTGGATGGCCAATGAAAGAAGGGAAGGAGGGTCAGCTGAAGTGGCTGGAGAGGATGGGCAGTGGGGCACCTCAAGGGAGCCCCTTTCAGCCAGGTCTCGACCCACTGCCCTTCTAACTTGGGGCTTGGCACTCCCAACCTGGATGCCCATGTCCCCATCCCCCTTGAGCCCCAGAGGTAGAGGGCAGGGCACTGGGGGCATTTCTGGGGGGTAGGAGATGGGTTGGGGGCTTCACTTCTGTCTTCTCCACTTGAAAGAGATCAGAAGTAACCGCCTTCTCATGCTTAACCACTGTCTCAGGGAGTCCAAACGAGACCAAGAAAAGAAAAGGACATAAACAAGAAGCAGTTACACGGGAACAGTCCTGTACTTGAAAAGAGTGGGTGATCCTAACTTTCCGACCGAGGTTTCCCCTTTTTTCCTGCCACACCCTCCCCACCTGACTCCTAGGGGCAACAGAGAAAACACAGGCAGAGGCAGAGTAAAAAGTGGGAAAGCCGTCCAGCTGTGGTTGCCCTTGGTATCTGCTTACTGCAAAAATCCAAAACAAATATCCCGATGCTTCCACCCACTTAAACTTCCTGTGATTCTGCTATCCGCTGTCTCCATGGATACTCTCACTTGAACCCCACCACCTACACAAAGCGAGACAGCGTGTGGAGCCCAGGGTCAAGTGCATCGTCTCCCCACCCAGCCACCCCTCTGTCCACAACATCCTGGGCACGTGACCTGACCCTGCCAAGCCCCCAGGTGCAGTCCCACGCACCAGTCTCTGGCCGATTCCCACCCTCTGCAGAATTGTTTGGTTAGTCTTCCATCCCCAAGCCCGGTGTCCTGGAAGCACACCCCACAAACCCGCCACGAACTGACTCTCACTGGCTGCCCCAGCACCACCCCCCAGGTGTCTGTGTCTCGAGAAAAGGATAAGGTATAATTCTCCCCAGGCACAGAAGGCAGCTTAAAGAAATGAAACTTACACATTGGGCTCCTACTGCCTTGCCAAGTCTTTACCCTGTCAACCCCTGGTTTCTTTCAGCCTCCATCACCATCACCCCATCCAGCACACCCAAACCCCCTCCAGACACGGCTGTTGGCACAAAAGAGAGCCTCGAGGGCATCTTAAGAGTCTGGACACGTGGGAGAGTCAGCTGTGTATCATCGACCAGCGGGCGGGTGCGCACCTGGCAGGGAAGAGGGAAAAACGGAAGGGAGTCCTCCGCGTGCTCATGTCCTAGACAGTCAAAACCCAGACAATCACATGGCACGCTCCGTGCCCTCTGGCCACTGGAATGAGGCCAAGAGGAGGGAGGGGTGTTCTCCCCAGGCTGGCCAGCACGTACAGACTGGACAGCACTGGCAGACAAAAGTTCACGGCTTCTTTGGTAACCACGCGGTGACCCGTTTCTCCAAAAGGAGGAAACGTAAACTGTTTTTCCCCAGCTGAGTATCGGGGAAGGTAATCCCAAACACGGGGTAGTTTGGGGCCGCCTGGCACTGCCAGGGGTCGAGCTGGAAGATCATCCAAAAAGAGGGAGACACAGGCAGAGGGTAGCAAGTCCAGGGAGGCCCTCGGGCCAAGGCGACCGGGGTTTGCTCAATTGTTCTGACCCCTCTGACACACGTACACACAGAACAGCACGAGCACACGCCTCTGCAAGTTGGGCAGAGGGAGGTGCCGAGGGGGCCTGGCCAGCCGTTCAGAGGGACTTGCAGAGCGAGAAAGTGGGTGGGGCTGAACCATGAGTTCATCTATTTCCTGCCCACATCTGGTATAAAGGGAGGCAGCAGCCTCTGGAGGAACACAGCTGCGTCTGGCTGCGGGGCCAAGAGCACTGTCAGGAGAGCCACACGCCCTCTCCGGCTGCAGAATCACCACGATTCAGCAACAGCAAGACAGACCACCAATCACAAGGGGCCTTTGAGAACTTCAGGTAAGAGAAAAAAAACTCCATCTCCTCCTGAGGTTAAAGCGAAGAACACCCCTCCTATAAAATGTTCTCTGTCCACGATCCTCACTTTTCCTCTTTTTCCCCCCTGGAGAACTGCAGACCTGAGTTGACGGAAGGTGGCCAGGCCACACCGCCAACCCCACCACACAGAAACAGGGGCTTCAACTCTCCATCCCTCTCCATCAGGACGCCCAGCCCACTTCTGGAAAGGGGCTTTTCATGCTGGCTCGCTCGAAAAAATTCACGGTTGAGAAAGCTTTAGAAGAGAATTAAGAGCATTATGCAAATCAAAGGCGTTATTACAATTTAGTCTTTTGGCCTCCTGAAGGGAAGGGAGATACGCTACAGGGTGCTGCCAGGGGTTTCCCAAAGTCCCACTGGTGGAAATGCACTTAAGGCTCCCTGGGGCTGATCATGATCTCACGGTTCGTGGGTTCTGGCCCCACGTCGGGCTCTGTGCTGACAGCTCAGAGCCTGGAGCCTGCTTCAGATTCTGTGTCTCCCTCTCTCTCTCTGCCCCTCCCCAGCATGGGCTCCATGTCTCTCTTTCTCAAAAATAAATAAACTTTAAAAAAAATTAAAAAAAAAAAAAAAAAGACTGCCTGGGGCTGAGACGAGGGGAAAGGCTCAGAATCGGAGCCGACCAGGGTTTCTTAAGGACTCCTGCCCTTGTGTTTAGGTATTACCTGCCAGCGGTGAACCCGGGGAGCCTGGCCTGTGGTTGGGGTGCCGCTTTCCAGAACTCTCCTCTCACCAGATCCTTTTCCGCTTGCTCTAGGATGCGGATGTCTCCAGTCTCTGCTTGCCTAGCCCTGGGCCTGGCCCTCGTCTTTGGTGAAGGGTCGGCCTCCTACCACCGCCAGACTCAGGCGGCCCGACTGACCACAGACTTTGGAGTGAAGGTGTTTCAGCAGGTGGCATGGGCCTCCAAGGACCGCAACATGGTTTTCTCACCTTACGGGGTGGCTTCGGTCCTGGCCATGTTGCAGCTGACGACAGGAGGAGAGACTCGGCAGCAGATCCAAGCAGCCATGCAGTTCCAGATTGATGGTGAGAGACAGGGCAGAGCAGGGGGCGGGCACTCACACTGTCCTCACGGGACAGGGGTGTAAGCAACCAGAAGCAGAGGCGGGCCGACGCCAGCTGAGCCGAGCCGGCTCCTATGCGGCCATGTCACAGGGCATCTTTACTGGGCTCTGGGTCCGTCACAAGGGGCACAGGCCAGGGGATGTGATGTAAAACAGGTGTGCCTCATCACTTACTACCTTAACACCTCTGGACCTCAGCTTCCACATCTGCAAAATGGGGACGATAAAACTATCTGTGAGGCTTAAATAGGATTATACGTGTGAATGCTTAGCACAGTTAGTCTTACGATAAGAAAAAACTTAGGGTTCGTTAAAAGCAGAGAAGAGTATTCTAACCCAAAAAGGGGTTAGGGACTGAGATTTTTGAGGAGAAGAGAGAGATGCCGAAGAGATTAAGGTTTGGAAGGGAATCTCCCTCCAGAGACCCCCGGGGGAACAGAAGAGCCCCATCCACACGCGCCAGGTTGGGCCTCTCCTGGGGGAAGTTGGCCCGGCTGGGGGCCCTTGGCTCAACATAAGCTAATGTGTCCTCTCGGCCCTGCCTCGGCACAGAGAAGGGCATGGCCCCTGCCCTCCGCCAGCTGTACAAGGAGCTCATGGGGCCGTGGAACAAGGATGAGATCAGCACGGC
The DNA here is from genome assembly GCF_028018385.1 of Neofelis nebulosa. Lineage (NCBI taxonomy): Eukaryota > Metazoa > Chordata > Mammalia > Carnivora > Felidae > Neofelis > Neofelis nebulosa. Next base: position 7,949,418 of record NC_080799.1, read on the forward strand.
CGATGCCATCTTTGTCCAGCGGGATCTGAAGCTGGTCGAGGGCTTCATGCCTCACTTCTTCAGGCTCTTCCGGACCACGGTCAAGCAAGTGGACTTCTCAGAGGTGGATAGAGCCAGGTTCATCGTCAACGACTGGGTGAAGACACACACGAAAGGTGAGCGGGCAGGGAGAGGAGGCCAGTCCCAAGGGCCTGCAGAGGAAGGGGATCTAGAAACAAGTCCCCAGAATCCCAACCTCTCCCCATCAGCATGCTGTTCTCTGTAGACAGGGCAGGTGCTGGAAGAATCAGAGCATCTTGGTTTTCAAAGTAGGCCCTCTCATGAACCAACCCTAAGGGCCTCCCTAAAGTGCTGTGAGATGTCATGACAACAGTAATAACCACAAGAAACACACACTGCTGCTTGGGGAGCAAAGTAAGGCAAGACTTAAGCGTCCGGGTCTGATCCTGGACAGGATCCCAGGGCCAGAGCATGCGATGAGCGGGAAGCTTTCCTGAGACTCTTAGGAAGATGAACAGGTTGAACACAGCTAGACTGGCTCACTTACACCCCCGTCTGCCTCCTGACCGGATCCCCTCAAAGGACTGAAGGGAACCATCTAAAAGGGTTAAAACATATTCAGCCTCCTGCCCACCTGGCTTTCCCGTAGGCATGATTGGCGACTTACTGGGCGAAGGGGCCGTGAACCAGCTGACGCGCCTTATGCTGGTGAACGCCCTCTACTTCAATGGCCAGTGGAAGACGCCCTTCCCAGAGTCAGGCACCCACCACCGCCTCTTCCACAAATCTGATGGCAGCACCGTTTCTGTGCCCATGATGGCTCAGACCAATAAGTTCAACTACAGTGAGTACAAAACCCTTTCCCCAAGTCCCACAGCTACCGCATCTCTTCCCCGGGGTGCTCCCCTCTCAGGGAGGAGAACCCCTCGAATATAGCCCATCTTTGACAAAGAATCCCCAGGTAGGAGCTACTGGGATAACTGGAGCAGCAGAAAGTAGCTTTGTATCACACGCAAGATGAAAGTGCAGGGCGCCTGGGTGGCTCAGTCAGTTAAGTGTCCAACTTTGGCTCAGGTCATGATCTCCCAGTTGGCGACTTCGAGCTCTGCATCAGGCTCTTTGCTGTCAGCTCGGAGCCTGGAGTCTGCTTCGGATTCTGTCTCCTCTCTCTCCCCCTCCCCTGCTTGCGCTCTGTCTCTGTCTCTCAAAATTAAATAAAAACATCAAAAAAAAAAAAAAAAAAAAGTCCAGAAAGTCCCTCCAGCCCAAATATGACCACATGACCCACATGTTTCTAGGTGATCACCAGGGGCTCACAGATCCTGCTGGGGGAAGGCCTATGTGGAAGTTGAGATGAAGGAGATGCTGGGATAAATCAGTGGCTGGGTGTGGGGGAGAGAGGGGTAAAGGCAAAGAAGGCCAAAAGGAGACAGTATCAGAAGATGCTGCATTGGCAGAAGAGGAGGGAAATGGGGATAAAAAACACCGACTAGGGAGCCTCAAAAGCCAGGGTGGAGAGGTGGCTTCCAGAAAGAATGGATGAGACAGAATTAGTTGAAAAGCCAGTGCCGGGTCAGAAGCGAGAGCTGAAGCCATTTTCAGTGCGCCATCTTGGTGCCTTCACAGCTGAGTTTTCCACCCCCGACGGCCATTACTATGACATCCTGGAATTGCCCTACCACGGGGACACTCTCAGCATGTTCATTGCTGCTCCCTATGAAAAAGAGGTGCCTCTCTCTGCCCTCACCAACATCCTGGATGCCCAGCTCATCAGCCAGTGGAAAGGGAATATGACCAGACAGCTCCGCCTCCTGGTTCTGCCCAAGTAAGTCACCCCTTGCTCGCACCACACTTGCCAATGCTCTAATCCTCTCTATCTACCCCTCCCCTCTCCCAAGGCTCCCTGAAGGGACCACCCCCATGTTTCCCAAGTATGACATTTGCAGGGCAGGGATATGTGTGGGAAGCTGATGGGAAACACTCTGGCCTGGGTTTGATTAAGATTCCTCTCCTCATCTCTGCTCCTGTTTCTGCTGGAGGGCAGAGGGCAGCGGGGAATTTTCCTAGCCCTTGCCCCCACACTCCCCACCCTCAGAATATCCAGCAAAAGCCAACCAAAAGAAGAGCCAGAGAAATGAGGGGGGAGGGGAGAGGGATGGATCAGCCTTTGAGATGACCCTCTCCCACCCCCATCTGCTCAAATCAACATCCAAACAAGAGACAAAAGGAGACAAAGCAGCCAGAACTACAGCTTCTAGCTGGCTTCCAACAAAGCAGATTAAAAAAATCCTTCTGCAGGAGTACAGAGGGTGGAGAAGGCCGAGGCTGGGTAATTCCAGAATTGCAAGGAAGCCTCCCACCACACCTACCCCAAATTTCCAGCTGTTATAATGCCATGCTTGGGGAAAGAGGAAGATTCAGTTGTTTAGGGTGCCCTTGTGTTCTCTACCCCCCCCCACCCCCACGTCTAGAAAACGAGAACTGAGGTGACTCGGGCCCTGATGGGAAGCAGAAGTGCCCCAAAACCTCTCTGCTGGAGTCCTCTTCAGAATTCACTCCCAGAAACACAATCTACAGACCAGATTTTTGTTCAAATATCTTGCAGGAGGATGTGCCCTTTGCCCCCGCCCCCCTCAAGATTCCAGGGTGTGTGGGTAGGGGTTGTTCATTTACATTACACCTGACGCACAGATGTGAAAAAACCAAGCCTCCCTCCTCCACTTTCACACCTATCCCCATCCCGTCAGCTGAGGGGGATACGTGGACGGGGCCTGGCAGAGGCAACAAGGGGCGGCCTGAGCTTGAGCTATTTCCCCCTCCTGTTTACAGGTTCTCCCTGGAAAGTGAAGTCAACCTCCGGAGACCCCTGGAGAACTTGGGGATGACTGACATGTTTAAGCCAAACCAGGCGGACTTCTCGAGTCTCTCAGGTAAGAGATTTTCCTCCCACCTCCTCCTTATGCTGGTGGACTGGGGGGCCCCTGAGAGGACAAAGGAGTGTATCTCCGAGAACCCCAGCTGATCTACACTCGGATCCGCTTGTTTCAGATGAAGAGGCACTGTACGTGTCACAGGCGCTGCAAAAAGTCAAGATCGAGGTGAATGAGAGCGGCACGGTGGCGTCCTCCTCCACAGGTGAGTCAGGCTCAGGTGAGGCCTGGTGAGTGTCCCCCCAGGACTTCCAAGGAGGGGCCCACGTCTGGGAGGACCCCACGGCCCTGCTTCACCAGCCTCTCCTCGAAGAGGGGCACCCCCCACACCAGGTGCTCAGGGCATCACCCTTATCCCCCCAGAGTTTCTTAGCCTGCTGTAGGCCCACTTTTCCTGGAATCCCGGTCCCCCACCCAATGGCTCCTGAGGCCCCCGTGAAGGTGAAAAGGTCCCTCAAAGGAAGCCTTGGCTTTGTGCTCATAGTGGCCAGTCGGCTTAAGGAACTTGCTTATCAACATTCTAAAAAGGGTTACACAAATAGCTGTTGGTGAGTAGCTGGTAAATCTCTCTGAAATGCCTGGAGGCAGCCAGTCCTCAGAGAACTTCCCTAAACTGTTAAAGTTTGTGATGGGAAGAACAACTAAGCCTCCGAGTCGCCCTCCAATGCTGCTATCAGAAGGCTGGTGTCAATGGATCACTTATGATCAATCCAGGCACCAGTGCCCAGTCCTTCTGTTCTAACACTGTTCCCTCTCTCTCAGCCATTATTGTATCAGCCCGAATGGCCCCCGAGGAGATCATCATGGACAGACCCTTCCTCTTCGTGGTTCGGCACAACCCCACAGGTGAGCCGGGGCGGGGAGGCTCCACTGCCCCCCTGCCCCCGCGTCTCTTCGCCTCAGACACCAGTCCAGACAGGTGTAGACGCTCCCTCCTGCCCCAGTCCATAACTCTGCCCCTCCCCCTCCCTTCAGGGATGACGCTCTGTCACAAATTGAGCACCGTGCCAGGACCCCAGCCCTAGCTTAGTCACTCCAAAAGCTGGGACTCCAGACAGCTCACTTGCGTTCTCACATCTCAGCTCATCCGTAAACATGGGGCTGGGCGAGCCATGCCATTTCTCCCTGTTCTCATCTCCTATGATTCGTCCATTCTCAGGAACAGTCCTCTTCATAGGCCAAGTGATGGAACCCTGACCACGAGGGTGAAGCAGTCCTCATCTGTGACAGAACTGGAGATGTAGCCAAGAAGAAAGAGCTCCAAAGGAAGAAAACTTTTATTTTAATTAATTTTTCTGGAGAAAGAGAAGGCCTTTGCCTTCAAAAAAAAAAAAAAGGTAAATCTTTCAAATCTGCCTCTTAGACCTCAGCCTCTCCCAGGAATGGAGAAGAGGACCTTTCAGGAAAACTCCCTCGTGGAGCCCCCCGGGGAGACCGCCAACGCTCAGCTGAGTCTCCAAAGCAGACTGTAAAACATGCACAGGCACACGCGCAGCTGCTTCTGCCCATCGCTCTGCCCATCCGGGTCTTCAGACCTGGACCCCACCGAGACCCTGGCAGGGTGGCACCAGAAGGCTTTACGGGGGCTTTTGTGCGCTTGGTAGACACTATTTGCGTTCCAGTCACGTTGCTGTCACTCTTGCACTGTCTGCCACTGCTGAGGAGGCTGGCGGCGGGCCAAAGAAGGCCAGTGGAATAGACACCCTTTCATCTCGAGGCCTGTGCTCCCTGGCTCGGTGGTCCCGCACACGGACAGAGCACCTGCCCGCCTCCCTGCGGAGACCCACTCCGACCTGGCCGGCTCCCTCCCAGAAACAGTGTGCGTGTATTATTTTGGAGTGTAGGTGACTTGTTTACTCATAGAAGCAGGTTTCTGCTTCCCACAAACTTTATTTTGCAGGAATGGGCGGGGGGGTTGGGGGAGAGTGGGATGTGTGCCTGGCTCTCGGCCCTCATCTGGTGGGGAGGGTGGGATGCCGGGGTGTGCCTAGCATTTATCACAGCCTTGTCCACATGTGCTTGTTAAAGAAAAAGAGGACTCTCAAGAGAAACGTATAATCTGAACTAGCTAGTAGTGTTCCTCGGTGGTCTTGGTCATTGCATCTCAGGAGTCTGGCCACTTGACTGGCCACCCTGCTGGGTGGCCAGGATGGTGGGGCCCACTCTGCCACCTTGTGGCTGCCCGAGCCTTCTTTTCCTCGCCCTTCTCCACTCGAGGGCTGAGACCCCCCCCCCCGCGCCCCCCGCAAGATCATCTAACTTCAGCCCACTTTAGGGACCAAAAGGATGTGGCGGGTAGAGAGATCGGAGTGAGAACAGAGTGGTTTCAAAATTTTCCAATATATTTAGGAACACGAGAGCAAGGGGCTGCACGACCTAGAAGGACAGAACTTTCCCCAATTACAGGGTGATTCATAGCCGCATTGGTGACTCACTTCAACGTGTCATTTCCGGCTGCTGTGTGTGAGCAGTGGACACGTGAGAGAGGGAGAGAGAGAGAGACTGAGAGAGAGGAGGAAGAGGAGAGAGAATGAGAGAGACCATGAGCCTGGACTCAACTACCCCAGCTAGGTAATCTTTCTGAAAACCAAGGAGCTAGGGGGCATGACATCAAGACCGATTCATCGAAGAATTGCACATAGATGTCGAACGAATGAATGTGAGCCAGTAGGACCCTAATCATCCCACCGTGCTCCTCAGTGAAAAATCTTTGTTCTTTTGTGTGTCTGTTTGTTTGTTTCTCATCATGCACTGGAGAGTGACAGCCACACACAGTACCCGTAAGGATACCCCAATGCGGGGTCCGACATTCTTGAAACTGTTGAATTATATGCTTTTTCACTTTTGATATATAAACAAGTAAAATATTTTTTAAAAATAATAAATAAGTAAAAATAGTCCGAAAGAGTCCCTGCCTTTATTTCCAACATTTCGCACAGTACAAAGTCAAAAGCTCATCAGTTCATAGCCCTTCTCCAGTAAAGGGGAGCTTTACGAAACACACACCCACAAGCCCAAGTCACGAAGACCTGCCACAGGGAAGTCCACAGGGTGGACCACCGGGGCTGCACAAGACCCAAGGGACATGGTGTGCAGGGCATAATTCCACACACCCCCACACTGGGTGCCACCGTCAAAAGGGAAAGAGGGGTCCCCCGAAGACCTGTCACCTCATACCTTCCCTGACAGGCCTGCTCATGCCCACTGTCCCTGGGAGTTCCCATCTCTGTTCATGCCATCTCCTTCCCCGCCAAATGCCCCACCCCTGCACCTGCCCCACTCCCCACTTCTCAAAACCCAGATCGAGTCTGTTTCCTTCGCCTGGCACTCCCCATGGGTCGGGTAATACGAACATCTTCAAATGGCACAAAAACAGCCAAAAGTGATCATTCTGCCTGGTTAGAATCTTACCTGTTCTCAAGCTTAGATAAGCCCACTGCCATGGATAAAGATAGATTTCAGGCCTTGAACTAAAGGAACCTTCACGTTACAACTTTCTCTAAATTGTGTTAGACTTCCTTGGAGCAGTTTTAGATCATGACATAAATTCAGGAGGGGCATCTGTTCACTGCTCACCCTCACTCACTCGACCTGTGCGAAAGGCCTTCCCACTGCCTCCGCCATTCCTGTGTCCCTCTCGAGGGACAGTCAGGGACCTTCTTGGAAGCCTCCGACATGGTGCACTAATGTGTTCCAGGTGGGTGCCGATGTCTGGCATCTTCTCTTTATGGATTCATCTCTTTGGATTCATCTTTTTTCAGGCCTTCTCTTCCCTCATGAGGGTCTATATAGTAAGAGGGGTCCTAAAGCCCAATCCGACCTGGAAGGAAAGTCTTCCTCTCTCCTTAGAAAGCCAAAGGATTAACTTTACTGGAATTAAAATTTTAAACTTAATGGAAAGAAGGAAGGAAGGAAGGAAGGAAGGAAGGAAGGAAGGAAGGAAGGAAGGAAGGAAGGAAATGGGAACCAGAGCAAGAACCAGAAGAAAGGAGTAGAACGCATAGCCCACTAAAGCCCACTCTCAGCTTTAGAGAGATGCTCTCAATCTCAGTGAGTGCTTCCTCTTCCCTTTCCAAATCTCTGGCAACCCCTGCAGGACCAAGATATGGTCACAGAACTAGAGAAAAGGGGCCATAGAGGCAACTTTGGCCTGCTTCTAGCTGGCTCAGACCAGAGCTACCCAAACTAGACATGGCCTAATCCAGTTCACGAGATCACTGAGATTTGTAGCCAAAACTTCAGCTGGTACTAAAGTATTCCTCTTCCTGCAAGAATACTCCCTTCCGCTCACACCGGTCTCCCTTTCAGCTTGTAGTAGGTAGCTGGGGTCATGAAGGCAACGGTCCAAGAATTCAGGGATACAGGGACTCAGATAGATCTTGTGTCCTCCTTACACCCAGAAAATATGACCAGTTCCAGGCACTGGGCTAGTTGTTGAGGATTTACCTATCTGTAACAGATTTGCTTAGAAACCACAAGAGCCTCAAAACCCAGAACAAGTTAGCCTGATTTGACAGTGGACAGTTCAGAAACCATCCATACATGCTGAGAGGTCTCAGAAGAAAAGGGTTCATCAGAAGGCCTCACCCCCGCAGAGAGAGTTTGCTCCAGGAAGTGCCCCATTTAGCGGTGCCCTCTGCTTTTCTTGGATATTTTGAGCACAGAGATGACGATGTAGCCTCACAGTGGAAAGCCTGCCTGGTCCCGCTTGGCTCCGCCCGGGCCCCCTCCTTACCCTTCCAAATCTCTCTTCCTCTATTTCTTTAGAAATGAAAAACCAACCAGATCTGCTTCCAGCCATCATTACATTTCTCATAAGCCTCACGCAGTGGGATTATTTATCTGCCCACGTGTGGGCAAAGGGTATGACTCATTCTGTAAAATCCCTCAATGGTAAAAAAAATATTCCATCAGAATGAAACTTGTCAAGGAGACACCATCTGTTTTCCAAGCCGCTTTCCTTGAGGTGGTTCCTCAAGTAAGTTTTGGGGTGAGAGTAGCAAAACTACTTAGGCTGTGGCATCTGTGAACACGGGTCTCACGTGCCAGTCACCAGAGGGTCCTGCGCTCACACCTCTGCCTTTCAGCCAGCACACCGGCGTCCTACCACCACATGGCCTTTTATCACCTAGCCACCAGGTGTCGCTTTGACTCCAGTGGAAAGCTCTTTTTGAAGCAAAGCAGCTGTGGCTTCTGCCAAAATCCTCCTGAGTTTGAACCCCATTCAATCAAACAAGTATTTATTTAAAAGCTTAACTTGATAGGGGTGCTGTGAAGCACGTTTTGCAAAGTGTAAGTGGTCTTTCTAACTATCCAGTACCTAAGGAGAATAGACACTAAAAAGCTGAGATGCTATGTGAGTCACTTCAAAAAGGGCTGAAGGGAACACTGTAGAAATGATCACTAGAGTCTACACCAGACTGTGAGGCTTACTTGGAGTGGGGCGTTTGCTGGCAACTTACAAGATGGAGAAGACGGATTTGGGTCTGTGGGGCAGAACTGTAGGGCATTGGAGAAAACACGGTGAACAAAATGACAAAGGAAAAATAATAGCAAGGCACGTTCAAGGGACACACCTGAGGAGGAAGTCCCAAGTCACCTTGAGACTGCTGCCTCCCTCCTCTGATAACCCAGCCAGTCAAGTCTCCTCCCCCTCTCCCGATCTAGTCAGACAAGCCTGGACTATGTCCCTTGAATCAGCCATGCTTTCTTGTTATCCTTCACGTCCCAGGCTCATAGTCTGCAAGTCTAGGAAAAGGCAGTGACATTGACCATGGTGGGAAGCCAAAAGATGGGATGGTTTCAGGGGAAGGCGAAGGTTTTATCAAGTGAATTTTGAGACGACATTGGGATTTCCAAATGGGGGATCCAGGATACGCTTATTCTACTAATGTTGGGTATCTGCTGCCGTATGTCAGGCATCGTGCCAGGCACAGTAGAAACACCAAAAGACAGTTCATCCTCTAGCAGAAATAATACGTGTTGAATATGCTACCCACTATACACAAAATTAGAGTTTAGAATAGTTTGGACTAGAAGATTTAAATATCTAGATTTGATAACCATGAATACCAATCATAACTGAAGCCGGTCAACAAGCACTATGTTTGATGCTGTGAAGAAACCAGAAGATGAATAAGATGCCGTCCCTGAAGGGAGCGCCTGGGTGGCTCAGTGGGTTAAGCATCTGACTCTCAATTCTGCCTCAAGTCATGATCTCACAGTTGTGGGTCTGAACCCTGGATCGGGCTCTGTGCTGACAGCATGGAACCTGCTTAGGATTCTCTGTCTCTCCCTCTCTCTCTCTCTCTCTCTCTCCCTCCCTCTCTCTCTCTCTCTGCCCCTCCTCTGCTCGTGCTCTCTCTCTCTCTAAGTAAATAAATAAACATAAAAAAAAAGATACCATCTCTGAAGGAGACAATCCAGCTGAAGAGACAAGGCCAACTCACACGTGCAGCCAAGGGACAATACGGCATGCTTACCGAGAGTACCAGGCAAGGTTCTTAGTTACCAGGGACAGAAACCAACTCTAGCTAAGGGAAGCACCAGAGGAAACTGGGGAGCTCAGGGAATTTCCAGGAGGGCCAGAGAACCAGAGGAAGGTCTCACACTAGAGGTAGTGCCCCAAATCACACTGGTGACTCTGCCCTATAACCTTCACTGGGCCCCGGACACTGCCATTGGTGCCGCTGTACTGGCACCCTAGGTTTTGACCCTCTGCCCTTCTACCAGAGTCTTATATCCCCTCCATCACCTCATTCCTTCCTGGACCAAAGTCCGGACAGATGCACAGATTGGTCGAGTCCAGCAGACATGCCAATGCTGTGGGCACGAAGAAGGCTGCAAAAGTGAATGTCAGGAAACTTCTCTCTTTTTAAAAATGTTTATTTATTTATTTTGAGAGACAGAGTGCAAGCAGGGGAGGGGCAGAGAGAGGCAGGGAGATACAGAATCTGAAACAGGCTCCAGGCTCTGAGTTGTCAGCATAGAACCCAACTTGGGGCTTGAACTCACAAACCACGAGATCATGACCTGAGCTGAACTTGGACACTTGACTGACTGAACCACCCAGACACCCCAGGAAACTTCTAATGTTTCACTGGAAGGTTGTTCTGTCTCACCCTAGACTCATAAGGTGGGATTCCCAAACCCTACAACATGGGGTTGGAGCCTGGGAAGTGAAAAGAAGGGCAAACATCCACCACAGAAGATATTCTAATTGTCCAAACTGTTAGGAACAGCATATAGTAAGGTCCCGATTGCTCAGTTAAAAAGAAGAAGAAGAAAGAAGAAAGAAGAAAGAAGAAAGAAGAAAGAAGAAGAAGAAGAAGAAGAAGAAGAAGAAGAAGAAGAAGTTGTTGTTGTGGAAAAAACAATGATGACTACAAATAACATCATCTGGGAACTATGCACTACTTAAAGAATGTGCAAAAAGTGGGTGCACAGGTTATCACAAGAGGGAGAAACACAGAGCATAAACTCATAGAGATGAAAAGGCTTCAGGCCACCCCCCTGCCAACCACTGCAGGAACCACCGCTACAACCAGGTGAGGGAAGGCTCAGGGAGGTGTCAGCATGGTTTGTAGGGTGACAATACAAATTAGTCATCAATGTGAGTTGATTAGCCCATTTCAGGCACCTCTCCAATTTGTAACTCTCCATTTCATCTTTGTGCCTGGATTCCCAAAGATGATCTTCCAGCCTTCCATTTATCCTTTCATATTGTCCCCCAGATTACTGTAAGATTAACCTTCTTAAAAGTGTTCTCGCCAAGTTATTCATCAGCTCAGGCAACCATAGTGACTCCCAACTGCCCACGGCCTCGAATCCGAACTCCTCTGCAGACACAAGCCACACTGGATCCACTAACTCACAGATTCGCTACATCCACCGTTTGCTAACAGTGAAGAAATCCAGCCCACTGTCTTCAAAATGATGTAAACCACTTGAAGTCTAGGACTCTACATGAGCAAAACCCATATTTCTAACAATTCTCTCACAAATCTTCTCTTTTCTGCAGCGAGGCAATGCCACATTGAGACAAGGAATTCTAGAAAGTATCAGCTTTCCAAGGAGTGTAGGAGTTCACATCTCTAGAGCTTCCAAATTTCCACAGGCTGTTGCTCAGCTCTCTGCTTTACGTCTTTGCCTCACGGCTCATTACTTCCTTATCTACAACCTTCTCCTCTTCCTACCAGGAGCACATTTCTTTCATTCCTTTTGCCTTCTGCCCTTCTTACACATTTCCTTTCCTTTTTTTCACTCCCTAATGATTTACCCTTCCTAACTCCAACAGCTTGCTTTATTGATCTTATACTTGACCTAAAAACAAAACAAAACAGAACAAAACACACAACTATCAAGATACTTCCGCCAACATGTATGCCATTGGCAAGCTGAAGGCAGAGGAGAAAGGGGAATGAAAAAGAGGAAGAAGGCAAAGGAGTAGACCAAAAAAAGTTGAGAATGGGAGAAAATGATCAGCACCACCGTTAACAGGCGTTGACAGTATGCCGGATACTCTGCACATCCTCAAAACCATCTTGCAAGGCAGGGACGGCCATCCTCAGTTTTCAAATGAGGAAACTCGGCTGAAATGACTCACCTGAGGCCGCACATCCGGTAAGGGTCAGAGACCACACTATATGTCAGATGCATTAGGCCCCCTGTCTTGCCACAATAGCATATTACTTCCATATCCAAGAGGAAGAAAAAAAGAACATAAAATGGAGACAGGCGAGGCCTTCCCAACGATTGTTTCAAGTGGTACCCGAAAATTAAAAACGTCATTTTCCACATGACAAAATGTAAGGTTTTCTCTTAGGTGCGAACCGCTTTACTTGACCGCAAGGAAAGATACACGCACATGGACAGCCAAAGAGCCCGTATCCCAATCCACAGCCTCCTCATTTTTAAACTTGTGTCTAGGCTACCTGTGTCCCTTTTCAGTTTCGACCCATGCTCACCTTGTAAGATGCTCTACATTCCTCTGGCCTTCGTTCATGCCCCTCTCCCTTTTCTTCACATCGCTTAAATATCAGCCCCTCCTTTTCTCTCTTGTTGCCCGTCTCCCTCATTACCTGTACATTTCTTACTTGAGGAGAGTGCTGCATCTAGCAGGTTCTCAGTACATGTCTATTTTGGGCTCCATCCTTATCTTATGTCAGCCCCACCACCGCGCTTTGTCTAGCCTTCCCCAAGTCATCGCCCCTACCCCAAATCCAGTTCCCACCCTGCTCCGTCTCCATCGCCCCGGGCCCTCCATTAGTCCTCCCCGCTTCCTCACAAACTCCAATGGTCGTCCCTTCCGCCTCTCACCCCTTTTCCCGCCTTTTTCCCCCTCAAGGTGCAGAGGCGCGAGGACCGCATTGTCCACCCCCCCATCCCCCAACCAGCCTACCAGAAAGCCTTGTTACCATGACGATAGAGCTACTCAAAGCCGAAGTCGAGGACCTGGTTGCCATGGCTTCCGCTTCTCCGCCTCCAGCCCCGCCCGCGCGCCCCGCGGCGCTGGCGCCTGCGCAGTACGCCACTCGAAGGGCCTCCGAGCCGGGGCGGGACGGGGCGGGGCTTCAGGCTAGAGGGAGGGAAGGAGGAGAAAGGATAAGAAAGGGAGTGGAGCTGGCGCGTACGGTGGCCGAAGAGGGACGCGCCGAGCCGGAGGCTGCAGGATGGTAGGCTGTGCGGAGAGGGAGGGGAGGGGGAACCGAGGGGCGTGGGTTGCACCTGCGGGGGTCCTTGGGGGCCGCCCTCGGTGCGGGCCGCCCTCTCTTCCTCCGGTCCTCACAGGCCGCACTTACCTGAGCGGGTGGGCGAGCCGGCCTCGGAAGGAAGAGCAGCTGGAAATGGCTTTAGGGAGAAGGGGCGGGGAGGGGCGCATTTGTGGGGCAAGAGGGGGGTGACTAGGGGCGGCGGGACCTTCCCGAGTCATGGGGACGTCGCGGGTGGCGGTCCAAGGGGACCTCCCGACCACTGCCGCAGGGAAGTCGCAGGAGGAAGAGGGGCGCGGGGGCCTGCCGGCGGAGGGAGGCGGCGGGGTTGGCGGGTCACCAAGACCCTCTGTTCCCGAGCAGCCCAGAGGAGCGGCGGCCCGCGGGGAGAGCCGTGTGTGGGAGGGGACAGTTTCCGGGTCCGACGAGTGGACGTCCTGCCTCGCTTTATCTCCCAGCTCGCCTACAGGCTGGGGTGAGGTGGGAAAGCCAAGTGGGCTCGAGGTCTTGCTCTCCCGGACCCAGGCTTCGGATCCCCGGCTCCCGTGTTCTTGGCTCTCCGCCCCCCATCCCATTCTCTTTCCGGAGCCCAGGCCTTCCGTCTTCCTGCTGGCTTCCCGCTTCCCCGCCCCCCAATCTCAGACGCGCAGGGCTCCCTTGTGCCCCTCTGCTGCCCTCCCACCACGCTAGCAGTGTTTTCCCTTCCCCACCGCCCAAAACCCTAAACTAGTATTGTTTCAAACACCCACGGATTCCAGCCCTGGTAATGCCCAGGGAGAGGAGCACTGGAGGGACAAGGCGATAACTCCAGGATATATAGACTGGACCCCCTGGAACTGGGAAACTGAGGGTGCACAGGGGTAGTGAGGGCTCTGCCCTCCTCCCCGCTCAACTCAGCCTGCACTGTGTTGCACAAAGCTTCAGGAAACACCCTGAATGCAGGGTCCTAACTGAGGAACTGAAAGGGAAATTGTCACCTGGTGTCTGGAGAGGTGTCGGTGCCTAACAGGAGTCACCCTAAAAGGAAAAAAGAGAGAGGACTGTCAGTGGCCAGATGCCTGGATGGCTGAGGAGAGAGGAGGGTGGAATTTGGGGGTCCCAATGCCTCTGGGCATATGACTGGCAATTGAAGGCAGTGCACTGGGGACATCAGCAAGAATGTGTGTCCAGGATGAGGTGGAGAATTGAGGTAGCTTTTCTAGAGACAAAATACCCCATTTCAGCGTGGTGGTGGACAGAAGGACCATGGAAGAAAGCAGACCTCTCTTTGACTTCAGCTATGGGCTGTTTGTCACTCTATTAGGCATTTTAATGACCTGTGGAAGACAAAAGTATGAAACAGAAGGTGAAGGAATAATAATACTGACTCTTAATGTGTTACAGTGCTTACCACGTGACAGGCACAGTTGCATATACCAACTCATTTAATCCCTCCAAACAGGAAGATACTTTTATTACATCCATCTTACAGACCAGGAAACTGAGGGCCAGAGACATGAAATAATTGCCCAAGGCAAATGACTCAACTAGTAGAGCCAGGGTTTGAGCCCAAATGACAGACTCAGAAGCTCTGACATGTTCCAGAAGGAAGGGCACCTGCTGGCGGGAATACCCAGAGTTGATGGCAAGGTCTGATTTTCGAAGCAACCGGGGCCATGAATAGAGAAGAGTTAGATGTGTGTGGATGTGATGGATGCATTTGTGGCTGTGTTTCTGGAGTAAACAAACTCAGAGAACCAAATCTCTGACCCTCAGCTCTGCCCCCTCTCCCTAGATGCGATTCATGCTGCTGTTCAGCCGGCAGGGGAAGCTGCGGCTGCAAAAATGGTACCTGGCCACATCGGACAAGGAGCGAAAGAAAATGGTTCGGGAGCTTATGCAGGTGGTTCTGGCTCGCAAGCCCAAGATGTGCAGCTTCCTGGAGTGGAGGGATCTCAAAGTCGTCTATAAGAGGTGACTCACCACCGGCTTTCAGACCGGTCTGGACCCTGCTTGATTGGGGCCTGGCAGTGGGTTCAGATGGCCGAGAAATAAGGCATCCCTTCGGGTCAGGGAGGATTGGAAACTAAGGGCGTCCGGAGGGCAGTGATGAATTCAGCTTCTTCCTTTATTCTCTGAACTTCCCTTGAAGACCTTCTTGTTCCCCACTTGTACTGCTCAACCTGACACCTACTTCACCTCTGTCGCAAAGGCCCTATTCTTGTCCATTGCACACGTCCCTCGCAGCCTCATTCAACAGTCCTAGGTCCTGCACCACCTTTCCCAACACACACACCCACACCCTGTCCAGTTCCTTCTTTGAGCAGGTGGATTAGTTCACTCAGGATTTTGCTGAGTCAAACTGAACAGGTCAGAGGGCGAGAGGGAAAGAGTGTGCGTGCCTGTCTTTGCCTGTGCTTGTGAGAGCCACCTCGAGGCAGAGTGAGTTACTATTTGCATACCCTGGGGTCACCCTGCCTGTGTCCAGTAGGGACATAGACCCTGAGCTGGAAATGAGGTCAAATGGGAGGTTTGAGTGCAGAAAGCCTGGATCCGGAAGCAGGCCCAGCAGCCCCTCCAGCTACCCCGCATGTGCCCCTGTCCACAGATATGCCAGCCTCTACTTCTGCTGCGCCATCGAGGGCCAAGACAATGAGCTCATCACGCTGGAGCTGATCCACCGATATGTGGAGCTCCTGGACAAATACTTCGGCAGCGTAAGTGTCCCCACCCACCTTTTCGTACCCAGCAGTCCCCTCTTCTGCCAAACCCTGGGACCCTTCCAGGCTCTGCCTAGAAGATTTGGGCGAGGTGAAATTGGAGCAGTGAGAACAGTAATTAATTTCCCATTTTAAGCCTTAAGCCTATTAGCCATATCCCTTAATCGGCCCCTGGGCCCAGGGGGGGCAGATCAGAATCTGCCACTTAATCAAGTGGAGCTCAGCTCGGACCTCTCCCATAAGGACAGAAACCAAATTCAGATTTTATCAGTGGCTCCTGACCTTGACTTTGCATTGGAATTTCCTGGAGAGGTTTGTTGTTGTTGTTGTTGTTGTTGTTGTTGTTGTTGTTGTTGATTAGTGATGCCTGGGTCCCACCCCCAGCAGTTCTGAATTAACTGATCTGGGGTATAGCCTGGACATTGACAGCTCAGATCTTAGATGGAGAATAGTAATGACTCCATAATTTGTATTCCACTTAATGGTTTACAAAGGGCTTTCAGGCTCTCGTGTCTGCTCCTTATTCTATCCTGCGAGTAGGTGTTGTTATCTGCATTTTCAGATGAGAAAATTGAGGCTCAGAGAAATGAAGTGACATGTGCATCTAGCTGCCTAGGGGCAGAGCCTTGCTTAGAACTCAAGTCTTTCTACCTGTGATTCAGAGTCTCCTCCTCTGCTCCATAGTGTCTAGGAAGGGAGACTAGCCAGCCTCTGGTGGGAACAATGTCACAGATTTGGAGGGGAAGGCAGTAGGAACTACAGTCAAGAAGGAAAAGTCAAACTGAACGCTAAGGCCTATGGGTTGGGGAGGTCATCGACCTGCGTGGCAAGAGCCCGGGGTGGGAGAAGTGGTCCCAAAGAGAAGACCGTGGAGCCATGATGAGAAAAGAAGTGGGCAGGATGCCTGTGTGGCTCAGTGGGTTAAGCGCCTGACTGTTGATTTCAGCTCAGGTCATGATCTCTTGGTTGTGAGATCAAGCCCCACGTGGGGGTCCACACCGAGTGTGGAGCCTGCTTGAGATTCTCTCCCTCTCTCTCTGCCTCTCCCCCCCTCAAATAAACATTTAAAAAAGAAAAGGAAAAAAAAGAAAAGAAGTGGGCGGCTGGGGTGCAGGTGGGGTGGGAACGCACCTTGACACTCAACCCTGCCTTCTCCCTCCCCCTCCTCCCAGGTGTGCGAGCTGGACATCATCTTCAACTTTGAGAAGGCCTACTTCATCTTGGACGAGTTTCTGATGGGGGGAGATGTCCAGGACACCTCCAAGAAGAGTGTGCTGAAGGCCATCGAGCAGGCAGACCTGCTGCAGGAGGTACGGGCCTGGGACAGTGAGGAGGAAGATAAGTACCGTGGTGGAGGGTGGCCTCCCTGCCCTGGACACCTTGCCTGCCAGCCACGGCTGCCCCCTTCCCGCCACCAAGGGGGCCCCCCTCCCTGTGGCGTCTGGCCCCCACAGCACCCAGTTGGCCAGCTTGCCCTCAAGCTCTGACTGCCCGGGGTGGGAGGTATGGGTGGCAGGCAGCCCGCTGGGCCCGCTCCCCCTCTTTCTCCCAAGACCCAAGGTGTCCCATCCTAGCTGAATCTCCCATGTCCCATCCTTCTCTAGGCATTTAGGGTTGCTCAGGGAATTGGAGAAGGGGCACATGATTCTTCACTCCCCTGGTGTCTTCTCCTTCCCCATTTTTTCTTAACACACACACACACACACTCACACACTCAAAAGCCTCTGCTCCTCAGAAGCGAAGGGTGGCGGGGACTCGGGGGTTGGGGCAGAGGGTGCCTGGCTGGGGGTTCTCCTGCTCTCTGACGCCCCCGCCCTCACCCCATTACTGCCTGCCCCCTCTCTGCTGTGCCACCGCTGAGACTTGGTGCAGGGAGATGAGTCACCGGAATCTGCAATGACAAGCAAGCTGGCCCGAGCTGGCTCTGAGGAGGGGGAAAGATGGGGGCTCATCTCTGCAGTAAGAGAAGGAGCAGAATTGAACTTGCCACCTCACTGGTCTGACTTCCCCTTTACACACACACACACACACACACACACACGTACACGTGCCCTGGCACACACCCACCCCTGTTACTAGTGCTCTGCTCAGACCCTAATGACTCATTTCTCTGCAGTCTGGTTCACCTTTCCTCAGGGACCTGATGCCAACTGATTACTCCCTGCCCCCACTCTGAATAAAAGAACCCAGCCAGCTGGCACCCCCAGCCTTCAGAAAGCAGGTTCCCTCCCCTGCCCGCCCCCGTCCCAGCTTCACACCCTTCCCCCTCAGATACTGAGACTGCGCCCCTGCTCACCAAGCTCCTGGTTTGGGATTTTCTGGGTGGTGGTGGACTCAACCTGGACCTCCTTCCTCGCCACAGTTGGCCTCTGGGGGGTGGTCCCTGGAGACTGGGGAGCTCCCCAGAAGGGTCCCCAGCTGTTCCAGCCTTGAGCTCATGTTGGCTTCTCTCTCCCCTCCCCTTGTCTCTCTGTGCTTCCCCGACTCGTGATGTTGTTGTCTTGCCCACCCTCCTCTGCCTCATTCCCTGTCCGCCTCTCCTGGTGTCTCTGCGTCACCCTCTGTCTGTCTCTGCCTCAGGAGGATGAGTCGCCTCGCAGTGTGCTGGAGGAGATGGGTCTGGCGTAGCCCCCGCCTGGGCCGTGTGGAGATGTGGGGAGCTGGTGGAGAGGCAGGGCATGAGTGCCCCCTTTTCTCGATGGGACCCAGCCGTCCCTCCTCTGCTGCCTCACCTTCTTTCAGAGTGAGCTGTGGGCTCAGGACCCTCAAACATTCCCCTTTCCCCAATGAAGGTTTTAGGAGGTAGGCAAATGTGACCAAAATGGGGGTGCTATTTGGCTTTCATTCCCTGCCTTCGAAGAACTAATGTTACCCCAAACTCACTCCCCTCCCTTATAACTGTAAATATATAAATATGTCAGGTTAAAGGGAAAAGGTTTTCAGGGTTCTTCTCTGCTCCCTGCCCCAAAACCTACCTCCACCCTGCCCCATAGTCAGCCAGGGCATCTTCTCTGCCTGGGGCAGGGGCGGGGAGGGGGGTCCTGTGTATTTGAGAGGGAAGTCCTTTCCCCTCATCTGCCCTCCTCCTCCCTCCTCCTTGGCTGCAGTGGGGACTCTGTCCAGTGCCAGGGGAGGGACAGCGTGGTTAATTTTTTTCTAACCTTGCCACTTTGAGGGAAGTGAGCTTTGGGGGAAGGGCAGGCTTTATGAGAGACTGTCCCTCCCTCACTCCGTGTTCTGGGTGAGGCAGGAGCTAAGAGGTGGGGTGTGGGAAGTGGCTGACTTTATTTCCTTTCCTCTGAAATAAAAGGAAAAGCATTTCTGGACTTTGCCTGCTTAGGCTCTGTGAAGGAAGGAAAAGCTTCTGGGATCAGTCAGGAGGGGATGGGAACACTGCCTCTTGACCTCCCTGGAACTAGGTTTGCCAGAGTTAGAGAGAGGAAGAAAAAAATAGAGGACACCCAGTTCAATTTGAGTGATAATATTTTTAGTTTGTGTCCTATGCAAACACATCCGCTGTTTATTCAAAATGAAATTTTAACCGGGTGTCCTGTACTTTATCTGGTACCCCTATTCCAAATGGGTTTGTGAGCTCAGTGCCTTTCTGAACACGGTGTCTCCGGCTCTGGAGCTGCCTTTGGCCAGGTAGGAGCCATTCCTGGGGACATAGTTTCACACCTCTGAGGTTTCTTTGTGGAACATTTCATTCGGCTGTTTTTCGTTTTTGTTTTTATTTCTTTTGAGAGAATGCTGGAGCGAGGGGTAGAGAGAGGGGGGTCAGAGAGAATCCCAAACAGGCTAAGTGCTGTCAGCGCAGAGCTCGATTCGGGGCTCCATCTCACCGTCCATGAGATCGTGACCTGAGCCAAAGTCCAGAGTTGGACACTTAACTGACTGAGCTACCCAGGCGCCCCTCAGCTGGTTTAGTTCTATTTGGAGAGAGGAGTCAGGAGTTCAACAGTGTATCCAACCCTGTGTGCTTTGCAAAGGGTTGAGAAATGTCCAAAAGCAAGGTGTTTCTATAGCTGGAGGCCCTTCCTCCCTGTTTGTTGCGAAGTATGTAGGACCAGGGAATTTAGGGGGCAGTTAAGGGAGGCGAGTAGGTGGAACAGGGACTGTGGGGAGCCACCAGTACTGCCTAAGAGGCCAGAGGACCATGGGCAGAAGAGCCTTCGAAGTGGTCTGGAGCTGCCCCACCCTGGGGACCAATGACTTTACCCCCCGCCGCCACCCCTAAGCTGGAAGTGGAACTTAGGCTTTCTTACTAGATGTGGGCCATATTCTACTCTTGAATATGGTTGAAAGTGGTTCCACTACCCTCACTGTTGAACAGGGTGTTGTGGCTGGCGCTTCCCTCACCGCCCCTTGGGGAGGACCACGGAGGCCCAAGGGGACGGGTGAATAAGGGAGAACAAAGTCCTAATAAAATAGTCACTTTTATTTCTTAGCAAAACTATTTCCTCCGTGAGGGGTATTTACAACAGAGAAGGGAAAGAATAGGTAAATTCACAGCGAACTGGAGAGGGTGGAGAGGCTCCTGGGAGGCCCAAAGGGCAGGAGACAGACACTTCTTCACACAATTAACTGGAATAGCTTTTTCCGGTTTTGGACGGGGACGTCCCGAGAGGGACTAGTGGGGACCAGAGGCCGTGGTGGGAGAGGGAATTCGCACAAACCACCCGCCCGCCTGGGATGGCCCCGGGAGCCCCCTTGAATGAATTTGGGGAGTTCGGGCTTCGAATCCAGGAAGCTGTCTGACAGGTCCCGGCGCAGCCCGGAGGCGGGGCGACCCGGGGGTAGGGGCGGGGCCAGGCGGCGGCCAGGGATGGGGCTGGGGTGCATGCAAACACCTAGAAGGGGAGAGGAGCAACACGGAGGGGGGTGGCAGCGCGCGCGGCTCCGGCGCGCGGGGGCGGGACCGGGGCAGGTCACGGGCGCCGGAGCAGCACGTGCTCGATGTAATTCTCCAGCTCCTCCTGCTCCTGCATCCGGCGCTCCTCCGCCTCCGCCTCCTCCTGCGCGCGCCGCGCCTGGGCCTCCCGGCCGGGATAGTGATGCGAAGGCGGCAGGGCGTGGTGGTAGTGGCGGCGGCGCGAGGCAGCGGGTGGCTGCAGTGTCCGCGGCCGGATGTAGTTGGGAAAAGGGTGGTAGGGCCCCGGGGGAAACAACTCGTCCTCCTCGCGATCCCAAGGCGGGAGCACCTCGTTCCAGTCGGGCAGCTCCTCTCGGGCGGGGGCGGGGGCGGGAGGCGGGGGCTGCGGGGAACGGACGTGGGTGGGGGCGGGGGCGGCACGGGGGTGCGGCACGGGCTCGGGAGGGGCGTTCTTCTTCCGCTTCCGCTTCTCCTCCACCTCTTCGATGATGCTGACCACGTCGTCCGCTGGCAGATGGAGTTTGGTGGACAGCTCAATAAGGCTGTCGATCGTCTGAGGGTCCATCTCTTCGTCGTCGTCCTCCTCCTCCCCGCCCTCCTCTGCCCCCTCAGCCTCCTTCCGACGGTGGCCGGGCATCTCCTCCTGGGAGCGCTTGTCCTCGGCTCCGGCTTCTCCGTCCTCCTCCTCCTCTGCGAACAGCAGCGCGTTCTGCCGCGCCCTCTCCGCCTCCTCCGCCTCTGCCTCCGCCTCCGCCGCCTCCTCATCCTCTTCCCCCACCCTCTCCGCCCCGCCGCGTCTCTCCTGCTCCGCCTCCGCATCCTCCCTCACGCTCTCTCGCTCCTCCTCCTTCTCCTGCAGCCCCCGACCCCCAAGGCCGCGCTGCCGGGCCCCGCCCTGCAGCAAATATTGGAGCAGCAGGTCCGAGGCGAGGTCTGCCAGCCGCTCTTCCTGCGCCGCGGCCTGCCGTGTGGCCTCTGCCTGTCGCCGCCCGGCTTCTACCTGCGCCAGCCCTTGCTGTAGAAGGCGCTCCCCAGCCTCAGAGCCGCCCAGGAGTGAGCTCTCCGGACGGCGCGCCTTGGGGAAAGGGGCGCCCAGGCTTTGGTACGCCTTGGATAGGGGTGCCAATGCCTCACCTAGATGTGTTTTGGGGGAGGATACCCCTTCCCCGAACTGGTGGGCTTCAGGAAGGGACCCGCTCTCGGGCATACGCGCCTGGAATTGCGGGGGAGCGGGGGGTGGCAGGGGCGCGCGCTCCGGAACGCGCGCCTGGAACTCTCCCCAGGAAGCGCGCCACACGCGCTCCGGCCCGGGGCTCTCCAGGTTGACTCGGGTCAGAGTGTGCGTGCGAGTTTCCGTTTCTGCTGCCGCTGTCTCTTGCTGGCGCTTGGCGCTGCTCGGACTGAAATCTCGCAGTTCCTGGAGCAGAGAAGCTAGCGCCTCGAGCTCCTCGGAGGGGTCTCCAGCCTCGGGACCATTCTCCTGAGTCTGAGGGCGAGGCGGGGCCGCAGGTGCCTGGGTCTCCGGCGCCGGCAGGCTGTGGGTCTGGCTGCGCACGGTCTCGGTCAGCAGAGCTTCTGCTGCTTCTTCCTTTGGCCCCTGCTGGGAGCCGCCGGGAGCCGGGGGCGAGGCCGGGCGGTCAAGTGCCTGAAGCAGCACCGCGGCCAGCGCCCGGGGATCCACGCCCTGGAAAAGCTCTCCCTCGTCCTGCGGCTCAGAATTTCGAGCGGCTCGGACCTCTGGGGCGCTAACATCGTTCGGCCCGGGTGCTGCGTCCCCAGCTACCGGCTCTTTATGTTCAGAGCTGAGGGGAGGTGGCTGCGCCTCAGGGTGCCCCGGGGGCGCTGCTCCCAACCCCTTGATCAGTAGAAGGAAGCAGACGAGGGTGGAAGCCTGCAACCTGAGCGATTTCATGACCAAAGGACTGCCGGAGACTGTGAAAAATAGAAGGGACCAAAGAAAGAGAGGGTTTCTGTAAGAATTTTCCGCTCTCTGATTCTATATCCCCTTCCCCCACCTTTAATCAGGAAAGCCAGGGCTTCCCTCATCCCCCTAACCTTACCCAGAGGAGGGACGTTTAGAAGCAAAGGAGGAAGATGTTGTGCCGATCTCTGGAGTCGTGTAAATGGGAAAACGCCCGCAACCCTCGCTCCCCCAATGCCTCTTCGCCCCCTTGCCTAAGCCATCTCACTGCCAGCGCCCACGTACTAAGCAGCTAAGATAAGGTGGAAAAAAATCTCTGCTCCCTCCCCACAGGACTCCCCGGATGGTGCGTGGGCGACTTCAGCAGCAAGAGAAAAGCGGCGACTCCCCCACTTATCAGGGACCCTTACCGGGGTCTCCCCGCTGTGTTTTTAACACCCCCATCCGGGAGGAGAGAGAAACCCTCCCTCACGCCCACGGCTGCTGAGGGTTTGAGGGATGGACAGCGGAGTATTTACCAGCTGGTGTCACGATGCGGGAGGTGGAGAGGAGGGTCGGGGCGGGGTGGGGACAGGGAAAGATCGGGACGCGTCCGCCTCGGCTCCGAGCAGTGGCTGGGATAGGAGCGACGGTCGAGTTCTGGCGTCCAGTGGGTTGGGCTCAGCTGGGTCCGCGCGGCTCTGGGCGACTCGCTCGCTCCGGCTTCAGCACGCTGGACAGCGCCCGCGCCGCTGCCGCCTTATAAAGGGGAGAGCGCAGGGTCACGTGGGCTGGCCCCGCCCCATTGACGTCAATGTTCATTCATGGGGAAGCGGGCGGGTGCCTCGAAGCGGGGGGCTGCCCAGTGATTGGAGGATGTGGTCTTCTCCCGGCCTGCGCCTGCGCACTGGGAGCCTCGGCTAGAGGGGCGTGCGTTAGCCTAGCACCAGGGAAATGAATGAATGAATGAATGAATGAAATCGCCGAGGCGGGCGGGGCAGGGGGCTATGAATGAATGAAGGAGGGACGAGG
Organism: Neofelis nebulosa; assembly: GCF_028018385.1. NCBI lineage: Eukaryota > Metazoa > Chordata > Mammalia > Carnivora > Felidae > Neofelis > Neofelis nebulosa. The sequence continues at coordinate 7,972,562 of NC_080799.1, forward strand.
AGAAAAGGATGAATGAATGAATGGGAGAATGAATGGAAGGGTGGATGCGGAGACGCTGCAAAGCGGGAGGGTGGGTTACAGAGCAACTTGCAGCTGCGGCAGCCCGCGTCGCTGAGCCGAATAGGATGGGGGCACTCCCGGAGTCTGACTGGGTATCAGTAGGAGATCCATACTGGGGAGGGGGAGGATAAAGATTCCAAAGCCGAGGAAGGGGCTGGACTCCCCATCCCCCGACCGCACGCACAGTCCATAGGGAACACACCCAAGGACGGCGTGAACCCGAGAGAGGAGGGACGGATCTGCGCGCCTGCGGGCGCTGTTCGCGGATCTACGGTGCGGGGTGCCAGTCCTGGGCCGGGGCAGATGGGTGGATCTTGCGGTTTTGGTAATCCCGTTGGAAAGGGTCCGAGTCAGAAGAAAGGGGAAAGATTGAGGATGTGTGTGCCTCTGTCTTGTCTGTTCACAGTCGGTGCGTGTTTGGAGAAAAGGTGTGTCTGTCCTTCTGTCCATCTCACTCTGTAGCGTATGTTGGCGCCCCCGCTTGCCCCTTGTCAGCCCACTTCTCCCCACCCTCCTCCTGCTTCTTTCCCTCCCTCTGCTTCCCCCCCAAAGGACGTTTGGAGGGCGAGAGCAGACCAGGTGGGGAGGGGGTTGCGCAGGTTGGGGGGGGGGTGACTCAACTCCAGCTCTCTCCACCGCTTAAAGGGAAGGTTTGAACGCGGTGGGGTGGGGGTGGGTGTGCAACGTCAGAGACAGCCCCTCTCTACCACCAGACCCCTCGTCCGTATCTCCTGCCAGAAGGGTTGGGGTTGGGGGCTTGGACAACTAGAGGTTGTGGGTGGGGGGGGGGCGATGACGCACAGATTGCGCAAAGAGAATCCATCAGCGAGCCGGGTCCAGTGAAGGGAGACCAGCCGTGGGCGGGGGGGGGGGGGGGGGAGGACGGAAATGGGGAGGGGGTAGGGGAGAAGAGAGGAAGGCAAGGGGAGCAGCCACTGCAGGAATGAAGGGGAGGAGGGAGGTTGAAGGGGGTTGCGGTGCAGGCAGAAAGCTGTGCGGGGGCGTGGGCAGGGAAAGGGGGGAGTGACAATGACACATGCCAGACACACAAGAACTGCGGACACAGGGGTGCCTGTGGGCACACGCAGGACACCCGCGCCCTAAGACTCTGGAAACCGAGATCAGGGCAGTCTGTCAGGGCTCAGAGACTCTTTCTGAGCCAGTCCTCAACCCCCTCCTCATCTCTTCCTAGCACTGACCCTCCTTCTCCCTCTCTGTCTCTCTCTCTCTCTTTCTCTCTCTCTCTCTCTCTCTCTCTCTCTCTCTCTCACACACACACACACACACACACACACACACACACACACACACACTCACGTGCTTTCCCTCTATAGCCAGCAGTGGCTTCTCGGTTCCATCAGTGGCTCGACTTTCCCAGAAGAAAGCCCATCAGCTCTGCAGGGAAAGAGGTGGGGAGGAGCAGAGAGAGAGGCAAGAGAGAGAAGATGGGAGCAGGAGAGGGAGGGAGGGAGGAAGGAATCTGGAACAGGTAGAAGGAACAGGCTAAAGGAGAGGGGGAAAAAAAAAGCCCTGAGAACCAAGGTGACTGTAGAGATGCCAAAGAAAGCAGAGAGAGGAGGGGGCAGCAGACCCCAAGGCTGTGATTAACCCCCATCCCCCAACACACACAACTATCTAGGACCACTCCCTAACCCTGTGAGCTCCCCTCATTCCTTCCTCCTCCTCTTCTCCCTTTTATCTTCCCAGCCTTGTTACTGAGAGCAGTGGAATGGGGAGGGGGTCACGTTACCTTCCCGAGGAGGATGAATCAGTGAAATGGCTCTGACATCTGGAGGGGGGAGAGGAAACCATCCAAGAGAGAAGGGGGGAGGGAAGGAGCCAAGGGGGGGCAGACTGAGAGCTGATGGGGCTAACAACTAAGTGTGAGATGAGGGAAGACAGGCACCTAGAGAAACAGTTTGTGTTCCTGGGGGCTTGTGTACGTCCCCATGCACCTGTGTGTGCATGTACATATATGTGCATGTGTGTTTGTGTGTGTGTAGAGATTGATGAAACATAAAGGGGTGGGGAGAAAGGGAATTGGAAGACCAGTTGTGTATTTAATCAGATAGAGTGGATGGGCATGATAGTGTTCCAATTTAAATATGAAATCTCTTCCAATCTGTGTGGCCGTGTGTTTTGCCTGTTTCCAGATGTCTTTGTAGAAGTATGAGTGTGCAGGGGTTCTGATCCTTCTGAGTGTCCATATACTTGTGTGGTTGGGAGACTTTGAGTGCATCCAGTCTGGGCATCTGCTGGTGTCTGAAAAGTGAGCCTGGCTTGATGTGTCAATAGTGTGTGTGTGTGTGTGTGTGTGTGTGTGTGTGTGTGTACGCATGTGTCTTTGTGCATTTCCCTGGGTCCTTCCATACCTTCTGATACATGTTAGAAGTTATGTGGATGTTTCTGTCTTTGATCTTGCTCGCCCCTCCCCCACATCCACCATCTCTAGATTTCTGTAAAGTAAAGCCACTCATCTGCAGCCCCCAAGTTTGGGTCCTTGCCCCCCATTTTCAGATCATTCCTCCATTCTTCCCCAACTCTTCACCCCTTCCTTCCTTCACTCAGCCCAGAAGCTCAGGAGAGCTTCTCAGACACCGGCATCCCAAGAATTTCAGTCAGCATGGGGTGGAGTAGGGGACAGCAAGGTGGGGACAGGCACCCAGGGTGATAGGCTTGGTCATTCCACAACCTGAATCATGCCTGCACGGACTCTGAATCCCTGGATCTGTTTCCACCTCTCTTCGTCTCAGTTCCCTACCTGGGTCTGCGCATTCACACACACCCCACCTCTCAGAGATGTGATGCGCCCTTCATATCCTGCTGCCTCTAGGGGCTTCTGGAAAAAAGCTGGACTGGGGACAGAATCCTGGAATCGGTAGAGGAGGGAGGTGGCAGGAAAGAAAGAAAATGGAGAGACAGAGCTGGAAAAGGCATTGCTGAGATGGGAACCTGGAGGGTATGCCTGGTGCTTGCTCTGAGTTATTTGTATAAATCCATCTCTGTCTTTGTTTCTGAATCTCTCATACTCTCCAAGAGGGTAGCAGGAGAAGCTGGGGTCCGGTGGAGTAGTGATCCAAGCTGAAGATTTGGAAAGCCAGGAGAGGGGGGACAGAGCACTGTGTCTTTTCCCTGAGAAGCTTTGGAAGAGAAAAACAGGCCAGGGGCTTGGGGACCCTGCAGCTCACCGTCCCCCCATCTTTCCCTTCCCCCCAACTGGTGACTCACCTCTGCAGCCTTTCATTGCGTCAGCGATGGGGGGACAGGCAGGGAGGGGGCACTTTATGAGAGGGGAAGGGGTCTCCACTTAGAATTGAAAGAAGGCACAGAAAGTCCCCCTGAAAATGGCCCCATTAGAAAACATCATTGCCCTATCCCCTGCCCACCCCAGTTCAGTAGGGTGTAGGGTGGGGAGTCCTGGGGAGGGGACTGAGAGGGGGCTGAGGGCCACTGGTGGGACTGGGGATGATGAGTGATAGGAAGGGGGTGCTCACCCTGATTTTCAGTTCCGGGGTCCCATTCCCTCATACCCCCACCCACTCCTGAGTGGGGGATGGGAGACCCAGCAAGCCGGGGGAGGGCAAAGCCGCAGAGATGAGTCACCAAGAGAATGAGAGAGAGAGAGAGAAAGAGACAGAGATGAGGGGAGACACAAAGAGAGACAGCTTCTGGAGAGACTGAGAAGGGAAAACACACACACCATGAAGATGATATCCACAAACTAATCAGAGAAAGCACATTACTTTCATAATCCTGAACCAGCCTCCTCCAACACCCACCGGTCACATACAAACATACTATTATTCAGAGTTACACTGATATTCTGAGACACACCCACTTACACAAACACAGTATCACACCTAGCCTCGGCAGTGTCACTCAGACACATGCTAAGATGTGACCAGGGTAATGGAGATTTGCGTTGAGAGCCCTCGTTTCTTTTACATGGGATGGTGGGAGGGGGCAAAAACCCTGAGGGAATGTGACTTCACAAATCCAAGAGGCTGCTTCAGGGACTCGCAGGCTATGCCTTGCACACACCACGATACACAGTTGCCTACCTCCCCATCCACACATACATAGTAACATATCAAGCATCCTCCTCATCAAAAAGCCACTTGGAGTACCTGATTCTGGGGTACACCAGGCACGTTGTCCCGAATACATCCCACCCGGACACCCTCTGACCTGTACACACATGTACAGAAACGCAGACACACAAAGACTCCCATGGACACACTCACACGGACGGAAACCACCTTGCGCTGCCTCGCCTGCGTCCACACGTCCTGGCGCCCCCTCGCGTTACTTTTCGGAGTCGCAGTCTCCGGCGCTCTGGAGCTCGGCTCCCGGCGGGGGGGCGGCGCCCAAGCTCCCTCCACCTCCTCCCCCTTCCGCGCGTTGCCCACCCAGGAATACGGAAAGCCAGCGCGCTGGCCAAGAGAGCTGGGAGTTAGACGCCTGGATGGTGGGGCTGAGGGAGGCCGGTCCTGGATGCCAAGGGGAACTTGGGAGAAAAGCCCATAGAATTTGGATAGCAGCGGACTCCCAGGCCCAGGGGAAAGCGAGACCCAGGCTTGTCAGGGCGCCGCGCAGCTGCCCGCCTCGCTTCTGAGCAACCGCTTCTTTCTGCCGCTTGGCTGGGGTGGGGGTGGGGGCGCGCAACGGCCAGCAGCCCTCTCCAGCTCCAGGAAGTCATTAGCCCCATTGCCACAGGGCTTAGAGATCCTCTCTAATACAGGCTGCTGGGGAAGGGGGAAGGATAATGCGCCTCATCCCTCCCCTGCTGAGAAGTGAAACAGACACAGAGGGTGGGCTAAGGGTCCTTTTTATTGTAATACAGCCACGGCTGAAGTGACAGGGAGGGTGGCAGCATGGCCAGGCGCTGAAGGCAGACAAGCAAGGCAGTGTAGCACAACAGCAAAACCGGAACTGGGGGAAGTGATGGAGCAGCGGCTGTCCTCTGTGCCCACCTTCTTCTACCTCCTGGCGCCCTCCTCTGCCCACGTCTCTGATTCCATCCCCAGCGACCCCTGTGCTTACTGTCAACAAATCCCTAGCAACTGTCCATCGTCCAACAAGAAGTTCAAACAGTCATCGCCACAAGTGAGGTTCTGAGGCATGCTCTGGCTTGGGACAGACCTGAACTCCAGTCCCTGCCAGGCTCCCAGCTACTCTGAATGACTTGGAAGTCACTTTGATCTTTCTGAGCCTGTTTCCTCCCTCGGTGGTAGATGTGAGGATCCAGTGTAGAAGACAGCGCTGTGCAATTGCAGCTGTTACTACTTGCATTGAAATAGAAAACTGGCAAAGTCCAAAAAAAAAAAACCCCATAAAGGAACCAGAGGAAGGGAGGGATGTCCAGAAATATCTGGAGGCAGGGGTTCCAGTTGCACTAGAAGGAAGCCTGGTTAGAGCCAGAAGACAGCCCCATACTGGGCTGAGGAAACTGCCCTTCCCAGCTCAAGCCCCCTGTTTCATGTCCTGGTTAAGGCACTGGTTGGGGATATAGGAAGGGGGGCTGGGAAATAGCAACATCTTGCAAAGTTGGACGAACCCCATCAGAGGGGGCAGGCTTGTAAAGATGCGTCACCAGAGGGTCAACAGGGCATTATGATTGTTTCATTTATAGGCTTTCTCTCCGTATTGCACACAGGGCGGGTGATGAAGAGTTCATGGGGAAGAGGAAGGGAGGAGCAGACAAATGGGCAATGAGGAGCTAAGTGTCTGGGGGGGGGGGTCCGGGGAATAGGAGGATGGGAGCTCAGAGAGAAGGAGAGAGGGGACACTGATGTAGAGGCGCAGGAGACTGAGAGGGAGGCAGGAGGGGAGCGCGGGGCAAGCTCTGAGAGCTTGAGAAAGGGCGGGAGGAAGAAAAGTAATACATGTTGGGCAGCTGGACCTTGCACATCCCTCTACCCGCTTCCGCCCACGAGGAGGCAGAAGGGAGAAGCCAGGAAGGACGGAGTTCCCCGCCAGCCCAGGGCGACGGACAAGGAAAGGCTCTGAAGCCTGTGAAGGAACCCATTCTTTGGCCCGTGAGGGGAACGGGCGGGCCATAGCAGAGCAAGGGCCTCCCCCAAACCCGGCGATCGGATCCAGTTGTGGGCCATAGAGTGGGCGCGCTAGAGGCGAGATGGCAGAGAGGCAAGGCTAAAAGGTTGGGGGGGGGGGCGCTCCGGTAAGGGTAAGCGGGCTTCCCAGCAGACCACGGAGAGTAGGAGGAGGGGGCGGAGCTTGCAAACACTGGGGGGCAGGGCTTTCTGAAGATCAGCGAAAATGGACGGATCTAAATGCTCCTCTCGCCTCCGAGAGGAGAGGCCCTAGATGTCGGCCTCCAGCGGGTACTGTTCTGTGTAACCCTTGACCAGCTCGAGCCCCAAGCCGGCCTGGCAGAGGTCAGCCAGCTGCGACCATAACTGGGACGCCAGGAAAAGCTGGCGCATGGCGTTGAGACCGGCGAGGCGCGGGGCCGGACCCTGCAGGTGCCGCAGAAGCCGGCTCTGCGCCTGCGCACCAGCGCTGCGCACGGCGTCGACGTTGAGGTAGCGCCACGTGCCGTCACCGCCGTGCGGGATGGGGAAGGGGCGCGTGCACAGCGTGGGTAAGCGCGGGCGCGCGGAGCCGTCTACGCGCCACTCCAGGCCCTTGGCCGCCAGCAGGCGCAGGTTGCTCTCACGTGGCCGGTAGGGCTGCCAGTCCTGGGTGAACGTCGCGCTGCACGGAAGGCAACAGTAGGAGGCGGGCCACGTCGCCGCCAGTCTCCGACACGGTCTCGGTGGGCAGCGGCGAGGTGACGGAGGCCCGCAGCGCCGCCAGCTGCACACGCCCAGCCGCGCCAGTAGCACGGAGGCATTGACTCAGACCCAAAGGATGCTCCTGTGGGGGGCAAGAGTGAGCGCGGAGTGGGCAGCGGAAGGGCTGGAGAGCCCAGCGCCTCAGCATCTTCACACCCACGGGCTCCCAGCAGGGCCCCTCAGAAGGACCGACTGTGCCGGGCCAAGTGGAGTGGGGTATGTGAAAGCCTGCCCCACCCCCGAGGGTAGCATGGAGGACCCAGGGGCAAGTCCTCAGGATAGGTTCCTGGAGCCCCAAGGAGGGGCGGGGTTAGTGTGCGGGAGCCAGGGGACTGGGGGTGTGGGCCCCTGGGTCTCGGAGGGGAGTGGAAGGGAGGAAAACAGATCAGTCGGTAGGATAGGGGAGCCGGACGGAAAGGACAAAGATTCACATTAGGATGTTTGGATCCCTGGAGGGAGGCCGGATCAACAGAGAGGAGTCCCGGTCACGGAACTCCGGACGCTTAGGCTCCTCAGCCATCTGGAGTAAGGACTGAGGGTTTGACGGCTGGGAGTCGGGAACTTTTTGACTTCCCCTGGGCAAAAGGGCCTGGGTAAGGACTGGGAGTCCGGGGGCGGGGCTCACGGGCGCCCCCACTCGGTAGAGCCAGCAGAGAAGGAAAGCCGGTGACTGGGCTTGCGGGGAGGACGCCCGGCTACCCGAGCTCCCTTGTCCTTCTCACCTGCTTGGTAATTAGGCCGTGTTTCTTGAGCTCCCGGGGGCCCACTTGGTCGTCCCGGGTGAGCCGTGCCACCTTGACCCCCGGGTTCTGTGTCTTGACCAGCTGCGGGCAGAAGCGCCGCAGCAGCCCGGCCACGCCCTTGCCGCGCTCCCGGGGAGCCACGCACAGCCCCTCTACCAGCGCTGTCTCCCCGGAGTCGGTCACGTGCGCCGACTCCAGCGCGATCTGCGGACCCAGGCCGTTAGGGGGCCCTCCGCCCCTGCCGGGACTCTCGGCTCGCAGGGCTCGCCTCTTCCCACACGCTGAGCACTCTGTCGTCACCACCCCGGGCGCCAGGCCAGGCCCGGGCCTGCCCCAGATCTCCTCAGCACTTGGGTCTCGAATTCCAGAGCCGGCAGAGAGGGAGCTCATTCGCCGGGCTCTCGTCCACCTCTTGAGATGCTCCAGCTCCGCGTGCACCCCTGTGCCTGAGCACTGGCCACGCCCCCTTCCCTTGGATCCACCCCAGGAGCTGGCTACGCCCTCCCGCCCCGGGCCTTGCCACGCCCCGCTTCTTCTTAGCTCCGCCCCGGACCCCGTCTAGGGGCTGGTCCTGCTAACCGCGTCCAGGTGCTTTTTCGTACGCGAGTTCGGTCTATCGGGGGTCCTGACCCCACTCTTGCTCTCACCCCCGGTCTACCCTCTCTTGCCTGCTCTCTTCTTTTTGTGCTCCTGCTCCCAGGAACTCCAAATGAATGCTCAAACACCGAAGCTATCCCCAGCCCCTCCCTCGGGTTCCTCTGCTACCCGTGTTGTACACGCTCTCCATCCCACCCTCATTGGCTGGGCCCCTGGATCCGCACATCCTACTCTTCGGTTCCAAGGCCAACTGGCTCCTCAGCATCCGGACTGGGGCTGGGGGAGAGGCTCGCCTCCTCTCTTTCTTAAGGTCCACTCACCCAAACGTAGCTTCACCCCCTTTTCACCTGGGCCCCGGCTCTCCTCACTCCTGTTTCGCTTGGCCAGCACCACGGTGCCGTCCTGTTCTGTTGCCACCAAGAAGTCCAATGGCTGGGCCGTGGCCTCAGGCCCCGATCCAGACCTGGGGTTTGCCCCCAAGGACTTGGCCTTGGCCTCAGGCCCTGATTCAGCCCCCAGGGGCTCAGTCTCAGCCTCAAGCCCCCATCCGGATCTGAACTTGGCCTCCGCCTCCTGTAGCGGGGTGTTTGAGTGTGGCTCGACATCTGGCTGGGCCTCTTTTTCAGGCTTAGGGAGCTCTGAGCTGGCTGAATCACAACTGGATTGTTTCATCACCCTGCAGAAAATAGACAACCCAGTATCATGGTCAGAGCCCCTGTTTCCACATATAGCACCTGACACACGCATGCGCTCACACACATATACACACACACACACACCCCACAGTACTTTGCTACACAAATACCCCTTCTCTTTCTCTCCCCACACTAACCCTGGGAATTCAGGGCCTCCAACTCTGACCAAATCCCAATCCTACCCTGCCCCACCCTACCAGGGTGCTCCTCAACAGTGACAAACTCAGGAATGCCATGAGCTCCTCACGGACTGGCCCCAAATCTCCTTCAACCCCAGTCACCCCCAGGGACTCAGGCAATGGGGCAGAAGGTCCTTGGAGGGGTAAAAAAAAAAAAAAAATGGAAAGACATCCCTCTAGGGTCCCACCATCTCTCTCAGGCCTCTGCAAGAACATGGGAAAGCCCCATCATCCCCACTCCTCCTACAAGAGGGTTCCCTGGGAAAAGCAGAGGGTTCAGCCTCCTCCCCTTCCTACCACTGCCACTCTCAATCCCCAGGGCAAAGGGAGGAGGATGTAGACGCCAGATCTTCCCCCTATGTCCACTCCAGTGCCCTCCACTCCCCTCCAACACATACATTCAAACACAAGCCAGAGGAGTGGACAGGTGGACAGCTCCATTAAAAAATTTCAAGTCATTTCTCCCAGGCTAATCAAACCTGCCTTTCCCTTCCTTCTGCTGAAGTTTGTCCTCTCCTTCTCCATAGGAAGACCTGGTTCCACTCTAGGGCTAGATGATTATTTGGAAAAGGGCTCTGTTGGAGCTCCTGCAAACAAGATGTGCACAAGGATCACCGATGCCCCCTCCCCCCATTTGCCTTCCCTACAGAGAGTCTCTGTGTTCTCTCTCTCCCTCTGTTCTGCTTTCAGTTTCTTCCCATAATTCTTGCTCTGTCTCTTGCTCAATACTTTCTGTGCCCTTCCCCTTCTCATTTTTGGGTCAGCTCCTATGGATCTGGTACCCTCTGGCCTCCAGCTCTTCTGTTTTCCCTGCCAGAGACAGGGCCAAAGAGAAAGGCCCCTCCCCAAGTCCTGAAGACTCCTCATTTCCAGACCTCTCTCCTTCAAACCAACCAAATCAACTAATCGTTATTCATTTTTATTTGACTGGGGGAGGGGCAAAGGGAGGGAGAGAGAAAGAGAAACAGAATTCAGGCTCCATGCTCAGCACTGAGCCCAACGCAGGGCTTGATCCCAGGACCTGGGATCCTGACCTGAGCCAAAATCAAGAGTTGGAAGTTCAACCGACTGAGTCACACAAGTGCCCACCCAAATCCTCCAATTAAATCCTCCTCCTCTCTTTCAGCCAATTATAACTGTCCCTTCATATAACCTACATTAAGCCTCATTAACCAACATCCCAGGGGACACACATACCAGCTACTTTGTGAGAGATAATATGGTGTTGGTTGGCTATTTATTTCTTGTTAACAGGAACATGACCTAGGCTTGGGATAGGGGACAAACAATTACACCAAGGAGTTTGGGGATGATCTTAGCCTCCATGCCATAAACATAGCTTACATGAACACAGCGTGCCTGCTGTACAGACAAAGCTTTAAAACAAGAGCCCCATCTCCCTCTTTCTTTTCAGTCTGATGCTGATGTCTAAGGCTCTCCCAGGTAAGCCTGGATGAAGTAAGACAGCATCAGGCCAATGTCATCAGAGGTGGGGGCAGCACAGGCTCAGAGGATCCTAGAGCCCCTGCTAGAGTTGGGGACCATCAGGTTCAACCCACTTCTTTCACAATGAGGAAACAGACCCCCAAGGAGGCTAAGGTCTTGCCTAAAGTGACTCAGCTTGGGCAGAGCCAGGCTAACAGTTAAGTTTTCCTAGCCCCCAGGCTAGTGGTGGGGAGACCTCTTTTTGGTGTATATTTGGATCTCCAAACCCAGCCTGAAGAGCAAGGAATTACTGGGTCCTTGGCAGGAGTCAAAGGTCCCAAGGGCTGAGGGCTAAGAACCAGAGATGGGACCATGGGAGGAATCCCCACTACCCTCTGCCCATGTCAGCAGTTCCTATGCCAACAACAAGCCGGGGACCAGCTCAAGCATCAGATTCCTTGTGACAGGCAAGAATGACGAGGCTCAGAAGAGATAAAAGCAAGTTAGCTTGTGGCTCCCATCTATGTCTCCAGGCAACCTCACCAGCTGTTCCTGAGTCCCTAGAAAATAACAAGCTGGTGGTTCTGTGCTGACTCCAGCGATTCCCCACTGCCCCCAAAAGGGACAGAAAGTGAGTAACTTGTAGACTGGGACACATCCAACTAATAATTCAAGACATGAGGTTTTGGTTACCCCTCCTGTGCTTACAAGATGGGGGAGAGTATTTCCAAAGGGTGTGTCTATGCCTTGGATAAAGTGGTTTGTAAGGGGGTCACAGGGAAGAAGGAAGCGCCTGCACATTTATCTCTTCCGTTTTTCCCCATCACTCTTCCACACCTGCTCCCTTTGGTGGGGAGGCAGGGGACAAAACAGTTCCAAATTCTTTAAGCCCTGGGGGAGGTGGGGACTGGGGAAAAAGCAGGTCGGGGGTTCCAGGCCAAGCCAAAGCTGCTGGCTGTCCCCACAACCCTGGCTCCACACTCTGATCCCTTCCCATCCCTCAGAATAGCGCCCTCCAACCGGGCTCCTTGAACTATCGCTCCCATAGGTGTCTAGGCAGAGGAAGGGGCAGCCCTTTGCGTCCAGGGCACTGTGGGAGATGTAGTTCCGGCATCTCTTGGACCAAGCTCCAGGAAGAGGGGCGGCACATCCCCTCCATATCCTCCACATCCTTGGATCTATTCTTTCAATCTTATAAATATAAATGATCGCTCTGGGAGGGGATGATTCTAGTCCTCGCTGGGCATGCTGGGAGCCCCCCTACCCCACCTCCACCGCACCCCACACACCTGAAATATTGATGCCCTTGAGGTCGACAGCTTCTCGGAGCTGGAAGAGGGAGCAGAGAGCGGAGAGGCGGAGACAAAGAGACGGCAGTTACACAAAGCGCCCAAAGAACAGAGCGGGAAGGACAGGAAGGGAGGCAGGAAGGAGACAAAGGCGGACAGGGGGATGCGGGGCAGAAGAGGATGGGAGAGGGGAGTGGCAGCAGGCATGGATATCAGACACAGACATGACACCTCGTGACTCAGGGCCCAGCAGATGCCAAAAAAAGTCCTAGCGCTGCACCCCCTCCCCAGAGAGACCATAAATAGAAAACAGCGACACACCCCCTTCTCCCCACGGTGTGCGATGGGGGAAGGGGTCAAGGGGAGGAGAAAGCTAGAAAAGGGTCTGGAAGAGAACAGAGACCTGGGGACAGAGGCAGGGAGACAAGATAACATGGGGCAAAGGCAGGGGGTGAGGAAGATAGACCAACGAGCAGTGTGTGCGTGGGGGTGGGGGGAGGGTGCCCCAGGGCCACAGTCATGGACTGGGGACTGTACTCGGGGGTCTTCCCCTGTTTTCCCTCTGCCCCTTTCCAAGAGTGGGGGTGGGGGCGGCAGGCGCGCGAGATTCCGAAGGAAGCTGTCTACTTGACAGGGGTCCCTCTGGGCACCAGGCTCTGGGGACAGGTGGGAGAGCAATGGCGACGGGGTGGGGGAGGGATGACGGACAGGAAAGTGTCTCTGAACACCTAGGCGAAGTCCAGGTCCCAGTTATCTAGGTCACCGGACAGGGAGAGGTTGGGCTGTAGGGGGCGCAGCGGCTGACTTCCCCGGGCAGGGGTGGGGGGTGGGGGGTGGGGGGCGGTGGCCTTCTGCTGCCCCCATTCCGCGGTGGAGGAGCACGCCAGCCCCGAGGCCCGCGGCCCCCTACCTCGCCGGAGCCGGAACCGGGGCGGGGAAGCCCAGACACGGAGCGGGGCCGGCCACGCGGACAGCGAACGGTGCCGGTAGAGGGGTCCCTTCGGAGCCCCGAGGGTCGAGCTCGGGTGAGGCGCGGGGACCGGAGCAGTCCCAACTCGGAGTGAGAATGTAGGGTCTGCGCTGCGGCTCAGTTCGGCACGCGGGCGCGAGCGGGGACATTCGGGGTGCGGGCGCTGCGGACACCTCCCGCGGCGACGCTCCGCCGGGCCGGGCGGCGGCTCCGAGGGGCGGAGACCCCAGCGACGTGGAGGAAACCCGGCCCGGATCTGGAGTGGACTCGGGGCGGCCTTGGGGAGGTGCGGGCGGAGAGCAGGTGCCCTGGCGGGGCGGGGGGCGTGTGGACCTGGGTGGCGGGCGCAGCAGGATAGCCTCAAGTCTGGCGGACGAGACTCCGCCCCTTGTCCTGGCTAGGGAGCTGGACCTTAGGTGGAGGTGCCTTGGGTTTTGGGGGGGGGGGGAGGGGGTACTGCTGGCTTAGTTATTGCCCCCACGTCCATAGCACCTCTATGCTCTGTCCTGAAGCACCCCCCTCCCCCAATCTCGCAGTCCTCCCTCCGACCTCCCGCCGCCAGATAAGTCAGAGCGACTGGAAGGGGCACGCAGAGCCCTGGGGACCAGGTCAGAGAAACTGATCAAAGAAATTAGAAAGTCGTGAAGATGGGGATGTGAGGGGACACCAGGAGACAGAAGCAGAGAGGCGGAAGGGAGCAGAGCGAGGCCAAGACCGGTCAGAGTGTCCACCCCTCCCCGGGGGGCGCAGGGTAGCCTCGTCCCGCAGGTGCATCAGAGGCCTCAGCTCACGCTCAGCGGCTGGCGGTCAGGCAACCAGGCCCCCACAGGGCAGCACGCAGAAAGAAAAACTCCAGGTACACCCACGAACCCACTCCCTCACCCCCAGCACACGAACACAGACCTCTGCGCGCGCGCGCACACGTCCTGGGGATCTCCGCACACGCTCTGCACCTCGTGCTAAACCCGGTGTGTGGGGGAAGGGTGGGAAGAACAGGCAAATGTGTCCAGGAGCACTGTCCCCAATGAGCTGGTGGCCCGGGCACTTAACTCCCGAGGGGCTCCTTCCCACCCTCCCCCCCCCCAAAAAAAAAAATGAGGTAAAAAACACCTGCAGTTCTACTCTATAAGGAACCAGGCAAGTGATGGATGGGGAAAGCCCTTCAGTGACTGTAAAATGCTGCAGGGATTATTAAGGTCTGTTAGGGGTGAGAGCCCCTCTCCCTCGCCCTCCCTCCAGGGTCTGCCCAGCTCTCGTGCTCCTCCTGCCCCCAGAGTTAATTTCTCACCTATCTCATTCCACTTTTTTTAAAATTTTTTAAATGTTTATTTATTTATTTTGAGAGACAGAGCATGAGCAGGGGAGGAGCAGAGAGAGAGACCCAGAATCCGAAACAGGCTCCAGGCTCCGAGCTGTCAGCACAGAGCCCGACGCGGGGCTCGAACTCACAAACCGTGAGATCATGACCTGAGCTGAAGCCGGGCGCTCAGCCGACTGAGCCACCCAGGCGCCCCTCATTCCACTTTTTTTACACTTTCCAATGGGCTGTGATCAGATGAAGGTTCATGTCGTGTCCCTCGGCTCCCACACACATGGCCACACAATAAGTAACTTGACAAGTTACTCAACCTCCCCCCACCCTCCTCCTCCTCCTTCTTCTTTTCTTAATAGGACTTCTCCCCATTTCTATTTTTTTTTCTATTTCTGATTTTTAAAACTGCTAACACACTGCACATCTCAAAGCCGCAGTTCAGGTGGAACTTGCTCAATTGTGGGATAGCACGTCAAAAAGTTAGAGGAATTGGAGGAAAAAAATCACTAGTGGCAGGCGGTAGATGCAACCAGGCTCTAATCCACCCCCCCCCCCACCCTTTTCACCAGAAGCCCCGCCTTCTGCTACCAGAAACTCTGGGATTGGCCCAACGTCCTCCACTTCCAGTTCCGTCAACCAATCAGAATAGAAAGTCCCCCTCGCCCCGCCCCGCAAACCCTTCAAGTCCAAACCACTCTGAAGGAAGAAGTCAGCGCCCATTGGGCCGATCAAACACCGTCAGGGTCCCAAATCACCAAGCTCAGACTTCAGAAGTCTCAGCTCCCCAGAGGGGCTAGCGGGTGGTAGTGGTTGGAAGATGACTAATCTCCTGGCTGCCCCTCCCAGCGAGGGAGAACAGGAGGCTGTCAGCATCCTTAAGTGCTCTGAGGATGTTGGCAAGTGGGACATCACCCTGTGCCACTGTGCTTTAAAAGAGGCCGAGGTTAAGACCGATGGGGATGGAAGAGTGCTCTGCTGGTAGAGGTCTGGGTTCCAGGGCCACCCTGTACCCCCTCCTGATGGTGAGCCACAGCACCACCCAGAATGTTTACAGAGCACTTTGACTTAATTCTCACAGCACTGTAGGATGGGTGAGGCTGTATAGTGGGGGTTCCGAGAGGTCGCATGATGTGAGCTAGGGACGCTGGGGGGGTTTCTGACTGCAAACTCAGACCCCACTGCCCACTCACCTCTCGGAGGTGCTTTGCAAGCTGTAAAGCAAGCAAATGTCAGTGCTGTTAATGCTGGAGATTTCCCTTAGTTGCTCTGAATTTTGTAAACACCTATACCTTGGGGTCCCTATTGGCTTTGGTCTTCACGCTGGGCTTGCTTATTTGGGCCTTTTATTTGGGAGAGCCTGATGTTTTGTTTGCCTTCTCTCAGGGCAGGAGGGCCCTACTGTCAGCCGGGCAGTGCTGTCGCTCTCTGTCATTTCTTTTGGGCCCATCCTCTGCCTCAGGGGCCTCCCCATCCTTGCCTTTCTCTCCCACCCCTCGTCCCCAACAGACCACCTTGGGTCTTCCTCCCTACCTTCTGAACACCTCCGCACCCCAGGATTCTTGTGTCCAGGACTTCCTCCTCCAGAGTTTGTGGGTTTTGACTGTTCTCCTCTCTGACCCCTCTTCACCCTCTGACTCTCCAAGCTGTGAGATCGAGGCTGAGACCCCTGCCCTCTCCCTGATCCAGTGACCCCTCTATCTGGGCAGTTCCCTAATCCACAAGTCAGGTCTTGACTTCCCAGGTCGTCTCCAGCTATCTGTGGGATGACATCAATTGGCTGATAGCAGAGAAACAAAATATGCTTAACAGGAACTGAACTGGGCACCTCGTATGCTTTTTGTCGTACAACTTTCGTGACCAGCTCATCTGCAGATAAGGAAGGAGACCAAAGATCAGAGGGTTAGGTAATTGGCCCCAAGTCACAGAGCCAGAGAATCCATAAAAGTCTTACTTAGGATTATAACACTGAAAAGAATCATCCAGATCATCTCAGAAGGCAAAGTATCACAGATGCCACATACCCCTGGTGACTCATGGTTTCCTCATCTGTAAAGAGGGCATAGCACCTAACTTCCAGTAAAGGTTGAATAAGATAACGAGTGAAAAGTACCTGACATTGCATAGAAATTCAATTAAAGGTAGGTGTTACTATCTAGCTAACTGGAACAGCAGTTCTCACATGTGGGGCACTGTAGCTTATACACTGGAATCCACACATAACCAGAAGCCCGTCTTATTTATTCTTCCTTTGGGGCTGTCAGATGTTAGGAACTTCGTGAACCAGGTGATAGAAAGCTGGGAGACCATTGAGCTTGATGGTGAACTCTTTTTAGAACAAGGCTGATGTTACAGTTAACTTTATGCCTTTGGCACTTTGTTCAGGTCTTGGGCACATAGTAAGTCCTTAATAAGTATGTTACGAATGAATGAATGAATGAATGACTTCAACCTATTTCTAGAGTGGGGTAAGGCAAGACCACCTTTGATCACTTATCAAAGGTCACCCACTGGGTAGAGGTAAGACCAGATTCCCGGTATCTTAACCCCAAGCCAACGCACAACCCAGCCTCACGCTACATTTCTAAAGGGTCAGCGTGCTGGCTCTGCTTAGAAGTCCCTGAAGTTCCACCTCGTCTCTCCCCACTCATCACCAGGTTCCTCTCTCCAGTCCACATCATGCAACACCAGTAACATCTGTCATTCGTTCATTCGGCAAACATTAATGTCATCTTCTATGGGCCTGGTTGACCCACTTCTGCTCTCAAAGAGTTCAGTCGAGTTAGCCATCCACTTTTATTCTGGACAATACCTAATACAAACAAAAACAGAACAGGGGCACCTGGGTGGCTCAATAGGTTAAGCGTCCAACTCCTGATTTCGGCTCAGGTCACGATCTCATGGTCGAGGGATGGAGTGCCATATTGGGCTCCTCACTGAGTGTGGAGCCTGCTTGGGGTTTTCTCTCTCCCTCTCTCTTTGCCTCTTCTCTACTCACATGCACACTCTCCTTCAAAATAAATAAATAAACATTAGAAAAAAAAATAGGACAGTATAATGAAGCCCCACTAGCCTATCATTAGCTTCAACAATTATCAACTCATAGCTGATATCGCTCTACATGGCAAGCATCCCAATATTTTGAAACCAATTTCAGACATCGTATTGTTTCACTGGTATTGCAAGAAATCATTTTAATGGCATTATCACAGTGATATGGATGGAATTGTGCCTTCCCCCCAATTCGTATGTTGAAGCCCTAACCCCTAATGTGACTGTATCTGGAGACAGAGCCTGTAAGGAGGTAGTTAAGGCTAAATGAGGTCATAAGGGCGGGGCCCAAATCCCACAGAATTATAAGAGGAAGAGACACCAGAGAGTTCTCTCTACCCATTACGCATTTGCAGAAAGAAAGGCGGAGGAGGCCGAGAGAAGCTGGCTGTCTACAGTCCAGGAAGAAAGCTCTCGCCAGAAGACGAATCTGCCGGCACCTGGATCATCACGGACGTCTAGCCTCAGAACCATGAGAAATGAACGTCTGTTGCTTACGCCCTGTGTGTGGTGTCTTGTTATGATGATGCCTGAGCCGACTAAACACACACCTAAAACACTTCCTCCCTCCCTCCCTCTCTCTCCCTTTCCTCACTCACTCTAGGGGAAGCCAGCTTCCTTGTCTTGAGAGACTCAGACAGCCCTGTGGAGAAGCCCATTCAACAAAGACCTGAGGCCTCAATCGAACCACCGGGAACTGAGTCCTGTCACCAACCATGTGACTGAACTTGGAAGCAGATCCTTCACCCCCAGTTGAGCCTTGAGATACTGCAGTCCTGGTCAGCAGCTTTAATGCAGCCTGAGAATTCTAGACCAGAATCTCCCAGCTAAGCCCGAAACTATGCTACAATAAATGTTTGTTCTTTTAAGCTGGTAGGTTTAGGGGTTATTTCCTCTGCAGGAACAGGGAACTGATCAAGTTGATACATATTTTAGACTTATTTTAATCTACATATTTCCCTTCCACCTCTCCCTTTTTGCAACTATTTGTTGAAGAAACAAGATTGGTTGTTCCCTATAAATGTCCTCACCATCTGGATTATGCTGATTACACCTCCATGGTGTTGTTTACCATATTTTTCTCTCCTCTGCTTTTCCTGTAGGCTGGGAATTAAATCAACATGCCCTGTCCAGTAGGGTAGCCATTAGTCACTCGTGGCTATTGGGCATCTGAAATGTGGCAGGCACAACTGAGGAACAGAGCTTTTTATTTCATTTCATTTGAATTAAAATTTAAAATAGATAACTGATCTAGTTATTGGAAAACTTGAAAAAAATGTATTTTTAAGTCATGTCTGCACCCAACGTGGGGCTTGAACTTACAACCCCAAGATCAAGAGTAGCTCACTCTTCTGACTGAGCCACCAGGCAACCCTGGAAAACTTTTAAGTATGTTCAGAGTAACTTTTTCACTTGTGAATTTTACAAACTTTAAATATGGATCAAACATTTCCAGTGGATGTTTAGCATCTAATCTGAAATATGTTCTTTTTTTAAAATTTTTACTTTTATTTTAGAGTGAGACAGAGAGTGAGAGAGAGCAGAGAAGGGGCAGAAGAGGGGAGGGAGAGAGAATCTCAAGCAGGCTCCACACTTAGTGTGGAGCCTGACATGGAGTTTGATCTCACGACCCCAGGATTTCGACCTGAGTCGAAATCAAGTCAGACGCTCAACCGACTTAGCCACCAAGATGCCCCTAAATGGAAATATGTTCTAAGTGTACAATACAAACCAGATTTCAAGGACTTAGCCCCAAAGGAAAGTATGTAAAATATCTCATTACTGTTTTTTTATTACACATTGAAAGAATATGTTGGACATATTGGGCTAAATAAAAAATATTATTAAAATTAATTCCACCAATTTTCTCTTTATCATTTTATTGTATTATTTTATTTTAATGTATTTAAGTAGGCTCCACACCCAACATGGGGCTTGAACTCATGATCCTGAGATCAAGAATCACAGGTGTGGGGCACCTGGGTGGCTCAGTGGGTTTAGCAACCAACTTCGGCTTAGGTCATGATCTCTTGGTTGGTGGGTCCGAGCCCCTTGTCAGGCTCTGTGCTGACAGTTTGGAGGCTGGAGCCTGCTTCGGATTCTGTGTCTCCCTCTCTTTCTCTGCCCCTTCCCTGCTCATTCTCATTCTCTCTCTCTCTCTCTCTCTCAAAAATAAATAAACTTAAAAAAAAAAAAAAAAAGAATCACACGCTCTACCAACTGAGTCAGCCAGGCACTCCTCTTTCTCTTTTTAAAGTAGTTACTAAGAAAAGCTTAAATCATACATGCACTTTTTTAGGAAGGACTGTATTCTTCCATCAAAGGCTCAAATGTAGTTTATCTTGTTGGAATCTTACCAGATGCTGTCGCTCAAGACTTCAATCCAATCCCTTGTTAGGGCCTGCAAAATGTTGATACTCTTATTCTGTCATTCTAGGTGTTTCTGTGTTTGTTTTAACTAGTTGGAAAACGCCTATAAAAGAAAACTTGTTCTTCTGTGCTCTGATTACCCTGAGGCATAGTTTGTGAAGGACAGCCAGGATGAATGCTTAAAATGTTTCCTTTTATTTGTTAATTTTCAAAATAACAAGTTGATGCCTTAGCAATTTTCAGTGGTGATCAAGTCTTATTTTTAGAACCACTATGAACTCATGGACTTTTAAACACGTTTAATGTGACACAGTTACTGTCCCTTCCTGATGTTGCAAGGTATCCAACTGTTCGGATAAACTGGTGCTTTACAGTGACACAGAAGGGTCATGAGCGATCCTTACAGAGAGTTACCGGGATGCAGAGGTGGGATGGGCTGAGGCTGCCTGGCAGGCTGGTAGGTTAAGGGAGGTGTCCTGGAAGTGGGACCTGAACTGAGCAGTAAACATTCCCCCCCAGAGGATGAAGGACAAGGTCCCGCCAGGAGGAGGGGAAAGCGAGAGCAAAGCCCGAGGCAAGCAACAGCCGGCTTCATAAGAACAAGCAGTTCTGGGTTGCACGCATCCATCCGTTAGGTAGGGGCTGGCCAGCAGGGGGCGTGTGGTGGAGGGCGGGTGGAGGCAGTAGGCAGGGGAGGCAGGGAGAAGGGAGGAGAGGGAAGGAGAGGGGAAGGGTTTTAAGCCGGAATGACACATTTGCCTTGCGAGTAGAGACAGCCCTCTGGTGGCCACATGGAGGATAGCAGGGAAGGAAAAAGCCCTGAGAGCAGGCAGAGAGCCGAACTCGTGAAGTTTCTTGGGTTCATGTATTTATAGGTTAGACTCTTCCAGATCAGGAGGAGACATTACAGTGTTGGGGCTTATTATCCAGCTACACGGGAGGAGGAATGGCACAGGGAAGTTCAGTAACGGTTGAAAACAGAACAGACCCTCAGGACAGGCTAGTGATCCATGTTCTTGCTGTGCACCTGCCTGGCACACGTCCCCAAGGAAAGATCTCATGGCAAATGCTTACCACTTGCACCGAACATAATTTCCACAAGAGACCACCTCTGGATGGGTGCAGTCCCAGGCACAAGCAGAGAGGACTTTTGTGTGATTTTTTTTTTTTTTAAGTATGCTCCACGCCCAGTGCAGAGCCCAGTGCAGGCCTTGAACTCACGACCCTGAGATCAAGACGCGAGTTGAGATTGAGAGTCGGATGCTCAACCGCCTGAGCCACCAGAGACTGGGAGATGTCGCAGCAGCCAAGGTTGATGACACCACCAGGGGCTGGAAGACGGGAAGGAGGGTTTCTCCTCTACTGGTTTCAGAGGGAGCAGAGCCTGCTGACACCTTGATTTTGGCCTCTGAACAGTGAGACAATAAACTTGTTGTTTTAAATCACCAGATGAGTGGCACTTTGTTACAGCTCCCTAGAAAACCAGTATAGCTCCCTTCTTTCCCATGATGGGTACGCTGCCCCCCTCTCTGGCTCTGTGAAGGGACCCCCAAGCCCTCCCGGCCCTCTGCCGGGCTTCCCGGTGCTGGGCACAACCTGCAAACCGGGCGGCTGGTTCCCTCCACAGCAGGTCTCCTGGGCCGGGTCCCTTCATCTGTTCGGCACTCGTCATGCACTAGGCGTGGCGATCGCCATAACGTGGTCGAAACGCAAAAACGAGCAAGACATACTTCCTGCCCTCAACGTTAGCATTTAGGAACATGAGATAAAAGATCATGAGCAAGCCCGATGTTGGGGTAGCAGAACCATGGTCCACCTAATGTGATGGTGATCACGTGATGCAATGCAATGCAATTTCACGCAATGTAATTCTTGTGAGGTGGCTGTGGTCCGGAAAAGATCTTGTGTCAAGATAATAGTGACACCAGCTGGTGTTTGTTGAACACCCTGCCAGGTGCCACGCTAAGCCCTTTGCATGTGTACCTCATTTAGAGCTCAGTGTGGACACTGTGGTGTAGATGACAGGATCAGAGCCTGCCACTATCCGCACGTGGTAAGTGCTGAACACCGGGGTGGGGGTGCGGGGGTGGGGGAGTGTTGAGCTGTGACTTGACGGTAGGGGTTCCATCTAGTCTCCAGGCAGGAAGGAGAGGCGAGTCAGGCCCGGTTGGGAAGCTGGACTGGGCTCTGTCTGAGGGGGACCTCGAATGTTCTGCTGAGGATTTTTACACCTTTTAACAACAAAGATCCAAAGACAGTGAGGATCCAAAAGGGAGAATTAGATGATGAAAACGGCATTTTAGGAGGAGCGTCTTGACAGCAAGAGAGGGTGTTGGATGGGAGACAAGAGACAAGACCCCTGATCGCTCAGGAGTGGTCCCAGAGGGAGTCCATGGAGGGATGGGGTCATGGAGGAGAAGGAGACGCTAAAACCACTTAGCAGGAAGACACAAGAAGCCAGGAATTTTGCGGTTCTGGAAGGTGGGGAGAGAGGAAGGAGGTGAAGCCAAGACAGATGTGTGAAAAACAATGGTTGGAAAGCAGGATGACAGGATAAAAATGGGGACCAGAGGACACTTAGCCGTCAGCGAGGCTAGGATCGGAGCATGGCTGCAGAGGTTACTTGGGGAGGCTCAGGAGAGGGTAGGAGGTGTGCCAAGGCCTCCTGAAGCCTATGGCCTCCACCCAGTCTGGGCTGGATTCCAGGAGAGGAAGGATGCCTGGTGGAGGTGCCTCCAGGGCCAACCCAGTCGTAACTGGGTGTCTAGGCTTCTCCCGTTTCTCTCCAGCCTCGAGCCAATCCCTCCCAGCCCCTGACTTTATTGGTCTTGGATTTCAGACAGGGGCAACAAATGATGGGGAATGAAGTCCCCTCCTCCCTCTCTCCCTGAGTCCTCAAAGGTCCCCTTCCTCACCTGTCACCCAGCCCAACCTCCCCTCCCTAGAGATAGGCACCTACTGCTCACAGGGGAGAATGGCAGGGGGCTTCTTGGAGGAAGGCCCGTGGCGATCTAACCCCCATACTCCCAGCTCTTGGTGGCCAGTTCTCACTAGAAGTTGGTGCTTTTGTCCCTCGGGGGGAGAACCCAGAGAAAAACCACATATGATGCTACCCTTAAAGTTTGGGATGAGGTACAAAGGTCCTGCATTCCAAAAGGGGCCAGAGCAGATCACACGCAACGAGCAAGAATGCATTGCCCAAGCAAATAGTTGAGAAGTGACCCTTGAGTCCCTGACCCATGACAAGGATTGGACACAAAGGAGAGAAGTGGGCGGGGGGAGGGGGGCTTTCAGAGCTCGAGGGCAAGGCTTACTTCCACAAGATTGGTGACATAGGTTGCAAGACTCAAAGAGCTCGGTACGCCCCCGTGTTTGTTGGATGTGCCCACAGAGAAGTCTAATGGCCAGACTGTAGCCGGCTGGAGGTTCCCTCCAGGAAAGAAGGAAAGACAGTGGTTGCATTGAGGTCAGCCTGTACTATAGTCGCATCTGGGCTAAGGGTGTTCACCCCTGGGGCGCCTGGGCGACTGGTTGTCAAGCATGTGACTTCGGCTAGGTCATGATCTCATGGTTTGTGAGTTCGAGCCCTACATCAGGTGAGCTCAAGTCCCGCTTCGGATGTCAGACGTTCAACTGACTGAGCCACCCAGGTGCCCCTCTATAGTACAACTTAAGGTGGATGAAGAAGTCATTACCTGAGAATGACCCAGATAAGTCACAGGAGTGCCCAGATTTTCACGCAGGAACAAGAAAAACTTCTTCCACTGAATATATTGTACAGGACAATATAGGACAGTGGGAGATAGGTATGGTTACATCCCAATTACATTTCAACAAGGTATTCTTACATCCTGGACACAGACGCACAGCCAGTCCGTAAACGGGACTGACATAGTCAGAGGACGTTATGACCACACGAGGTCCCCCTAGACTGTTCGATCTTACCCTCTGGCTGGACCGATGCCATGCCCATCATGGGGATGACAATATTTTGCCAATCTCTGTTCTCAGCCCTTAATTTTTTTTTTTTTTTTTTTTTAGTTTATTTATTTCGAGAGAGACAGAGACAGAGACAGCACAAGCAGGGGACGGGCTAATAGAGAGTGAGGGAAAATCCCAAGCAGGGGCTTGGGGCTCAAACTCATGAAACTGTGAGATCATGAACCTGATCTCAAGAGTTGGACATTCAGCCGATGGAGCCCCCCAGGAGCCCCAGCCCTTCAATATTAATTCTTTGATCTTCACCGGAGTTCTGTGCTTGTTGGGTAACTGGGTTCCTGTTGACCTAATGTGCTGGGCTTGCAGTAGGGCTCAATGCCGGTCAGGTAGGTCCTCGTTTCCCCTCAGCTCCCAGCTACGAGGAGACCCAAAGGACAGAGAGAGGGCGTGGAAGCGAGCAGCGTACCTTTCGTACAACTGGAGATCATTTCCCTCCCCATGAGGCCAGATGCCCTTGACCAAGCTCAGCATTTGCTCACGCTCTTGCACCAGGCATCTTGTCTTCTGCAGCCCACGCGGCAACGCCTAGTGCCCCCAGCCAAGAGCCACCCTCCTCAACTCAATCCTGAGACCCTGCGGCTCTCCGCAAGCAGATGCCTTCATTCACAGAGACAAAAGGGCTCAGCAAAGGAAAGAAACCTATGCACGATCCTGCAGCAGGATTAAGTCTTGCTGGGAGAAGAATTCAGGATTCTGACACCCAATCTAAGGCAGCAGCTCCAGGGGTGTCTGGGGGGCTCAGCCTGTTAAGCGTCCGACTTTGCCTCAGGTCATGATCTCGTGGTTCGTGGGTTCGAGCCCCGTGTTGGGCTCTGTGCTGACAGCTCGAAGCTTGAAGCCTGCTTCGGATTCTGTGTCTCCCTCTCTCTCGGCCCCTCCCCCGCTCACATGTTTTCTCTGTCTCTCAAAAATGGATAAATGTTAAAAAAAAAAAAAAAAGATACTAAAGCAGCTCCGTGGCACGTGAGAGTGGGGGCGGGTTACCCACGGAGGCACAGCATGAGCCCTGCAGGCAGCCGATTCTACAAAGCAGTGGTGGGAGAGAAAGAGCTTTTATTGGAGTGGTACAGCTGGCCATAGGTGGAGGTCCCGGTGGGCTGGGGGTTGGGGGGCGGGGAAGAGGCTAGATAAAGGTGAGGTGAGTTGAGGCAGGGACGCCACAGCTTTCCTTGTGCTCCTCAAACAGTGTCTCCAGAGCCTGCATGTACAGCGTGTGGTAGTGGTTGACCTCCTCCTCGGTGGGGCAGAGGATCTGGGGCACCGGGATGGGGCGGCCCACTGCAGGGAGAGGGCAGACAGGGGTGACGGTGCGGGCTTGCCCGTACAGCTGATGGCCACTCTCCTCCCCCCGAGACGGGCACTCACCCACGGTGGTGATGGGCCTGGCAAAGGGCAGCAGGCCCCAGGAGTTGGCCGAGAAGAGTCCGCGACCCCAGAAGATGCAAGGTGAGTAGCCCGTGAGCTTCTTGAAGGCAACCTGGCACAGGTATTGCCAGGAGCCGGGGGCAAAAGCCTTCAGATGGAAGACATCATTCTCTCCAAAGGAGTACACGGGCACCAGGGAGGCGCTGAGCAGGGACAGCAAGAGAGAGGAGGCGTGTTGGGGCCAGCGGCTCTCGGGGAGCCCCCCAGACGGGCCTGCACATCCCTCCCATGCCTGGCTCCCCTTCCCGAGGCCTTTTCGAGCAAATGACCAAGAAAGATCTGGAAGAAAGGACTTACAATTCTTGAGAAATGATTGCGTACTGGGCCTTCCTCCCCAGCTGAGCCTCGCACCACATGGCGCTTAGGGGGCCCTGACCCCCACCCTGGTACAGACAAAACTCCTCATACAGCTCCCCCAAAACTCAAGTCCTCACGGCATGACCAGTGACACGAACAGTCAATTAACACATACTTGTAGCTGTTGTTTCTAGTGGATTTTTACCATAAAGTGAGCTAGAGGAAAGAAAGTGCTATTAAGGGGCGCCTGGGGGGCTCAGCCGGTTGAGCGTCCAACTTTGGCTCAGGACATGATCTCGCTGTTTGTGAGTTCAAGCCCCGCGCTGGGTTCTCAGCTGTCAGCACGGAGCCTGCTTCGGATCTTCTGTCCCCCTCCATTGCTGCACCTCCCCTGCTCTCACTCTCTCAAAATCAATAAATAAACTTAAAAAAATGTTTTAAAAATATCCACGCAGAGGGGACCCATGCAGCTCAAACCTGTGTTGTTCAAGAGTCGACCGTACACATTTTCTCATCTAATCTTTGCAACCACAATATCGTTGTAAAATTAGGGATTAGTCCTATTTCGCAAGTAAAGAAACATGTCCAAGGTCTTGCCTTTGAGGTAGCATCAGAAAGGGATTTGAACCCGGGGCTTCTGAGCACAAGGTCCTGCTACTCGTGCTATGATCCTACCCCTTTCAGAGAGGGAAGACTGGCCAAAAGTTGGCATGGTGTTGACACAGAGAAAACCTTCAAGTGTTGACATGAGAGGGGGTGCCGGCCAGGGCGGAGCGGGGCGGGGGGGGGGTGCTCAGTCTGTTGAGCGTCCGACTTCAGCTCAGGTCACAATCTGGAGGCTTGTGACTTCAAACCCCGTGTCGGGCTCTATGCAGACAGCTCAGAGCCTGGAGCCTGCTTCGGATTCCGTGTCTCTGTCTCTCTCTGCCCCTTCCTCACTCACACTGTCTCCGTGTGTGTGTGTGTGTGTGTGTGTGTGTGTGTGTGTCAAAAATAAATAAACATTAAAAAAAAAAGTGCTGACATGAGAGGCCGATAGGCGCAGGGCACAGTGTGGGCTCTGGGACACAGAGGCCCAGCTACAGGGACCTGGATATGTAGGGACAGAGGGCGTGGGCCCCCAGATGCAATGCAAAATTCACCAGCACCCCTGGGCTGGGCACTTGCGCCCCGCTCACCCGTGTCTCAGTGCCAGGCGCACGAAGCCTTTGCGATTCCGCAGAACGAGGTGGTGCGTCCCTGGGATTGCATACAGGGCCTCCTGGGCGCCCCCGATTATGATGACCACAGCCTGCCCTGGCTGGGGCTGAGAGAGAATAAAGTCCAGGCTCCTCCGATTCACAGAACAAATTCCTGCACGCATGCCGAGGTGGGTAGCAATCACCACGGGCTCCCGGGCTGCCTGGCCCCTCGCTCACCCTTTTGGCGCGTGAGCCCCACACCCCATTCCTTCCAAGTCTGCTGTCCCGTGCCCGTGTCAGTGTGACCTATAGTGCCTCTCCCCGCAAGGAGGC
The DNA here is from genome assembly GCF_028018385.1 of Neofelis nebulosa. NCBI lineage: Eukaryota > Metazoa > Chordata > Mammalia > Carnivora > Felidae > Neofelis > Neofelis nebulosa. Next base: position 7,999,282 of record NC_080799.1, read on the forward strand.
AGGACACTTGCCCCAATGCTACTCCTTGCCACCTACTGTGAGCCCGGCCAACCTTACCGCTGGGTGCCAGGCCAGGCTTCATCTTCCACTTCCCAATCGGTCAGAGGCCATACCGCGTCCTACGGTGAGGCGCCCCTCCTCCACTCTCGCCAGACTGCCTCCCACCCGCCCAACTGGCCGGGTGGGAGGCAGTCTGCCCCGGGTGGGGGAGGGGCGCCTCACCGTAGGACGCGGTATAGTCTCGGTAGATCGGGAAGTAGAAGATGAAGCTCAGTCCCGCCGACGTGAGTCGAATCCCGGGGAAGTGCTTGGAGAAGTCGTTCATCTCCGTGTTGAAATTAGTGAAAACTCCCAAGCTCATGATCCCGTGTGGGTGACCACCGATCACATAGTTCCGGTCCGGGGGCAGCTCTGCTGTTTTCACCAGCTTGGGGGCGTCGGGCAGGAGGAGGAGGAGAGGCGTGGACCGCGAGATAGCAGATGAAAAGAGCCTCCCTCCACCCCAAACAGACTTCAGAGTTCAAGGTCCTCCCTGGGCCAACAGCAGGGGCGGGGGCTACTGTGGAACACCACTCGGCCCCCCTTCCGCGTGCCCCATTGTCTGAGTTTAGAAACCCAGGGGTGCACAGGCAGGGGTGAGCGGGTGTGGGGGGTGAGGGTGGGGGGAGAGGGAGGAGGCAGAGAGTCTCTGTGGATGGTGACCTCTCACCTTGACCGGAAAATAATCCCTTAGCTGTTTCCACATACTCCAGGTTTTCATGAACGCAAAGCGCCTTCCACCTTGGGGCAGAGAGATGGGTGGAAGAACGCCTGGGGCGCTCAGCCACCTTTCTTCCTCCCCCAGTGCAAGTCCGGCCATGCTCACCTCGGTTGGGAGTGTCCCAGTCCAGGAAGAACCACACCAAGTAGAGAACAGAGAAAGACCAGAGTGGAGTGAAGAGGAGGAAGAGGAGGAGAAGGGAGAAGAAAGGACCTGGGTGAAAGATGAGAAAGAAAAGTCACTTGGCTTTTGAAGCTGGGTCAGCGCACCCAGCGCCTGCTCTCCTCCCCGCTCAGATTGCCCTGGTGCAGCCAGCCACCTCTGGCTCTCTCCTGCTCCCTTTGCAAGGGGGGCTCTAGCTTTTCTGCCCCCACTCCCTGCTCTCCTTGGGGACCCCAAGCCAGCAGGCCTCTCACCCATGAAGAGGAAAGACAGCACGAGTTGGTAGACGCTTATTGCTTCCAGCCACTGCTTCCGCACGGTTTTCATGGCGAGGCGCAGCGGGGGCGTCGGAGACTCCTCTGCCAGTAGCTCCCCTCTGCCAGCGGGGCTCCAGGGGCCCGAGCACAAACCAGGAAGGTTTGGGCACGGACGGGATGGCTTTCTCCCGAGAAGGCCAAGCCCTCGGGGCCCCCCTCGGAACCGCGAGTGTGTTGTGCGCGTTTGTGGAGTGGATGGGGAGATCTTGGATCCGAAGCGCCAGTCTCCAGCATGATCTTTGAACTTGCAAGGAGGTCCTCGGGGCGGGGGTGGGAGGCGACAGGAAGTGTGCGAGGGAGGTGGGGCGTCGGTTGTGGAAAGGAGTCTCAGGAGAAGCTGGGGAGCCCGCCGACTGGGCCCCCGCCGCCGGCCCGCCGTGGCCAGAAGCCCCGCCGAGGCCGTGCGCTCTCCAGGCGCGCGTCCCCGAGAGCAGGTCTCCGGGGGTGTCAAGGTCATCCGGAGGCACGGCCGCGCAGGAACACGCACGAACACGCACACGTTGCATCTCTGTTCCCACGTTTAATTTCCCTCCCCCCCCCCCCCCAAGTCGCCGCGGGGACCTGCGTGGCCTGGGGAAGGCGAGGTGCGGGTGGGCGGGGAAGCCGCAGCGCGCCTTGTGCTCCTGGAACAGCTGCGTGAGCCTCTCCACCTAGAGCGCGGGCAGCGCGTCCAGCTGCGCCCCGCTGGCCCGCGAGCAACGGACGGCAGGATTGGGGGGTGGGGCGGTGGGGGGGGGGGCACTGCGGGCAGAACGGGAGGTGAGAGGGGCGGTCGCTGGCACCCTCATCCCGTCCCCTTCCCGCCCACCCGCCCGACGGTGAGGGACGGAGTTCAGGCCCCGAGCAGTCGCCTAAGGCCAGCCTGTGGGGGAGGGGGGGGGTGGAGCCGGCGCGGCAGAGGTGCGGCCCGCAGCCGGGGACCTTCACCTCCCTGAGCTGGGAGCGCGCGGGGCCCGAGCTCCGGGGGGAGCCGGTGCGCGGGCGGGGGGAGGAGTGGGCCGAGGCCGGGGTTCCCCGCCGGTGCCGGGGGGCGTGCGAAAGGGCGGGAGGAGACCCAGGCGCCCGTGGAACAGCCGCAGGGCGACCCTCAGCAGCGGCCTCGTGGCCTCCTGCGCTCTCCGCGCCAAGAGCCCGGAGGGCCCGGGAACTGCTGGAAAAGCTCGTTCTCCCCGAGAGAGAAGACAGGCCCCAGGGAGGCCCCAGGAGAGCGAGGGGGCATGCCTGACTCTGCGTCCCTCACCCTCCCACCCCATCCCTGACCGGGGCCGGCCCTCTGCACTCCTCCCGGACAGGGCAGCCCGCGGGTGTCCTGCCCGGCCACTGGCCGCTTCCTCAGTGCCAACTTGACAAACCCCTCTGATTCCGGATCCGCAAGGTTAGCGCACTCGCTTTTGGGTCCAGCGCTTCCAGGGGCCCTCTCGCGGCCAGGACTGCCACCTGGCCGCCCTCAGGCCGGGACAGCAGATAGGCGGCGCTGGCCTTGTCAGAGGACAGCAAACCTGGGGTGAGGGCAGAGGCAGGGGGCCTCTGAAAGGGGCCCCCCTTTCTTCAAGGGGGTCCTTGAGAAAAGGGGTAGGAGGACACCAGGCAGGTAGAGCTGGGACCCGGAGCCCCCCGCCCACGCCCCCCCCCACCCCCCCCCCCCACCCCCGCGCCCCAGGGCAGGAGGGTGAAGTAGGTGTCGCCAGCTAGGACTGGGGGGTGCTGAGGCTGACCTCCCCCCTCCTCACCACTACACATGGTGTAGTCCCGGAAGCGAGGGAGGTGGAACCAACCTGACAGCCTGAGCAGGTGCGGCCAGAGGCCTGGAAAGAGGCCCAAGAAGCCCGTGGTCTCTGTGCAGAAGTTGCTGGCTTCTGCAGGGAACATACCCCACCCTGGCAGTGAGAGCAGACTTTCAGGGGTGACCAGAGAAGAGTCTGTTCCAAAGCCTTGCCCCCACGCAGCACACTATTCCTGGGTGCCCCTCACCAAGACAGGAAAGCCATCTTGGAAATGTCTCCAGATGGCCCAGTTGCCCACCCAGGCAGAGCAGTGGCCTCCTGCCTGTGGCGAGTCCCTGTCTCCAGAGAGCCAGACCAGGTAGAGGAGGGCTAGGATCCAGGCTCTGCCTAGGATGGCGGGGATGAGCACGGCCAGGCACACCTGGGCTGTAGAATGGAGCGGCGGGGGTGATTCTCAGGACCCCCTTCTGCCCCCTCTTGCCTGTTGCATGGTTTCAGGCCCTTCTGTCCCGGCTCATTCCTTCTATGCCTTCAAGGGCCCCCAGAGATCCCTGCCCTGCCTCCCTCCTGGAAAGAGGAAAGCGGGTGCCAGATGCTGGGACTCACTCACCGAGCCCCAAAAGAAGATCCACTGAAGGACGCCCACCACTTGGAGACCCTGCAGGAGGCCGGCACGCTGTGGAGGGCTGATCCCACAGGGGCTGCCATGGGCTCTTAAGTACTCTCCTCATGGTCCAGCCCACCAGCCCTGACCCTTGGTCCTGGCTCGGCCCCCGTTTCCACTCTCTCTGCTGCACACTGTACCCTTGTGAGCCCCAGGATGAAGAGTTAACCACTCTGTGAACCCACAGGCCCGTGACCAATAGGACCAAACAGAAATGCCCAGGGGTGTGGCCAGGAGCCTGGGGGTAGGAAGGTGTTTGGGCCTTGGGCCTTTGTGAATAGCCAGGCTGACAGAGGTCTGGGAAAGCAGGTGTGTATCACCAATGGCAGAGCTCCCCACACGAGCGAGAACAGTTAGAAAACTCTTTAGTCGCCCTGGCCGGCCCCTAAGGAGTAGCTCGGGCCTCTGTGGGGGAGACATCCCAGAGGGAAGGGTTTTTTGGCGAAGGCCAATGATTGGTGAGCTCCGAAGAGCACACCCTCCAAGTGTGCCTCACATTGCCATGGTCCTCCCCCCAACACTGGCCAGAGCTGTGGACTGCTAGCTTCTCCAGGTCAGGGAATGACACTTCTTAAATTAAGAAAAAAAATGTTTTTAGTGTTTATTTATTTTTGAGAGAGAGAGACAGAGAGACAGAGACACAGAATCCGAAGCAGGCTCCAGGCCCTGAGCTGTCAGCACAGAGCTAGATGTGGGGCTCGAACTCACAAACTGTGAGATCATGACCTGAGCCGAAGTCGGACGCTCAACCGACTGAGCCACCCAGGCGCCCCAGGAATATCACTTCTTTAGAGGAGTCTGACACACGCCCCATTCGGTGCCTCTATCACTCGCTCTCCTAGCATAAAAGACGTTCCCACTTTTCATCCTTCATGGTGATTTTCTGACTGAGGTCTCCCCCAGGCTGTAAGCAACCGGAAGACAGGTCTGGTTCCCATCAGCACAGCTGACAAGTGCCCAGCAGACAGGGGATGCTCAGTGCATGAGACAGGATGAACCAGCGTCTTCCAGTGCCACAGACTGACACATCGTTTCTGTCCCTGTCCCCTGATTCACTCTCGTGGGGGTTTCCCCCTCCAGGGACCTCACCAGGAGGTATTTTCTCCCGTCCCTACTCAGCCGTCTTCCGTCTGCAGGGAGACCAGGGGGGAGATGTGCTGAGAGGTACGGCCAGAGAGATGCTCAGTCCACATGGAGGGGTGACCAGCCCCACCCATCAAGAAGGCAGGCTTGGGGCGCCGGGGTGGTTCAGTCGGTTGAGCGGCCGACTTCGGCTCAGGTCACCATCTCGCGTTGGTGGGTTCGAACCCGGCATCGGGTTCTGTGCTGACAGCTCGGAGCCTGGAGCCCGCTTCGGATTCTGGGTCTCCCTCTCTCTCTGCCCTTCCCCCCACTTGCGCTCTGTCTCTCAAAATAAAGAAAATAAAACAAACAAACAAAAAGAGGCGGGGGGAGACAGATATGGGATCCACGGAAGTTTCCAGGCTCCCACACTGCCCTACCGGCTGCTTCTGCCTTTTCCTCTTCTCTGGTGTTTGTCTCTGGAGTGACTGCAGGCGTCCCCTCTACTCTGGTGGCAGGAGGGATCTGGGGTCAGTAGGGAGGCGAGAGACTTACAGG